>NW_006159824.1:2271259-2276349 GCF_000334495.1 Tupaia belangeri chinensis | reverse complement strand
AAGAAACCTTCTTTGTGAATGGAAGTGTGATGGCCGGCAGGCAGGGGCTGGCAGCTCTGCCGCAAACATGTCACATCACGGCCTCCTGGAGCCCCTCATCGCGATGAGCATGTCCCAGGACTTTGTCAGCTTCCTTGTGCCTGGTTCATCCCTAAGGGTCCCAACCGGCGGGTAATCACTACCATGTTGGTGACCTGTTCAGTTTGCTGCCATCACTCTCTCCGGTTGCAATTTTGGCAATTCAATCCTTTCTTTGGACCAGAGCTGAAAAATGAAACCATATGGTATCTTCTTGAGGAAGAAGACATGCTCTCCAGTGCTTAGTCACTGAGGTCAAGAAGAGAATTTCTTCTTGGGACCAGCAGTTAGCGTAATGGCTATGTCACTGGACTCCCATGTAGTCGACCACTGTTCGAGTCCTGGGCCCGGTGGCTTAAACTCACGCCGAGCATGTGTGTGTGTGCGTGCCCAAGATCCTGAGAGGAAAATGGAGCAGAAGGGATTGCGGCATGGCCATCCCCCCTGGGGGGTGATTTCTCGCTTTCTGTCTCTGTCTCTCTGGCGAGCGCACGTGCCCTGTAGCACAAACCTCTCAAAAGAGAGAGAGATAGAGAGAGAAGAAGAGAATTTCTTCTAGATGCAAAATCACCTCCGGACACAAACACCTTCTTTGACTCCCTACCTTGGGCATCAGCTGTCTTAAACACTAGCATCATAGTTGAAAAGTCTTATTCTTCGATAATGGAATATGTTTTCCTTTGTCTTTTTTTTTTTTAAAAGAATTATTTTATTTAACTTTATTTATTCATTCATTCATTCATTCATTTATTTATTTTTAATTTGACCAGAGAGGGGCAGTGTGAGAAAGTGAGAGAGAGAGAGAAAGCCGCCAGGTCAGAGACTCGAACCACAGTTGGCCATGTGGGAGTCCAGTGCCCGTAACCACCATGCCACCTGCTGGCCCCCCCTTTGCCTTTTGTACACTTTAATGAATATGTGCCTGCCTAACCAGAACTGTGCTGACTCCACAACCATTTATACAATCTTCTGAGACAGAAGATGCTACTCCAAGAAACCTGTTACTCCTTCCTTGCAATCTATGGATTTGAAGATGGTTCCTGCCTCATCACGACATGGGAAACAGCGAAGTTTTTAAAAACTTCTCCATGACACTGAAGCCACCAGAGGGGAGTCAATAGGAGATTTGCTTCTTCCCTTTCAGATAGAAGATCTTCCCCCACTGAATTACACCAGACTATAGTTTCAGAGTGAATTTGTTATTTCGACTATCTTTTGGAATAAGTTATTTTTATGCTTTCTAGGGAAACCTGGGCTCAGTGTTTGTAAAGTATACTTTTATAAGCTTTTCTATCTCCATATAATGCCTTTTAAAAAATGACCTCGGGAACCAGCAGTTAGTGTAATGGCAATGTCGCTGGACTCCCACGTAGTTGACCGCGGTTCGTGTCCCGGACCCGGTGGCTTAAAACTCACGCCGGGCGCGTGTGCGTGCGTGCCCAAGATCCCGAGAGGAGAATGGAGGAGAAGGGATTGCGGCGTGACCATCCCCCCTGGGGGGTGATTTCTCGCTTTCTGTCTCTATGTCTCTCTCTGTCTGTCTGGCGAGCGCACGCGCCCTACAGTGAAAATCTCTCAAAAAAAAAAAAAAAAGACCTCTAGCTAGGGGCACTGGCACAGGCCTGCAACCCCAGCTACCCAGGAGGCCAAGGCAGGAAGACTGAATTTCAGGCTAGCCTGGGCCACACAGCAAGACTCTGTCTCTAGAAAAAAAAATAATAATAATAATTTTAAAATTTATTTTAAAAAGAGAAAAAGAAAGAAACCTTCCTTTACTCCTTTCATGCTACCTCTAGCACTCAGCGAACAAGTTCACACATTCATTCAACAAACACTGAATGCTTATTCGGTAGCAGGTCCTGCAAGATACTGGAATGTGACAATGACCAAAACAGAAATGGCTCCTTCCTTCACTGAGTTTACAGTCCAGTACAGGAAGCAGACATTACAGACACAACAACTGTGAAAGACTCTGAAATAAAGTGTACAGAGGGTGAAGATAGGGAAGAAGGCCCAAGAAAGGCCTGCTAAGGAAGAGAGATTTAAGCTGAGACCAAAGGACAAGTAAGAGTTAACTAAGGGCCAGCTCAGGAGAGGCCGAGCTGTACCACCGTTTGAACCTCCAGCCCAGTTAGCCTGAGACACACCAGGTACGCCCACAAGTGCCCGAGAGCTGATGGACTGGCGGTCTGGAGGAAGGGGACTGTGGTGCGTGACCAGACCCCACAGGGGTGTGCACCTCTCTTTCTCACTCACATGCCCATTTGTAGGCTCTGTCATGATTAAAGGGAGAAAACTGAAGTTAACCAAACAAAGGTCAGAGGAGGGCCCAAAGGGTCTAAATCAGGAAAGAGTCACATCTCCAAGCAGGGCAGACAGAGGAGCCAAGAGTCCTAACTAACCAGCCTCGAATCTGTGCCTTCCGAGAAAGCTCTCCGCCCATCTCTGTTTAAATGTCTCATCTCTCGCATCCCGACAAAGCCTGTATCCCCATCAGAATGTTCCCAAGGGTGAGGCACAAGTGTTCCCTGGTGCCGAGCCTTCAAGTCCAGAGCTTTCACAAGAAAGCACACAGGGGCAGAGCAACCATCGGAACTCCCGACACGGAGGGCAGGAGACACAGGAGTTTCATGTTTGGATAAAAGATTCTCAAGTTACTCTTTCTTCCAGTGGTGCCAGGAGACTCAAACAGCAGAAGGCTCTAGAACAGGGAAAAGAAAACCACACTCATAGAATTCCAGGTCCAGACCTGAGGCTCTTTGACTCACCCAGTCATTAAGATTGAAACCAACAGATTGTGTGATTTTTTTCTTTCCTAAAACACTAAACCAGGAGGAGAGGAATGTTAACAGGACCCCAGGAGATACCCCTTTCTGGGCACTTTTTTTTTTTTTTTGCTAGAGGGCATGTGCACTAGACAGGAAAAGAGAGAAAGTGAGAAAGCACCCCACTCACCCTGCCCATGGGACACGGTCAAGAGCCCTTCTCCTCCATTTCTCCTTTTAGGGATTTTGGGTACGCACACATTATACGGCCGGCATGTTTTTCAAGCTGCCAGATCTGGGACTTGAACCGCGCAGTCAGCCATGCGAGATCCAGCCACCTTAATCACCATGTCGCTAGCTGGCCTGGGCCCTTTCTCTAGTAGGAGAAGTCAGGCACCTACCTACCTGTATAAGGAGCATTTCTCAGGCTAAGCACATCACACGGCTTTTATTGAATCCCTCCCAAAGCCCTATCAGGTGGGTCTGGTCACCTTCGTTTTACAAAGGAGGCAAATGAGGCACGGGGTATTAATTACTCACCAAAGACCGCACACGAAGTGACACAACTGGGGTTCGATTCTAAGTCTGTCTCCAGGATCTACCAGGCGGCAGTGGCTATCTATGAGGATGGGCAAGCCACTCTCCCCCGACCCCCAGTTCCGCATCCCTCTCTATCCTCGAAGCCCAAGTAAAGATCCCCAATTTCCAAGTCAATCCTCACTCGATCTCACTGCCCTTTCCCCTAAACACCAACAGACTCAGAAAACAAATTTTGGAGTGCACACACTCTGAAGGTCCTACTGCAAACTGCCCTTCAGACCTTTCTCGGAACCTTCCCTCTGTGTCCCCAGGCCCAGAAGCTCAGCCTCATGCTCACGCTCCAACACCACACCCACCCCAAGATATCCATTAGCCGGTGTTGGTGTTTCTCAGACAGCTCTGAGACATCATCCCACTCTGGCCCACACCCCCGCCCCCTCCACCCATAATACTTTGCGCAACTCCTCCTTTGTCCAGCTTCACACACGGTCACCACCTCATTCGTGCACCTTTCCTTATGTAGAGAACATTGCAAAGCACACATCTGATTTCATACGGTTAAGTCAGTGTTGAGAACAGTGCTGAGCACACCACATAGCAGGTACTCAAAAATTTTAAGGAGGAAAAGAAGAAAGGACTCCTGGGTCTGGAGGAAAGTTAGGATCATCTGGTCCTGCAGTTCTCGGCAGGAAACGTGCGCATCGGCTCACCGGGGAAGCACACATACCAGGGCCCCACCCTGGATCCACTGAATCACCTTGGGGCAGGGCTTTGCTCTGTATAGGCAGGTTAAAAAGGCTATCTGGAGTGGTTCTGATTGAGCCTCTGATTAAAAGCCACTGAGTTCCTATCTCCTTATTTCATGGGTGAAGAAATCAAGTCTGAGCAACCTAAGTTAGAAATGGAACAGAGAGGCCAGCAGGGGCTGTGATGTTAAGGAGCTGGATTCCCACATGGCTGACCATGGTTTGCACCCCGGACCTAGCAGCTTGAAAATCATGCTGGGCATGTGTGCGTGTGTGCCCAAAATCTTCAGAGAAGTATGGAGGAGAAGGGATTGCGGCATGGCCATCACCCCTGAGTGAGGCATTTCTTACTTTCCCTCCCTCTCTGTCTCTCCAGCTAGTGTGCACACCCTATGGTAAAAACCTTAAAAAAAAAAAAAAAAAGAGAGAGAGAGAGAGAGAAACAGAACTGAAACCAGAACCAGGTCTTCTCAGCTCCTGATGCCACGCAGACTCCGTGGATCGTGCTGCCTCAAAGGCAGCTGCACGAGCTTAAACAGCAGGCCTCCAAGTCAGAGCCATCTGGAAATGATCAATTTATTCAACCTGAAGAAGTTACAAAGCCAGGAGGTCTGGGCAGTAGCAGAGATATTCATTGCTCTTGAAAGACACCAAATCTGCAGGCTACACCTTGAACCCCATGCCAAATGATCACATGTGAACTCTTCATTTCTGGTAGGGACCAGGCAATATGGCAGAGTATTAAAAATCAATTCTAACTAGCAATGGGAACTCGGCCTACTGCTGGCACCTTTTAAAATGTAAGATGGCCAGAGGGGCCAGCAGGTGGCATAGCAGTTAAGTTGTGCTGGCCTGACTCCCACATGGCGGACCATGATTCAAGTCCCAGACCTAGCAGCTTGAAAATCATGCTGGGTGGGGCCAATAGGTGACATGGTGGTTAAGGTACTGGACTCCTACA
>NW_006159824.1:2270303-2271232 GCF_000334495.1 Tupaia belangeri chinensis | reverse complement strand
TCTCTCTCTGGTCAAATTTAAAAATAATAATAATAATAAATAAAATTAAATAAATCTTTAAAAAAACGAAAAAGAAAAGAAAATTATGCTGGTCATGTGTGTGTGCATGCCCAAAACCCCAGGAGGAGAACAGAAGGAAAGAGACTGTGGTATGGTCATCCCCTGGGGGTGATTTCTCACTTTCTCTCTCACTGTCTCTCTCTGTTAAGCACATGTACCCTATGGTAAAGAAAACCCTTAAAAATAAAAATGTATGGGGCCAGCAGGTGATGGGGTGGTTAAGGTGCTGGACTCCCACATGGCTGACTATGGTTCAAGCCCCAAGCAAAACTTGGCAATTTGCTTTCTCACTCTCCCTTCCTCTCTTTTTGTCTCTCTCTGGTCTGCTGGACTCCCAAATAACAGATAAAATGAAACAAATAAATAATTTTTAAAATAGTAAATAAGTAAATAAATAATAAATTAAAATGTAGGGACCAGCAGATGGCATAATGTATGGTAAAGAAAACCCTTAAAAATAAAAATGTATGGGGCCAGCAGGTGATGGGGTGGTTAAGGTGCTGGACTCCCACATGGCTGACTATGGTTCAAGCCCCAAGCAAAACTTGGCAATTTGCTTTCTCACTCTCCCTTCCTCTCTTTTTGTCTCTCTCTGGTCAAATTAAAAAAATAATAACAGATAAAATGAAACAAATAAATAATTTTTAAAATAGTAAATAAGTAAATAAATAATAAATTAAAATGTAGGGACCAGCAGATGGCATAATGGTTACATCACTGGACTCCCACATGGCTGTATGTGGTTTGAATCCCGGACCCAGTGGCTTGAAACTCACGCCAGGCATGTGTGCACGTATGCCCAAAATCCTGAGAGAAGAATGGAGGAGAAGGGATCATGGCATGGCCATCACTCAGGGAGGTGATTTCTC
>NW_006159824.1:2265481-2269920 GCF_000334495.1 Tupaia belangeri chinensis | reverse complement strand
CATGTAGTCGACTGAGGTTCAAGTCCTGGACCTGGTGGCTTAAACTCACACCGGGCGTGTGTGCGTGCATGCCCTAGATCCCGAGAAGAGAATGGAGGAGAAGGGACTGTGGTGTGGCCATCCTCCCTGGGGAGTGATTTCTTGCTTTCTGTCTTTGTTTCTGTCTTTCTTGTGAGCAAACATGCCCTATAGCAAAAACCTCTCCAAAAAGAAAAAAAAGATGTAAGACAGTCTGTAGAATATCTGCTTTAAACACAAGCACTTAATTCACTTTTTACTTTTATTTGGGATTTTTTGTTGTTGTTCTTTAATTTGCCAGAGGGTGTGTGCATTCATAGAAGAGAGTCAGACACACATACAGAGAGTTGGAAAGTGAAAAAGCACTCCTCATAAGGTGTAGTTGTACCGCAATTTTTTCTCCTCCATTTCACCTTCCCTCTGGGATTTTGGACACTTATGCACATGCACCTGGAGTGTTTCTCAAGCCACCCAGCTGAACCACACAGTTAGCCATGTGGGGTCAAGCCACCTTCACCACCACGTCACAGGCTGATCCATGTCTGTTTTTTTTTTGAGAGGTTTTTGCTATAGGGCGCGTGTGCTCGCCAGACAGAGAGAGAAGAGATACAGAAACCAAGAAATAAAAATCACCCCCCAGGGGAGATGGCCACGCCACAATCCCTTCTCCTCCATTCTCCTCTCGGGATCTTGGGCACGTATGCACACGCGCCCAGTGTGAGTTTAAGCCACCGGGTCCGGGACTTGAACTGCGGTCGACTACATGGGAGTCCAGCGACATAGCCATTACACCAACTGCTGGTCCTGGTCCATGTCTGTTTTACAAAATGCAGGATAACTCACTGGAAACAGAGTAAAGGAGTGGGGGAAAACATCCCCTCCATGGGGAATGGTCATATCACAATCCCTTCTTGTCCATTTCTCCATCCTATTGAGATTTGGGGCATGTATGCACAAACACCCTGTGTATTTCTCAAGCAACCGTGTCCAGGACTCAAACTGTGGGGTCAGCCATCTGTTTTACAAAATGCAGGATAACTCACTGGAAACAGAGTAAAGGAGTGGGGGAAAACATCCCCTCCATGGGGAATGGTCATATCACAATCCCTTCTTGTCCATTTCTCCATCCTATTGAGATTTGGGGCATGTATGCACAAACACCCTGTGTATTTCTCAAGCAACCGTGTCCAGGACTCAAACTGTGGGGTCAGCCATGTTGGGTCCACTGCCTTAACCACCAGCCCATGGGGTTGGCCCCCCACTTTTACATTAATTAGTTATAGTGATGACAACAATATCTAGGTCATGCATAATGCCAGACTATAGGGTAACAGCTATGGAAGATAGCGTTTCTAGTCGTCAGCAATTGAGACATTCCTTCATTCAAAAAATTTTTTTAATAACTATTTATTTTATTTTTTAAATTTATTCATTCATTTATTTCTTAATTGGACCAGAGAGAGACAGAGGGTGAGAGTGAGAGAGGAAGGAAGTGAGAAAGCAAGCCACCAGACTCAGGACTCGAACCCTGGTCGGCCATGTGGGAGTGTCCAGCGCCTTAACTACCACGCCACCTGCTGGTCCCCCCTTCATTCAAATTTTGAGCACCAGGATTGTGTTGACTAGGCTCAGTCCAAGGAAAACCAATGACCCTAATTCATCCTTGGCTCGAAGTAAGAAAAAAGGTAGGCTTGAGATAGCAGTGGAAGAATCATGGTGAGAAGGGTCATTTAGTACTGGGCATGCCCTGGAGGATAAGGTTAAATACCTGTAGCCTCCTCTGAGGTTCTGCACAAAAGACAGAAAAAGAGACCTCAGGCGTCCTCGGGCTTTCCCTCAGTTTGGCACATAACACTGTTCTAAGAAAATGCGGTTGTGTTGTAGGCTTCTGCCTGGCAATCTAGGGGCAAGGCCCTGAACACTGCACCCTAACATACCACCCTCAAGCTACCACCTAGGACCTCTGTGGCCTGGATTTTGTCCTCTAAAACAGGGGCTCTCTTGTCCTACTCTTCCTGGGTCACCTGAATACCAAGTCTGTCTCTCCCTCCTTTTCCCACTTCCCCCACGCAGGTCAATGAAGAAACAGCAAAATGGGGAGCTCAGGCAGACCATTGAATTGATCACCTCTTCTCTTAGATACCCAACTCAATTCTAGGTCATGCTTTTTGCTGTCTATGAGGATAGACATCACAGAGGGATACAGAGCCTGACTTGGCTTCAAACTGTCTAGACCTGGGGCTCTGGGAGGGCAACTTCCCTTTAACACACATACCCCCACACAGAAATGCAGACATGTTACTCAATTTTATTATCTTCTAAATGATCTTTCCAATTTCCTCTAGCACCTACCATCAGACCCCAGGATGAGATGAAGTAAGAGACAGAACGAGTCAGATGATGAATATAAACAGAACCACAAAATCAGAGAGCACACTGTGGCTGGGAGATGGCAAAAGGGGCTAAATGCGGAAGAGAAACGCTTCACTTCTCTTTCCATCAGCAATCCTCGTCACTGTGTGCAGCCATTTCCCTTAAGATCCCTTTCAGAGGGGCTGGTAGGTGGTGTGGTGGTTAAGGTGCTGGATTCCCACATGGTCAACCGTGGTTTGAATCCTGGACCTGGTGGCTTGCTTTCTCATTTTCTCTCTCTCTGTCTCTCTCTCTCTCTCTGGTCAAACTAACAAGTAACAATAAACACATAAAATAATAATTTTTTAAAAATACTTTTCAGAAGCCTGTCACCTTGTATTAGCACCAAGAGGGAGTGGAAAGTCCTGGGCTGGCTGACGATACAGTCTTCTGAGATCGTTCACCTCCCCTGACTGGACAAGTTACTAGGCATCTGCTCTGTCAGACCCCCACTGCACACACACAAGAGGATGAGACGCAGGGCTGGAGGGGAGGGGAAGGAGAGTTAGTGTTTAACAGGGACAGAGCTGCCGTTGGGAAAAATGAAGAAGTTCTGGAGATGAGTGGTGGTGATGGCTGCACTGTAACATGAACGTATTACCACGCATCCTGTGGTATTCTATGCAAAAATGCGTCATGATTTTCCCGACAACCCAACAGTTAATGCCACCAACCGTATGTTTTGAAATGGTTAAAATGGTAAGTACTATGTTACAGACATTTAACCACAATTAAAAATAATTTCGTAAGGGGAAGTGAGTAAGACTTCCTCTCCTCCCTCTGAAGAACAAGTCTTCATCTGAATTATTCAGCTCTTTCCTCTAGACCAAACTTCGGAATTCTTTTGCACGTCCTTCTCTTCCTGTCATCAGAGTGCTCTTCCCAGCAGCCCAACACCCAGAATAGTGGCCGCTTCTCATCCAGGCTGTCTCCAGCCCATGGAACAGGCCATAGCCCCAAAGTCTACAAATAACTTCACCATGAAACAACGGAGGGTGCGATAGCCCTTAGCAAGCCCGCAACACCTGCTCACCACAGGGCACGGCAACAGTACACCTTGACAATAAAGCAAGCAGAAAACGATGCTGGTCACACACGGTTTAGAAGGCCAGTTACACACTGCCCTCAACACCCACCCTCGCGTATATACCCTTGCCACCAGGAGCAGGCCTCCCACGGCACTGATGTGAACACAAGTTCAAGGTTTGGAAGGAGTCAGACAAGTCTGAATCTGGGCTCTGCCACGTATTGGCTGTCCAACCTTAGCAAGTTACTTAACTTCCGAGTTAACTTCTCTAAGCCTTGGTTTCTTTTAAAGATGAGTGTATCATCCACCTCACAAGGTTATTGCGAGGGGTAATGAGATTACATAAGGGAAGAACCTATTGCAAAGTTACTACTCATTACTGCTCCCATTCCAACCCCCAAACCACCCTTCTTCTTCTTCCTTTTAATTTTTTTTTAGTTTTATTTTGCTATAGGGCACATGTGCTCATAGGACCCAGTGAGAAAGGGGAGGGAAAATGAGAAACCACCCCTCTGGAGGATGGCCACATTGCAATGCCTTCTCCTCCAAGCTCCTCTTGGAGTTTTGGGCACACACATGACCCCGCCATGTTTTTCAAGCTAAGTCTAGGATTGGAACCACATAGTTGGCCATGTGGGACCTGGCACCTTAACTACCATGCCACCCACCTGAGATTAACCTACATTAAAATATAAATGACTTGCTCCAAATCAAAAGAAGATAGAAAAAGAAAGGCCTAAAGGGGTAGAAAAATGACAAACTTTTTTTTTTTTTTAACATATACTTTTTTAAAAAGTTTATTTCTTGGGACTGACAAGCGGCATGGTCATTGAGGCGCTGGACACTCCCACATGGCCGACCATGGTTCAAGTCCTGGACCTGGTGGCTTGCTTTCTCAGTTTCCCCTCTCTCTCTCTGTCTCTGGTCAAATAAAAATGAATGAATGAATGAATAAATAAAATTGAATAAAATAATTTTTTTT
>NW_006159824.1:2264985-2265378 GCF_000334495.1 Tupaia belangeri chinensis | reverse complement strand
CAGTTACACACAGGCCCAGCAAACTCAGGGAGGTCTCCAGACGTGAACCGGGAACCTTCCCATGTGGGTCAGGTCCACAGAGCATCACGTTTTCAATGTTATACCACTATCTGGTTCCCAAGGATGAACAAACTTCTGACTGACATGCTGCCAGTGTGCCCCCAGCCCTGCTTGACATGTAGGCCTCAGGTAGTTTCCCCTGTGGTCTCTAGTTTCTCCAAACCTTAGCAAGACAAGGCACAGGCCTACCAAGTCCTTCTAACTCTAATCTGGAGCTAGAGAGCCATGAGGGCGACTCTGCTGCATGGCTTCAGCGGGTCCTACTCAGCTGCTCTAGTCCCAGCCACTCACCCATCCCCAAAGGAGGCCTGAGGGAAAGGGACCTCCCACATC
>NW_006159824.1:2247145-2264954 GCF_000334495.1 Tupaia belangeri chinensis | reverse complement strand
GTCAGTATTCAATACTGACACTCATTCACCACACCTCCACCTTCAAGGGAGCAACCGTAGGGTGAAAAGACCCAAGAGAAGAGGCAAAAGTGCTGCCCGCCTCCCCCGAACACTGCATGTACATGTCTAGTTCTGCCCCAGCTGCTTGGGCTTGAGGGAGCCCTGCCCAATTATTTCCTGGAAGACTCAACTAAGCCACTTAGCATGAAAGACCAAGTACTGCAGGCTTCAACCACTTTTTACAAATGTGCTTTGAAAGAAAAGAGTGGGTGGGTGGCGACGCGAGAACATGAAAATCTCTCTGCTGACAGTCTGGTTTGGAGCCTACCCGTTTTACCTTCAGAGGTGTGCTGGCAGACAAATAAAAGCTGTTAGAAGAGACATGTGCCATGCACAGGAGTAACTCAGAGCCTACATTCCTCTTCCACCCAGAAAGAAGGAAACGAGGAGACTTAGGAATAGGAACCACCCCCCACTTCCTGGAAGAAACCGGCTGCATCCTTCCCCTGGCCTCTCGGCATCTATAACAAGTTCACAGGACGCACCGGGGCAATGTGGGTGGAAGATGATTCTTCAGTACACTGTCCCAGGATAGTCAACATCCCTGAGCTCCACAGATGAAGTGTTGGAACTCCCAAGACACAGTGATAGTTAAGCCTCCCTCCCCAACATACCCAGACACCCATGAGAGCAGTGCCACGAGGGCTGTGAACCGGCGAGTCTGTACTCGGAACTGCTTTCCATCCCACAGTGCCCAGCACATATCCACGCCCTCTATTGCTTGTGGACTGAATCTAGTAGGAAAGGACGAGTCACAGGCATGTTTGGGTCCATCTCTCTGACCAAGAGTGTAGCTCATGAATCCCTGCTGTGTGTTCAGCAGTGTTAGAAACACTGACAGGGAGCAATAGAAATATGGATTACGGTTCCTATACACAAAGAAGGGGAAGGAGAAAGAAGACTGTAAGACGCTATGCAGCCTAAGACAATATATAATCAAATGATAAACTGTACAGTCTGTGAGAAAGTAGGTAAGGCAGGGCTAGAGCTGGTCTCATAGCCTAGTGGTTAAATGAAAGGAGCTGGATCCCATATGGATGACCCCAGTTTGAGACACAGTCCTGGAAGCTTAAAAAAGATGCTGGGCATATGATGGCGGAGAAATGGAGAAGGGATTACGCCATGACCACTTGCCATTGGGGGGCGCATTCTCTCTCTTATGAGTAAACGCATCCTCAATCAAAAAATAAGGGGCGGCGGGTGGCATGGTGGTTAAAGGTGCTGGACTCCCACATGGCTGACCATGGTTCGAGTCCCAGACCTGGAGGCTTGCTTTCTAACTCTCTCTTCCTCTGATCAAACTGGAAAATAATAAGTAAAGTTAAATAAAATAATTCTTTTTTAAAAAGTGGATAAAGTGATCAATGAGGATTGGCATAGTCAGGGGAGGCTTTGTGGAAAAAAACAAAACAGAAGTTGAGGGGGCTCTTGAGGAATATAGAATTTCCTTCACTCAGCCTACTGCTCCTCAGTCTGTACCTGCAAAGACTGCTGCCTGTGGAAAATGTCCCTACACCTGTCATCCTGGGGGTCAATCAGCAAGCCAAGTCCTTAAAATTCTATCCTCAAATGATTCCTGGTAGAAAAGGGTATGAAAAACGTCCCATTCTCCCTCAGAAGACAAGCCAATATCAGGCCTGTTTTGAGAAGGCCTTTTCATCCCAAAGGCAAGGTGACCGTGCTCAAGGAGAAACCAATGAGCAGTCCCTGTCACGGGTACATGGTCACAGAGGCCCAGTGGTGGGGGTTCCCAGTTGTGACTCCAGAAACTCCCCACTTGGCCTGTCGCCTATGGCCCTGAAGATTCCTGATAAGGAGAAATGAATTCAGATGAGCCTGAGGTCTTAACTATCTTCTCTGTCAAAAGTCTTCCTGCCTCCTCCCTGACCAGCCATCACCAGGTCTCTTAGGCAAAGAGTCCCCATTTCCTCCATTCATCTCTCTCCAGTTATTCAGGCTCCTCCCATAGCCTGAGCCACCGACACTCTTCAAGCCCACCCCACCCTCTTCTGTGCTACCATCCTCCTGACATTCAAGCTGCTCCTGGAGTCTGGCTCCTCCAAGAAGCCCAAGACTTGTGGCTTCCCCAACCCGGTTTCATTTCAAACATGTAAAATCAGCAACACTCCCCCTACACACCCCACTCATCCTTACTTGTATACAATGTAAAATGAGAAAGTCTCATCTATTTATATACGGTATCTAACTAATGTTAGGAAGAATCCTACTTCCCACAGAACACAACAGCAAGCCAAAGGCTGGGTCTTCTTCTTATTTCTGTGAGACTTACCTATCTTCCAAGCCCTAGCCAACCACTCCGGCAACAGCACCTAGTGACAGACCCTTCTCTCTCATCTACCAGCTCTAGACAACAAGCACACTCACCCACCCTTTGCAGAACCCGGGTCCACAGACCCAGTGCTCAGAGATGTCCCCCAATAAATAAAAATGAGGGTTACAGTCATATGCCTTTTCCATATACAGGCCCTTACCTTTTTCTAAAAAAAGATTTAATTTTATTTATTATTACTTTTTAAAAATTTTTCTTTTTTCCTTTTTTTTTTCTTAAGAGAGATTTTTGCTATAGAGTGCATGTGCTTGCCAGAGAGACAGAGAGAGAGAGACAGAAAATGAAAAATCACTCCCCAGGGGATGGCCACGCCACAATCCTTTCTCCTCGATTCTCCTCTAGGGATTTTAGGCATGCACGCACACACGCCTGGTGTTTTAAGTCGCCAGATCTAGGACTCAAACTGCAGTAGACTGTGGGAGTCCAGCAATATAACCCTACATCATCTGCTGGTCCCATAATTTTTAAATTTATAAGGTATGTGCACTCATCAGAGAGAGAAAGAGAGAAAGGAAAAGTGAGAAAGCAAGCCAATTAGGTCTGGGACTCAAACCACGGTAAGCCATGTGGGAGTTCAGTGCCTTAACCACCATGGCACCTGCTGGACCCAGGCCCTTACCTGTTTTATTTTGTTTTATTTGGGGGGGAGGGGAGTAGATTTTTGCTTTAGGGTGTGTATACTCTCTGGAGAGAGAAAGATACAGAGACAGTAGAGGGACAGTGAGAAATCACACCTAAGAGGGATGGCCACACTGCAATTCCTTCTCCTTCATTCTCCTCCCAGGGTCTTGGCCATTTGCAGTAGGCCACGTGGGAGTCCAGCAATGTAACTGCTACACCCTCTGCTGGCCCCAACCCTTACCTTTTGAGTCAAATAAACTGTACAGGAAGGTTCAGAAGAAATCCTGTTAGAAGTTAAGCCTGGAGTTCCCACTTCATCCTCAGGCCCCTGGCTCTTCTTGTTGACCAAATGTTCCTAAGGATGGCCTCCTCCCGGGGTCTCTCAATTTTGGCCATCACCAAACTCTTATCTTCCAGTTCACTTCGATCTATTCTTTCTGAAGTAATGCCAGCTAGGTTTTCTGATATGTGATTTGTCTCTATCAATAAACCAAATATTTTTGCCTCACAAAAAGAAAAAATAGGGGCTCGCAGGTGGCGTGGTGCATAGGGCGCTGGACTCCCATGTGGTTCAAGTCCCGGACCTGGTGGCTTGCTTTCTCACTTTCCCTCTCTCATCAAATTAAAAATAAATAAATAAATAAATCATTAAAAAAAAAAAAAGAAGAAGAAATAATTCTTGCTATATGTGTTCATGACATGCTATAATTTTCTGCTACAGTCCTTATTATGGTATGTTCTGTCTCTCTCTCTCTCACATACACACACACACAGACACACACAAGAGAGCACTTTTAAAGGTTCATGGAGGCCAGCAGGTCGTGTGGTGGTTAAGGCACTGAATCACATACAGTCAACTACACAGTTTGTGTCCTGGACCTGGCAGCTTGAAAATCATGTCACGAGAACCAGCAGTTAGCGTAATGGCTATGTCGCTGGACTCCCATGTAGTCGTCCGCGGTTCGTGTCCCGGACCCGGTGGCTTAAAACTCACGCCGGGCGTGTGTGCATGCATGCCCAAGATCCCGAGAGGAGAATGGAGGAGAAGGGATTGCGGCGTGACCATCCCCCCTGGGGGGTGATTTCTCGCTTTCTGTCTCCGGTGACGCGCCCCCACGTGGAAAATCTCTCCAAAAAAAAAAAAAAAAGAAAAGAAAAAAAATCATGTCAGGTGCCTGTGTGTGTGCGCCCAAAATCCCGAGAGAACAGAAAAGAGACTGTGATGTGGTCATCCCCCCTTCAGGGTGATTTCTCACTTGCCCTCTTTCTTTCTGCAGTAGGCACATGAGCCCTATAGAAAAAAAATAATAAAATAAAAAATAAAAAAAGTTTGTGGAGACTAGCCTCAGGGCTTAGTGGTTAAGGAAGCTGGATCCCACATGGCTGACTATGGTCTGAATCCCTGCCTGAGGGGCTTGAAATACAAGCTAAGTGCATATCCCTGTGTGCCTATAAATAAATAATAGGGGCAAGTATGTAGCATGGTGGCTAAGGGTCCTGGACTCCTTCACGGCTGGGGTTCGAGTCCTGGAACTGATGGCTTGCTTTCTCAGTCTCTGTCATTAAATTTTAAAATAATAATAATAATAAATAAAGGTAAATGATTCCTTTAACTACATAAATAAAAGCTCATGGAGAAATGAAATTAAAATGTAAGTTTATTTTGATACAAAAAGTTTTTTAAATGCATAGTGTTTGAGCATGCACATTTTCCATGAATTTTTGAAGACCACATGTGTGATATGCATGTGCACATGTGTATGATTATTTGATTAATTTCTCTCGTCATTACTAGATCACAGAAAACCATGTGTCATGTTTACCATTGTATCCTCCATATCTAATTCTAGACCTTTCTTCAAACAGAACATGAAATCCTACCCACAGTTAGCAGGTCCATTCTCAGGCTGCCTATCCATTGGACAAAATCTCTAGGGCCTCCCGTGAGTCACTACGATTCCACCCTTCTCTTCTCTCCTCCCTCCACTATTCCCTGTGCTTAGTAAGAACACATAGCCTCAAGTAACTTTCTAATTACCCATCCCCCAAGAAAAGCTTTCTATAAATGGGAGCATCTCAGACTGAAGTGGAAGACTGGCTGGTTGTAAGGAGAATGGCAAGAACTGTGGAAAGGAGAGAATGAGGATGAACTGCAGACAGGGTCCAAATCTTCTACCAAGAAATATTTTTCTATCTTCCTGTATTCTGTGGGTATTCAAAAAAGGATTTCAGAGTTGACTTATTAACCTGATTATTTTTAAAGAATTATTTATTTAGTTCATTTAATTTGTTATTATTATTATTTAATTTGACCCGAGAGAAAGGAAAGTGAGAAAGCAATCCACCAGTAGGCCATGTGGGAATCCAACGCCCTTAACTGCCATACCACCTGTTGGACCCAACCTGATTATTTTTTGTTCTATTTCTTCAACCTAGAGAAGTTAAGACTGAGGGGGTAATGGTATAAAGTGGGTGCTGAGGAGGATGGGGGCTGGATAACAAATTTCAAGCTGACTGACTACAGAATGACAGAAAATGAGTCTAATTCATAGGAATCAGAGTTAGCAAAAAACACTCAAACCTTGAGAGTTCTAAGATATCAAGGAAAGCAGTAACAGGAAAAGGAAAGCCAGGCCAACCAGTGGCGTGCCGGTTAAAGTGACTGGATCCTTCACGGCCAACTGTGCAGTTTGAGTCCTGGACCTGGAGGCTTGAATAATATGCTGGACACGTATGCCCAAAATCCCAAGAGGAGAATGGAGGAGAGGGGCTGTGGTGTGGCCACCCCTCCCCCCCACATGCTTTCTCACTGCCCCTTGATACCCTTGTCTCTCTGGCAAGCATATGTGCCATATGGCAAAATTACAAAAGAATTTTTAAAAAGAAAAGGAAAGCTTAGGCTCACAAAGGCATTTCTTAGGTGGATGCTCCCAGAGCTTCGGTTAAATAGCTTAGCACAGTACTGGCTGTGGTATTACATCTTCCCATACACAGTCTTGAACCTGAAGACTGACAATGAGTGGAGATTGATGCAAGAAAACATACTATTGATAATTTCCTCTAATTTAACTTTGCCTGGAGACAGAATGACGGGCCAGGCAGACGCTCAGATGACTCCTGGATATGCCCCCCCCCCCCCATTGTTTTGTTTCTGGGTTGAGAGGCTACTGCATTCCTCATGGATAGACCTATGCCAGAAAGTAAGCTTGGTAAGAGCAGTTGCACACTTCCTGCCCTCTTGTCCCCTAAATGACAAACGAGGATGCTATACACATCCAAGCTGTGTGTTACCCTGTTTTAGGCATACAATTCAAAGGAAGCCAGATTTGAAAGCAGGATTCTCGGGACCAGCAGTTAGCATAATGGCTATGTCGCTGGACTCCCATGTAGTTGACCATGGTTTGAGTCCCGGGCCTGGCGGCTTAAACTCACGCGGGACACGTGTGCATGCATACCCAAGATCCTGAAAGGAAAATGGAGAAGGGATTGTGGCATGGCCATTCCCCCCGGGGGGGTGATTTTTCGCTTTCTATCTCTCTCTGTCTTTCTGGCGAGCACACACGCCCTATAGCAAAAACCTCTCAAAAAAGAAAAAAAAACAAAAACAAAAAAAACCTCAAGATTCTAGAGAACCTCCCCTCCATGTGTCACTAAGGGCTATGGCAATCTGTCCTATCCTGTAGCCCAAAGGGTAGTGTCTCTGCCCTTGTTTGGGGAATGGCTGAGTGGCTGAACATCCAGCTTCAGCAAAGTTCTTTGTAATCTTCCTTCCATTCTTTTGCCAAAGCAATATTGTGCTTCACTCCAAATGCCACAAATTTCCCCAAGCAGCCCCATCCTCCATTTGCAGTTCTCTAGGAGAAAACAGTCCAACTTAATGCCCTTACTTCTGCTGCAAGAGGTCAGTCTTCCCATTCTCCTGCCTAAGGCATCTGTCATCAACATTTGGACAGCCAGCACATCAGAACACAGCAGCAGTCCCGCGTTGCTCAGCAGTCTAGAAATACATGCCCAGAGCTGCCAGCTTTCCAAGTGGTGCTGGCTCCACAGTCACACGGAAAGAGAAGGAAGGGGAAGAGACTTCTTCAAAGCACAGACACAGCAACACAAAATCATTTGAAAAAGAACATCCCTGTTAGCAACCACCACTTAGCAGCAAGTCCTCCTTGGATGTGCTCCATGTTATCATTTCAGCACGGCAATACTGAGCACACAGCTCCAGTTTCAAGGGCACCGCAGTCTAAAACTTTTGGCTGGTTGGACAGTCAAGAGAAGCTGTTTGATTTATGAAGCGGGTCGAGCACAAGGAGCAATGCAAAAGGAAAGAGGTCAGCCTGGGGTCTGCCCCCTCCCCTCCTTGTCCCATCCACTTCCGCTGATACTCATCCTTTCTGAGAAGCCAGGGTTCCAAATCAGAAGATTCTTCTGGAATATAACCAAGCTTGGATACAGAGAAGCTTTGAAACAAAAGGCCTACATTTTCTCTTGAATGATTCTAACTTTATTTTCAATGGAGGCTTCCAGAATTTTGTTTACCACTAGACAAACTATGATTCTAAAAACATCACCGAAAAGATACATTCTTTTTTTTCTTTCATTGTCAAAGAATATACTCTCCAGATAAAAAGAGAAAGCACTCCTCCCACAGGGGGTGGTCACAGGGTAATTCTTTCTCCTCCATTTCTCCATCCCATCAGGGCACATGCGCTGGGCATGTCTTTCAAACTGCTGGGACTGGGATTTGAATCATGGTCAGCTATGTGGGATCTGGCTCACAATGCCCATCGGTTAATCACTGCATTACAGGGCAAGCCCAGAAAACATAAATTCTTAATTGTGCATATATGTGAGGGGCAAGAAGCAGCCCAACTAGCTTCACATGGATTATTTTATGTGGGCAAGCATTGTGCTAAGAGCTTTCACTGGTTATAGTATGCACTTATTCAACAGAGCTCCCATCATGTGCAAAACATCATTATAGGCACTGAGGAGATAAAAATGAACAAAGTTAAAAATCCAGCTTTGGGACCAGCAGGTGGTGTGGTGGTTAAGGTGCTGGACATTCCCACATGGCTGACCATGGTTCAGGTCCTGAACCTGTGGCTTGCTTTCTCACTTTCCCTCTCTCTCTCTGCATGTGTCTCTCTGGTCAAATTAAAATAAATGAATAAAATTTTTCAAAAAATCCAGCTTTCACTGAACTTATATTGCATTGTCGGAAAAGTCATGACACATTTTTGCATAGAAAACATAGAGGGCCAGCAAATGATATAGTGGTTAAGACACTGGACATCCATATGGCCAACCGCAGTTCAAATCCTGGACCTGGCAGCTTGAAAGTCACACTGGGTATGTGTGCATGCATGCCCAAATCCCAGGAGGAGGATGGAGAAGGGATGCAGCATGGCCATCATTCCTGGGAGGTGATTTCTAACTTTCTCTCTCTTTGTCTCTCTGAAAAGTACACATACCCTATAGCAAAAATCTCTCAAAAAAAGAGAAAAATATGTCATGGGAGCCAGCAAGTGGTGTGACAGTTAAGGTGCAGGACTTCCGCATGGCTGACCATGGTTTGAGTCCTAGACCTGGTGGCTTGCTTTCTCACTTTCCCTCTCTCTCTTTCTCTCTCTCTAGTCAAATTTTTAAAATAATAATAATAATAAATAAAATTAAATAATTCTCTTTTCAGAAAGGAAAAGAGGACCAGCAGATGGTATAGTGGTTATGTCACTGGGCTTCTACGAGGCCAACTGTGGTTCAAGTCCTGGGCCTGGTGGCTTCAAAATCATGCTTGGAGCCATGTGTGTGCATGCCCAAGATCATGCAAGGAGAATGGAGGAAAAGGGATTGCAATGTGGCTATTCCCTCAAGGGGTGATTTCTCACTTTCCCTCTCACTGTCTCTGTCTCTCCCTTTCTCTGGCAAGTGCATCCTTTAAAAAAAGAAAAGAAAGAAAAAGAAAAATATGTTGTGGCTTTTCAGATGACCTGATATTTTAGTTGGGTTGACAGAAATAGTTACGTCTGCTGCTGATAAATACAATGAAGAAAGTTAAAACAGACTCGGGGAGGAACCAGCAGATGGCATAATGGTTAAGTCGCTTGACTCCCACATAGTCAACCGTGGTTCGAGTCCTGAACCCAGAGGCTTAAAACTCATGCTGGGCATGTGCGTGCACACAGAGTCCCACAAGGTTTCAATCAAGATTCTGAGAGGAGACTGAAATAGGGATTATGGTGTGGCTATGCCTCATAGGGAGTGATTTCTTGCTTTCTGTCCCTCCATCTCTGTCTCTCTGGCGAGTGCACATGCCCTATAATAAAAATCTCTCTAAGGAAAAAAAACAGACTCAGGGAATGATACATAAAGTTTTACATAAATAAAGCAGGGGAGGATGCTATTTTATAGATCCACTCCTGGAAAACTTCTCTAACTGCCATTTGACAACAATAACAGAGACTACCACATACATGGCCACTGTGTGTCACAAACTGGACTAAGCACTGTACTTAATGGGAAATATTTCATTTAATCCTCAGCAGCTCAGAGTTCAATACTGGTACTATCCCCACTACGCGGATGAGAAAAAGGAGCTTAGAGAGTAAGGCTCTTTGCTGAATCTGCAGTCAGGGGAGTAAAGAGAGAAGGGGGAACAAGGACAAGGTTACACAGTAAATGAGAAAACCAGGACTCGAACTCAGAAATACAACTCCAAACCCCATGCTTCTCCTTATTACACCATGCAGCCATGCCGGTGCAGAAATGGAGCCCCAGAGAGGTTCAATGTGGCCTGTGGTCACAAAGGACCATCTGGACTGCCTACACATGGAGATGTGTAGAGATTAATAAGAGATTAATGCAATTCAATCTTCCCTAATATCAGACTCTTACTCTCATCACCAGCTGAAAACCAAACCTCATCTCGAAACAAGAGAAAGACACCTTGGGCTCTTCACGGCTGGCTCTAAATGCTGAATATGTTCCTGTCCCATCCCCCTCCCCCAGCCCCAACACGAGATGATGTAGTAAAGAGAGACACGCTTTGCTGCTAATTCTCCAAGTTCTCATTTCTCTCTGGATGACAAACAGGAACAGCACAAGAGAAGACTGAGCTAGCCCTAGACAGTGCCACGGAGGCAGAGGCGGAGTACAGGGGACAGGCAGGAGAAAAGGTCAGCAGCAAGGAGAAGCAGGGTCACTAGCTCCATTTCAAAGAAAGTGCAGCTTTCCCTCCCGCCCTGGGTGGGAGAGGGGGAAATGGAATGTTTTCTTAAGAAGCACAGCAGGACAGACAGAGGCATGAGCTCCCCAAAAGGAGGGAGAGGAGAGTAAGACAGGAGGCAATTGAGGAAGGAGACTGACACTGCTTCAAGCAGAGAGGTCCAGAAGGGAAATACCACATCCAAGGTCAGAGGATATTTGCAGAATTGTTGGAAATCCTAGGTTGAAGGTCCATGCCAAACCACGAGAAGAGGCTAAAAGAAAAACAGAAGCCCACAGAATCCCACAAGGTTCCAATCAAAGGTCATGGTTTAGACCCACCCACTTTTTATTACATTTCAGCCACTACAGTCACCAAACCTGCAGCCAGAGTTAGTCAACAACTAAGGTGGGAAGGGCAGGTGGGAGTTCATCTCAGAGCGGAGAGCATTAAGGGCCCTAAGCTCAGCCTGGATTTCTTTCTCATACTCAACTATTTGAGCATCCCAGTTAAAAACCCTGGCTAAGCTGACCTTATCTCCCTCCTAAAGCATCAGACCCTCTCCCCATTCCCACACCCGCGCACACACGTGCACAGACACACGCATGCACATACATACACAGAGATTCAATGCTGTCTCCCTCCCCAGCAACTTATCACCTTATCTCCAGCAAGTCAGGTCTCATAGCCCAACATTCCACCAAACAAATTATGACCTGAATGGCAAGAAAAAACTGTGTCACGGAGAGAAAACCAATTAACAACATGACTCTGCTCTCTTCAATTCCCCTCTCCCTTCCAGTCATATTCGGGGCACCTGTGTGGCTGACCGCCTTTTCCCGTACTGGCCATGTTCCCTGGCTAACTCCAAAGTCAGAAAATGATCCAAGCAGGGCCCTCCAGAGAAACTAACCTAGAGGTGGGGAATCCTGAGCTCCCCATATCTTGGCCTGTTGAGAAAGCAGGAAGGACACAGGATCAAAACACCACCTGGGTGATGATCTGGAGAAGCAGGGTCACTAGCTCCATTTCAAAGAAAGTGCAGCTTTCCCTCCCGCCCTGGGTGGGAGAGGGGGAAAAATATTTTCTTATTAAGAAGAGCAGGACAGACAGAGGCATGAGCTCCCCAAAAGGAGGGAGAGGAGAGTAAGACAGGAGGCAATTGAGGAAGGAGACTGACACTGCTTCAAGCAGAGAGGTCCAGAAGGGAAATACCACATCCAAGGTCAGAGGATATTTGCAGAATTGTTGGAAATCCTAGGTTGAAGGTCCATGCCAAACCACGAGAAGAGGCTAAAAGAAAAACAGAAGCCCACAGAATCCCACAAGGTTCCAATCAAAGGTCATGGTTTAGACCCACCCACTTTTTATTACATTTCAGCCACTACAGTCACCAAACCTGCAGCCAGAGTTAGTCAACAACTAAGGTGGGAAGGGCAGGTGGGAGTTCATCTCAGAGCGGAGAGCATTAAGGGCCCTAAGCTCAGCCTGGATTTCTTTCTCATACTCAACTATTTGAGCATCCCAGTTAAAAACCCTGGCTAAGCTGACCTTATCTCCCTCCTAAAGCATCAGACCCTCTCCCCATTCCCACACCCGCGCACACACGTGCACAGACACACGCATGCACATACATACACAGAGATTCAATGCTGTCTCCCTCCCCAGCAACTTATCACCTTATCTCCAGCAAGTCAGGTCTCATAGCCCAACATTCCACCAAACAAATTATGACCTGAATGGCAAGAAAAAACTGTGTCACGGAGAGAAAACCAATTAACAACATGACTCTGCTCTCTTCAATTCCCCTCTCCCTTCCAGTCATATTCGGGGCACCTGTGTGGCTGACCGCCTTTTCCCGTACTGGCCATGTTCCCTGGCTAACTCCAAAGTCAGAAAATGATCCAAGCAGGGCCCTCCAGAGAAACTAACCTAGAGGTGGGGAATCCTGAGCTCCCCATATCTTGGCCTGTTGAGAAAGCAGGAAGGACACAGGATCAAAACACCACCTGGGTGATGATCTGGAGTGTTCACCTTGAAATGACTAAATCACCCCTTAAGCCAAAGAGCTCCCTGCTGAGGAAAAAACAAAACACACACGCACACGCACACACACACACACATAAACGCTGCTGTGAGCAGCGAGAGCACAGACGTGCCCCGACTAGGGACAATAAATGAGTATTTCCAAGAAATTTACTAGTTTCCCCTCACCCCTTTTCCTAATTAGCCCCTCCCCTGAGAGATCGCCATTACCTCCACCCCTGCCCCTGGTGAACACATAAATAAACACTGCTCTCCAAGCCTCCCAGCTGACCACATGCAGCCAGTGTTTTGTGTGAGTACATAATATATACATATAAACATCCTCTTCCCAGCCCGTGCTAGAGTTTGAAGAGAATAAAAGCTTCCCTTCCTCCCCCATGCACTTGTCTATGCTCCCAGCCCCACTGCTGCAGAGTTGGTAATGTAATATTCAGGGACCCTGAGACCGGAAATGCCTGGTTCTGGACTGCTGCACTTGAAACGAGAGAAGGGATAGGGAACACTGAACGTGGGACTGAGGGAGACAGGAGGAGGTGTGGGGTGGAGTGGGGAGGCTGAAATTCCGACCAAGGAAGAGATGCAGTTCAGGGGTGGGCGAGAAAGAGAAAGAGGGATGAGGAGGAGGCTGTCAAGACAGTTGCAAAGTCAAAATTTAAAAAGCCAAGAAAGAGGGCGAGGAAGGAGATTTATTTAAGTAAGGGCAAGAGTGAAAAAGGGGGCCAGAAGGAGGTGAGGGATCACAAATAGATTCTAACAGGCGATGGGCGGGGGAGAGGGGAGCTAAGTTTAGTGGAGGCAGAGGGTCACCCTCAAACGCCTTGGAGAAAGGCGATCCCGAACCCCACAGTAAAGGTAGGGGTGGCAAGGAGATGTGGGGGCGGGGCACCACAGGGTGGGGATCGAACTGGCTTCCAGAATCTGCAGCCAGTGCAGAGAGAAGAGGAGCAGAGGGCGGGGGCTCAGCAGTAGTGGCTGCCCGAGAAAGGGGCAGGGGTCGCCGAAGGGTACCGGGCTGGAGGAGGGGGCGCCCGGAGAGCACGTGAGGTGTGCAGCCACCCCGCTCCCTCCCCTGCGGCGGGGACAGGAACCAGGACGAGGCTGGGGGCGGCGTGCTCACCCGCAGGGCGGACAGGTCGATGTCGTCCAGGCTGCGGGCGGGGGCTGGGTCGCCCATGGCCTCCGCGGGGAACGGGGCCCCGGGGCCGCTCACGCTCCGGATCGATTATTCCACTGCCGCCGCCGCCGACAGGAGCTCTCGCCCGGAGCCTGCAACCCGAGCCTCCCGACTCTCCTGCGCAGGCGCGGAGCGGCGGTGCACCGGGAGGGTGGCAGAGTGAACGTGACGCTAGCGCGCCGGGTTCCCCCTCCCCCTAGGCGCCGACACCTGCGCGCAGGCGCAGTAGAGCGGGCGAAAGGAGCGCGCGAGGACTGAGCGACCGCGCGAGCCTGGCGTGAATGAGGTGGGCGGTGGCCGAGCCAGCCGCGAAGCGCGCCCACTGGCTGGCGCGCGTGCGCACACGCGTTTCCTTCCCTTTCCCTATTTTTTGCCCTTTCTCTCCCTTGTTTCCTTCTTAGATCTCCTTTGACGCCTTTCCTTCCTTTTCCCTCCTTCTTTCGTGTGCCCAGCTGCCAATCAAGCCACCCACCTCTCTATTTGCGGGGGAAGAGGGGCGGGACCCAACCCCCTCTAGTACTGGGGGTTGTTATGGTAACTCCCCACGCGAGGGCTGGGTGGCCTCTAGATAGGACGGGCTGTCCACCCACCCAATTGTCATGGCAACAGTGGAGCCGCTGTGGGAGGGGCCTCTCCGTGAGAACTTGGCTGGAGAAACCACGTGGGAGTTGGGGGCGAAGGGGGAGAATGGCTGCCTCTGGCCCGAAGGCTCTTTATTCCCTTCTACCTGTCGTGGTGGGTGTTGAGAAGGGAGCTCAGCTCTCCGGAGAGAGGATCCTACTGCAGACCTGCATCTCTGCACTTCTCCTACCGAAGTGTTCTGCACAGAGGAACTGCTTCAACAATTGTTCATTGACCGGAGTCAGGCGTGGGGGCGGACGAGGATCCTGTATCCAGGCCCTTCAAATCTTACTCGGGTTATCTTAGATCTAGTCATGATGACACGGCACTCTCAGCCATCAGCCTCCCTGAAGGCTGGCAGGGAGTTTTGCTGCCACCATCGTGCTGTGCGACTTTGAGCAGGTGGTTTTGCTTCTCTGGGCTTTCCTTTCACTGTGAAGTTGAGGAGGAAGGCTACATGATGCTCAAGCGCTCTTCCATTGCCAGCATTACCTGAAAACCCCCACCCTTAACCTTAATATAAACATCACTGAGTTTGAATGAAAGGTCCTTAGAAAAGAGCCAAAGCGTTTTTTTTCTGGACCTCTCTCCTAGGCATGTTCGGATGTACAGCCTTGCTACTGTTCTTGTGGAGCCACACTCCCCACTCACCTCGTTTATCATCCTCCTGCTGGGCCTCCCTACCTTACTCCCTCAAGACAATTCCCCATACCCAGAATGATTTTTCTTAATTATTTTATTTAACTTTATTTATTTATTTATTTATTTATTTTAATTTGACCAGAGCATGAGAGAGAGAGAGGAAAAGCAAGAAAGCAAGCCTCCAGATCCAGGACTTGAACTGTGATTGGCCGTGTGAGAGTGTCCAGCACCTTAGCCACCACACCACCTATTATTCCCTCCACCACCATGATTTTCTAAACCTCAAAGCTAATGTCACTCTTATTTAAGACCTTTTGCTGCCCCCCACTGTCTTCTGAGTACAGTCTGAGGTCTAAGGTGTGGCATTCAAAGATTTCTGTCAGTTTCTCCTGCCTTGTTTTTCAGTTCTCTGCTATTCAGCCTCTCGTGCTCTGCTCATACTAAAACACTCCACTCACAGTTAGTTCCCAGTGTTCAACATACTCTCCCTCAGCCTTTGCACTTAACTGTTTGACCTCCCTGGAATATTCCCAGCCTCCAGGCCCTGCACAGCCTCATTGTCCTTTGTTTTGTCCTAATGTCTAAATCACTTTCTCAATGAAGTCTTCCTTTCACTACGATGGCAACATTTAATACCTTGTACATGCACATTAAAACGTTATGAATGTTAAATCTCCTTGAAGGCAGAGATGATGTCAATCTTGTTCAGCACAGGGCCTGGCACTCATGCAGGACCAGTAACAAGTTAATAATGAAGGCATCTGTTCTCTGAGTAGGCACTGCTGAAAGGTAAGGCCATGGGATAGTAGGGAAACACACAGAATTTGAAGTTAGCGCTTGAGGCAAAACACTAACCTCTCTGAGGCTCTACACTGTCATCTGTAAAACAGATAATAATAGGGAGGTTAAGGTAAAATAAAATTATGCATGCAAATGACTTGGCATATACTAAATCTTCAATAAGTTTACTGATGCCTGACTCATTGAGTTTTTAATAGATACTAATAAATGAATAAATGAGGACCAGTCCCATAGCCTAGTGGTTAAGGGAACTGGATCTTACGTGGTTGACTATAGTTCAAATCCTGCCCCAGCAGCTTGAAAACTATGCCAGGTGTGTGTGTGAGTGTGCCCCAAATCCCAACAGGATAGAGAAATAGAAGAGAAGAGATTGTGTTATGACCACAATTCATGAGAGGGTGCTTTCTTCCTCTCCTTTCCTCCTTTCCTTCTCTCTCTGGCTGGTACACTTACCCTCTGGCAATTAAAAAACAGAAAACTAAATGAATGAGCAAATCAAGATTACAGGGATTAGATAAATGACCACTCAGTCCTCAAGAGGTGATGGAATCTGGGGGTTAGTTGGGGGTTGGGGTTGGAGAAGATTGACCCCATGCTGATAGTGACTGACACTGGAGTATGTGCATGTGGATATACTTAGAAATACATGGACACATGAGGGTTTGTTATCCTGTTCTCTACTTTCATTTATGTATATATGTATGTATGTAAAGTTGTACATAAAGAATGTGGTGGAGAGAACCCTGGACTAGGTATCAAGAAAAGTTAAAATACTAAAAATAAGATGAAAAATTGGGACCAGCAGATAGTGTAGTGGTTAGGGCACTGGACTCGCACATGGCCCACAGTTCAAGTCCTGGACCCAGCAGCTTGAAACTCATGCCAGGCAAGTTTTTGCATACATGCCCCAAATCCCAAGAGAATGAAGGAGAAGGGATTGCAGCATGGTTATCCCCCTTGGGGGGGGTGATTTCTCACTTTGTCTCTGTCTCTCTGTCTCTGTGTCCCGGTGAGTGCATGAGCCCTTTTACAATAATCTCTCTAAAAGTAATAATAAGAAAAGATACTAAGAAAGATGAAAGATTGGAGCCGGCAGTTGGCATGATGGCTGTCTCTGGACTCCGGTGTAGTCGACCGTGGTTTGAGTCCCGTACCCAGTGGCTTAAACTCATGCCTGGCGCGTGTGAGTGTGTGCCCAAGATCCAGAGAGGAGAATGGAAGAGAAAGTATTGCTGCATGGCCATCCCCCCTGGGGGGGTGGCGTGATTTCTCACTTTCTGTCCCTGCCCCTCTGTCTCTCTCTCTCTCTCTCTGTCTTTCTTTTTATTTTTTTCCCTTTCCTTGGAGAGGTTTTTGTTTTAGGGCACGTGCGCTCACCAGAAAGACAGAGAGACAGAAAGCGAGAAATCACCCCCCCAGGGGGGATGGCCACGCTGCAATCCCTTCTCCTCCATTCTCCTCTCTGGATCTTGGGCACGCACGCACACGCGCACGCCCGGCATGAGATTAAGCCACCGAGTCCAGGACTTGAACCGCGGTCGACTACATGGGAGTCCAGCGACGTAGCCATTATGCCAACTTTCTGGCAAGCACACACGACCTATAGCAAAAACCTCTCCAAAAAAAAAAAAGAAAAAAAAAGAAAAGAAAGAAAGACAAAATGTAGGACCCTGGAGGATGAATAAACACTTTGCACAGGTCCATTGACTCTGAGGGCCTCCCAGCCACCTAGGAATGCTGGGTTCTGTCTCTACATTGCTTCTGGAGCCAACTCTTCTGATTCAAAACCCTCTGCTTTTCCCCCCTGCACTTCACAGTGTGTGAGCCAGAAGCCTACCTAGCCCAGGGCCAGCCTAGGGCAACTTTGGCCTCCCACCACCCCCAGCTCCACAGTTAAGGAGGTAATTATCCACCAGGGTAAGAGGCACTTAATACTGACAATGAGGCTAATTAGCACAATGCAAATTAGTACCAGGAGGCTGCCATATGTGGGAGGGGGGATTGCTTACTTAGAAGTGGATTCTTGAGAAGGCTGGAGAGCTGGACTCAAAACCAAAGGTTGGCGTAATGGCTGTGTTGCTGGGCTCCCGTGTAGTTGACCACGGTTCGAGTCCTAGACCTAGTGGCTTACTCAGGAGAAGGGATTGCAAACAAGGGATTGTGGTGCGGCCCTCTCCCTGGGGGTTGATTTCTCATTTTCTGTCTGTCTGTCTTTCTGGCGAGTATACACGCCCTATAGCAAAAACCTCTCTCTGAAACACACACACACACACACACACACACACACACACAC
>NW_006159824.1:2239553-2246907 GCF_000334495.1 Tupaia belangeri chinensis | reverse complement strand
AGAGAGAAAGAGAGAGCAAGCTGCCAGGCCCGGGACTCAAACCGTGGTTGGTACTGTGGGAGTCCAGCGCCCTTAGCCATTGTGCCATCTGCCAGCCCTATTATTATTATTTTTAAATTTGACCAGACAGAGAGAGAGAGAGAGAGAGGGAGGGAAAAGTGACAAAGCGAGCTGCCAGATCCAAGACTCAAACTGTGGTTGGCTATGTGGGAGTCTGGTGCCTCAACAATGCCAGCACAGAACTCGATTTTTGTAGTGTTTTTATTTGTTTAAAGAGAGATTTTTGCTATAGGATGCATGCACTCACCAGAGAGACAGAAAGTGAGATATCACTCTCAGGAGAGATGGCCCCACTGCAATCCCTTCTCCTCCATTCTCTCAGGATTTGGTGCATGCACACACATGTGCCTGGCATGAGTTTAAGCCTCTGGGTCTGGGACTCAAATTGCAGTCAACTATGTGGGAGTCCAGCGACTAATCATTACATCATCTACGGGTCCCTGTTTCTCCATTCACCTCTTGGGATTTTTTTATTCCTGGCTTGTTTTCAAGTTCCTAGGTCTGGGACTTGAACTGCATAGTCACCATGTGGGATCCAGCTACCTTAACCACCATTCTACTGGCTGGCCTAAGAGACTCAATTTTTTTTTTTTTTGAGAGGTTTTTGTTATAGGGCACGTGTGCTCACCAGAAAGACAGAGAGACAGAGAAACAAAAAGCGAGAAATCACCCTCCAGGGGGATGGCCACGCTGCTGCAATCCCTTCTCCTCCATTCTCCTCTCGGGATCTTGGGCATGCATGCACACGTGCCCGGCATGAATTTAAGCCACCGGGTCCAGGACTTGAACTGCAGTGGACTACATGGAAGTCCAGTGATATAGCCATTATGCCATCTGCTAGTCCAAAGAAAGACTCAATTTTTTTTGAGAGAGTTTTCCTATAGGGCGCACGCCCTCACCAGAAAGACAGAGAGACAGAGAAACAAAAAGCGAGAAATCACCCTCCAGGGGGATGGCCACGCTGCTGCAATCCCTTCTCCCCCACTCTCCTCTCGGGATCTTGGGCACGCACACACACAAGCTTGGCGTAAGTTTAAGCCACTGGGTCCAGGACTCGGACCGTGGTCGACTACATGGGAGTCCAGCAACACAGCCATTACGCCAACTGCTGGTCCCAAGACTCAATTTTTAATTTTCTCATTTAAATTCATTCAAACTGAAACTGCTGAATGTGGCTAGTCGCTACTGTATCAGACAGTAAAATGCTACAAGGGTGAGGACTTTGGTGTAGAACTCAAGCCTACATCCTTATCCACTTCCTGAAGGACTTCTAAAAGCCTCCACCAAAGCTGTCACTTGAATAAGAGGCACTGTCGGGGCCATCAGGTGGTACAGTGGTTAAGGAACTGGACTCCTACATGGCTGACTGTGGTTTAAGTCACCAGACCTGCTTTCTCACTTGCCCTCTCTCTCTCTCTCTGGTGAGCGTGAGCCCTATAGCAAACTAAGAATGATGATGACAAATAAGAATAAATAAATAATTCTTAAAAAAAAAAAAAAGAAGAAAAATGCAGCCTCTCTAGGCCCTTCGTCGCACACCTCCCCCATCTGCAGCCTGGAAGTCAGCTCCTCTGCTCGGCAGGACGTCAGGAGTCCTGGTTTGGCCCCGCCCTTCTTCTACCCAAGCAGCAGTGTGCAAACACCTTCCCTTCTGAGGAGCCAGGCAGCCAAGCCCTCCAAGCCACAGATGAGTAGCGCAGAGAGCAGATGGAGACAGGAGAAAGGGCTGGGGTGAAGATCAGGGGACAGCGACTGCTGCTCTGTGTAGGAGAGGGTGGGACTGGGGCAGGAGGGCTGCGTTGAGTGGGAGGTTGGCTGATCTGGCTGAGCCAGACACTCCTCCAAGTAAGAGGCACGAGCCTTTCTTCACTTTTATTTATGAAATGCTATTGAAATGATACAAAATTAGTGTCTGTCAGCAGGCTGGTGGAGGGAGTTAGTGTGCAATCTTCTCCGCCCCTGGTGGGGGCTGAAAACAGAAGTGGCTTCGTCCTTCCTCCACCTTGGCAGCATGGGCTGGGAGAGGCCCTGGGACAGGGAGGAGGTTCAAGGGCAGGAAGAAGAAGGGAGAGATGGGAAAGGCTCGGGCCGAGACTCCTCCTCCCGGAATGAGAGGCTGGAAGGCCAGGCTGTTAGGCATCTCCTCTGTAGCCGTGGTCTGAAATGGACAGCCGGGCACATGAGCTTCTCCAGGATCCTCTCCTGCTCCCCAGCCCAGAGCTGGGACTGCCCTTGCTGGCTACGTCTCATGTGAGAGTCCTCTGTGACTTCTATGGCTGTGTTTCCAAATCTCAAAGGCACGGCCCTCCGTCCTCAGGGTTAGACATGGTGGAGGCCAGCAGTGGAGACCTCTCCCTGTCTGGAGCCTTGGCTATGTCCACACTTCTAGGGGCACCATGCCCTCCTTGCTACCCAGGGGCGGCAGCAAGGACTCGTCCTCCAGGAACTTGAGGGGGAAGTGGACCAGGTGGCCCTGGACCTGGGTGAGCTCAGATCTAGCCAAGGGAGGGCTGACCACAGCCAGGGGCTCCACGGCCACGTACTCCCGGAGTGTCCGCAGGGAACGTGTGGCATTAGACGGCAGGCAGCGGAATATCTGTGTGTGGGGGGGACATGGGAAACCAGTGAGGCTTGGGGAGATTCTCCTGAGTCTGAGCCCACTCCCGGACCTTCTGATCCGTCCCTCTCACCCCCCAACACTGACCCTGGACCACTGCCACTGAATCTCTCTATAGTAAATGCCCCCTGGACCCTTCTCCTCCTCCTCAGAATGACTGTGTGTTGGGGTTTCTCACCACGCCCAGAGATAATGTGTCACTACCCCAGGCCAGGCCCTGCCCCGCTCCCACCTGTTCATAGATATTGGCGTTGCTCTCGGCTGTGTCTTGCCACAACTGGAAGAAGTCATCACAGACAGGGTCTCGGAGATCCAGGTCTGGCCGGGCATTTGCCCCAAGAATCACGCTATGGGAGAAAGGGATCCCACCAGGGCTGCATTATGATCATCAGAGAGGGGCCAGCAGATGGCGTAGCGGTTATGTCACTGGACTCCCACATGGCCAACCTTGGTTTGAGTCTAGACCCAGTGGCTTGAAAGTCACACTGGGTGTGTGTGCTTGCATACCAAAGATCTCGGGAGGAGAAGAGAAGAGATCGTGCTGTGGCCATTCCCCTAGGGGGTGATTTCTCACTTTCCCTCTCACTGTCTCTGTCTCTCTCTCTAGCGAGGCACATACCCTAGGACAAAAGCCTCTAAAACAAAATAAAACAACAGAAAGATCATTGGAGAGATGAGGCTGGCAGGTAGGTGGTGTGGTGGATAAGGCACTGGACTCCCACATGGCTAACTGCAGTTCAAATCCTAGACTTGGCAGCTTGCTTTCTCACTCCCCCCATTCTCTGGTGAGCACACGTGCCCACAGATTTAAATAACAAAGAGGACCAGCAGATGGCATAATGGCTATATTGCTGGAATCCCATGTAGTCAACCATGGTTCAAGTCCCAAAACTGGTGACTTAAACTCATGCCAGGCATGTGTGCATGCATGCCCAAGAACCCAAGAGGAGAATGGAAGAGAAGGGATTGTGGCATGGTCATCCCCTCCAGAGGGTAATTTCTCGCTTTATGTCTCTCTCTGTCTTTCTGGTGAGCATACGTGCCCTATAGCAAAAACCTTTCCAAAAATAAAAATTTAATAATAATAATAACTTTTAAAAAATCATCAGACAGGGGACCAGCAGATGGCGTAATGGATTATGTCGCTGGACTCCCATGTAGTTGACCGTGGTTCGAGTCTTGAACTCCATGGCTTAAATTCATGCCGGGCGCGTGTGCGTGCGTGCCCAAGATCCCGAGAGAATGGAGGAGAAGGAATTGTGGCGTGGCCATCCCCTTGGGGGGGGATTTCTTGCTTTCTGTCCCCCTGGGGGGTGATTTCTCGCTTTCTGTCTCTCTGTCTTTCTGGCGAGTGCATGTGCCCTGTAGCAAAAACCTCTCCACACACACACAAATCATCACAGTGTTGGGCCAGCCCATGGCCTGGTGGTTAAGGTGTGGGATGCCCCATGGCCCACTGCACCGTTCAAGTCCCAGACTGGTGACTTGAGAAACACACTTGCATGCCCAAAATCTCCGAAGGAGGGAGAGTTGGAGAGAGGGGATTGTGGGATGAGCATTCCCCATGGGGGGAGGTGCTTTCTCACTTTCCCTCCCTCTCTGTCTCTCCAGTGAAAGCCTCTGCTCCCTGGCAAAAAAAAAAAAATCTCAGCCTGAGTATCGGAAAAACTATATTGTCCCTACCTAGGTAATACAAAATAAATGTGATATTGAACAGTAAAATGCATGTAAACGAGTCAACTGAGCTTTGCTTTTTCTCTACCTTGACAACTACTTTGATCCTTGAAAAAGAACAACAAAGTATTTCAAATTTTTTCTCTTATTTTGCTGATGTTCTTACTTTGCTGATATCTTTTTAAAAACTTTATTTAATGTTATTTATTCATTCATTTATTAATTTGACCAGAGAGAGACACAGAGAGAACGAGGGAAAGTGAGAAAGCAAGTCACCAGGTCCAGGACTCGAACCATAGTGGGCCATGTGGGCATGTCCAGTGCCTTAACCACCACGCTACCTGCTAGTCCCCTCCAGTAGTTATTCTCTCAATCGCCATATCCTGTAGTCATTCATTCAACATGAGTGAGTGTCAGATACTAATTTATACACCGAGGATAGATATTAAGAATAAGGCAAGGTCCTACTCTCTCCTGAAACCTATAATCTACCGAGTCGTTGGAAAAGTCATGAAGCATTTTTGCTTAGAAAAATACGCATGACCTGTCCGATGACCCAATAGTTGGGCGAGATCAACACAAATCAGTGCACTACAGAGTGCCAGGGAAACACAGGATGGGCAGGGCCCTCTTCTTGCTTTCTGTCCCCCTGGGGGGTGATTTCTCGCTTTCTGTCCCCCTGGGGGGTGATTTCTCGCTTTCTGTCTCTCTGTCTTTCTGGCGAGTGCATGTGCCCTGTAGCAAAAACCTCTCCACACACACACAAATCATCACAGTGTTGGGCCAGCCCATGGCCTGGTGGTTAAGGTGTGGGATGCCCCATGGCCCACTGCACCGTTCAAGTCCCAGACTGGTGACTTGAGAAACACACTTGCATGCCCAAAATCTCCGAAGGAGGGAGAGTTGGAGAGAGGGGATTGTGGGATGAGCATTCCCCATGGGGGGAGGTGCTTTCTCACTTTCCCTCCCTCTCTGTCTCTCCAGTGAAAGCCTCTGCTCCCTGGCAAAAAAAAAAAAATCTCAGCCTGAGTATCGGAAAAACTATATTGTCCCTACCTAGGTAATACAAAATAAATGTGATATTGAACAGTAAAATGCATGTAAACGAGTCAACTGAGCTTTGCTTTTTCTCTACCTTGACAACTACTTTGATCCTTGAAAAAGAACAACAAAGTATTTCAAATTTTTTCTCTTATTTTGCTGATGTTCTTACTTTGCTGATATCTTTTTAAAAACTTTATTTAATGTTATTTATTCATTCATTTATTAATTTGACCAGAGAGAGACACAGAGAGAACGAGGGAAAGTGAGAAAGCAAGCCACCAGGTCCGGGACTTGAACCATGGGTGGTCATGTGGGAGTGTCCAGCGCCTTAACCACCACGCCATCTGCTGGTCCCTGCCGACATCTTAAACTGTTTAAAGGTAGTACAGGATTTCCCAAAGGGCAGACCCCTGTCCCCCCCACCTCCACCTGTGAGCCCGGCTCTACCTGAAGCAGTGTTTCCGCAGACTCAAGGCAAACCTGCCTGCCTGATACTCTGCCCCATCCATGAGGGAAGGCTCCATCTCTGTGTCTTCGATCAGCACAGCCAGCTCACTGTCCCGCTTCCCCAGCAAACTCCGGTCATTGATATTCGCAGAACCTGGGTGGGTATGGGACACACTGTGTCTTCCTAGGCCCAGAGAGACACTGCCCCCACCCGGCCCCAAACACCCTGTCACCTCTACCAGAGCACTGGCCCACAGGCTGACACACCTTGTTTGACCTCCTTCCCCTCTGGAGCCTCAACTGTGGTCTCTATTATTCCACTCTCTCCTCCCTTCATCCCTCCCACCATCCTTGCACTGCCAGGGGCCCAAACCCGGCACTGACCAATGATGACTGTCCGGTCGTCTGCAATGAGCAACTTGCTGTGGATGTAGATGAGCTCTGAGATGGGGTGCCCGCCCAGCTCTCCATGAGTGCGAAGCCCACAGATGGAGATATAGTCCCGCCAAGCTGTGCCCACTGCATGCGAGAGACATGGGGAAGTGCGGTGAGGGGGGCCCCTGTGTGCAGCTGGGCCCTGTCCCACCTTGCTCCAGGCCTCCCTAGAGTCAAGTCTACATTTGCCCTACAGTGAAAGGTCGCATGTGGGCTGGCAGCCTGAGGCACCAAGAGTAACTCCTTCTCCCAACTCCCAGTCACCTAGCTCTCCAGTCCCCCCCCCCAGAGGTCCAGGGTTTGCACCCCCAGCTCCCAGCACTCACTGGCTGCTTTGAGGCGATGTAGAATTGAATACTCCCCACGACACAAGGTCCTGAGAGAAAAAAAGGATGAGGGAGGTGCAGGGTTGGGAGGGAGGAGAAGAATGTTGGGAGAGATGAACCTCAAAGGTCCAGGAGGAAGGGGTCAGAGGGGTCAGAACAGAGTGAAGAGGGCAGGCAAATGGGATGAGGCATCAGGAGGTGGGGTCTGGCTGGGAGGTCACCTGTAAGTGAAGTGCAGTATGGCCTGGATGGAGTTACCGCCGCCAGTGGAGATGTCCCCCTCAAAGCCAGGGAGCAGGGGCAAAAGCACGTAGACCCGGAAACACTGCCCCTGTCTGGGGAGGGGGTAGAGTCAGAGGTGTGACCAGACCCGAAAGCCCCACGTCCTCCAGTTGGGTTAAACCACCTTCCTGACAGTCCACCTTACTTGTGGGCCTTCAGGATTCTGTCCACAATCTCATCGCCCACCTTGTTCAGAACCGTCCGCCCATCCGAGCAGCTAATGAAGAACTGATTCTGGGGCAGGGACCAAAGATGGGTATTAGCAGCCTGACCCCATCCTCGCCCTCAGCTTCCAGCCCCAGTCCCCACCCTCAGACAATTGATCCCACGGATGCCCCGAGTCTCTCTCCTGGGACATCACTGCCATTCTCTTCTCTGCCCTCCCCCCAGTCAGACCTCGATGTAGAGAAAGTGCTGGCTCTCCCTGATGGTGTGCAGGTAGGCATTGAGGATGGAGTTCTCCAAGGTT
>NW_006159824.1:2235609-2239522 GCF_000334495.1 Tupaia belangeri chinensis | reverse complement strand
GGTCCAGCGATCCACTGACCGCAAGACCTAGGGAGACAGGTCATGATGCGGTTCCCAACCCCAGGAGAGGAGTCTGGGGGACCCGCAAACCAGGAAGAGTGGCCTGGGGGAGTGGCCTGCAGGGAAGGGAAGGAGAGGGCTGGCTGAAGCCGGAGCCTCACCTGCACGGTGGCGCACTGCCCCCCTGGGAGCGTGAAGGGGAGCTGGTTTGCAGTGCTGGTGGACTTGGGCAGCAGGTAGGGATATGTGGGTGTCTTGTACTTGGCCTTGGTAGTCTGAAGCGGAGGGATGGCAGTCAGCAAGAGAAGGCAAGCCTGCAAGAGGTGGCTCGTCCCCACACTCACTGGCGGGGGCGAGCACCTTGGTGAAGTTCCAGCGCTGGATGAAATGCCGAGCAAGGTCCCGGGCAGATGGGCCGTGGACAACCACCCCGATGTCCCGCCATGGCATCCGGGGTGTGGTCTCTCTGTCGATGAAATCTGAGGGTCCCAGGACAGTCAAGAGTAAGATCAAGGCAGGTCTCTTGGGGCTCCTTTGGGGAGGGAGAAGGCAGAGCCTACCAGAGGGACACCTGCACTGTCCTTGACCCGCCTCACCTCATTCTCAGTCCCAGCCCCAACCCCTGCCCCTGCTCCCAGCTCAGACACTGTAGGAGGGAGGCTCACCTTCAAAAGGTCGGTCCAGCTGCACCCAGTCCTTGGTGATAAGGTTGCTATAGTCCTTGCCCAGCCAGAAGAACTGGTTGTGAGAGAGGTCTGGGGTGGCTGGAGGGTCTGGGCACGGAGTCGGAGACTGTGGGGGGAACATGCACAAGCCAGGGGCAAGGAGAGGTCATGGGCCATTCAGAGCCGGGGCCAAAGAGAACATAGGAGCACTGAAAAGTGTGAGAGAGACATAGAGAGCAAGAATGAAACAGAGAGAGTTCTATTCCCGTCTCCCCCCAACCTCGGCCGCATTTGATATCCATAGAGGAGTGAGGAGGGAACTATCTTACAGTACGCTTTTTTTTTTTTTTTTTTTTTTTTTTTAGATTTTTTCCCATGGGGAAGTGCACTCACAAACACAGAGAGAAACAGAGAGAGGGAAAGTGAGAAATCATTCCTCAGGGAGGATGGCCACACCACAATCCCTTTTCCTCCACTCGCCTAGAATTTGGGGCACGCATGCACATGCACTTGACATGATTTTCAAGCCGCCCAGTCTGGAACTCAGACAGTGGTCGGCCATGTGAGAGTCTAGAACCTTAAGCACCGTGCTACTTGCCAACCCACCCTTATAGTATTTTTAAAAAGGATTCTTGAGGTCTCAGCAAGGCTGAAGCACTCCCCAGGGTGTGGAGAGCCTTGAATGTCCAGGAGAGGAAGGCTGGCACTCAGAAGAGGGGTGCATTTAGGTTACCTGAGTTTGGGGGGAGCTCAGGAAAGACTCAAAGGAACTACCTGTGAGGAGGTCGATTCAGAGGAGTTTCCAAGGTCAGTCAGTCGATAGTGCAGGTCATCCCAACGGCCATAGGCAAGGTCCAGGCCCCCCAAGAAGGCCACTACTTGGTCTACTACCAAGAGCTTTTCATGATGGGCCCACAGCGTCACCTGGTCTGGGTGGCGCATCACCTGGAGGAAGTATAGAAGAGTTCATGAGGGTGGATTTTGGTGAGAGGAGACAGAGGTGCTGGGAGGGAGAGTGGGAAGGTGGGAGGATGGGACCTCGGAGGGGGAGTGTTGGGGGAGGAGCAGTGTCATGCAAGAGGGGACCCTGTGGCCCGAGAGTCACCTTGATGTTGGGGTGCAGCAGCATCAGAGCCCTCTTGCTGTACCCACTGTTGATGCCCAAGGCCAGTTCCACTTCTTTAAACAGCAGTACAGACACGCGGACACCCTGTTCCTGTGGTGAGGGGGGCTATCAGGTCCTAGTGCCTCTCTGAGTGGCCCCTTTCCATCCTCCCAAGCCCTGCCCATGCTCAGGATTCCTGCGCATCCCTCCACCCAGCCGGAGACCCCAGATGCTCTGCCACGTATACCCTGCTTTGATGTTTGCTGCAAACAGACTGCCATTTATCTGCTCACCCACTCATCCATCCACACAGCTACCCGCTTCTCCTTCATTATCTATCCACCCATCTTCCCAGTGGTTTGTTCATCCTCTTGCCAACTGCCTTATCCCTCCAGCTGCTCGCCCACCCTCCAGTCCCTCCACTCTTCCAAGTGCTGACCTCCTGTACACCTCCCTTTCCACTGTCTGCACCACTTACCCACCTCACCCCTACCTCATCCACACGTCCTTCCTCCCATCCATCAACACCCACAGGTGCCCTTGTGTGGCCGGCACTGAGCCTTGTACTGGTACCAGTACCAGACACGGACGCCCCAGGAACACAGCAAAGCACTGTGGGTAATGGGAGAGGAGTCTATGCCATGGGGCGGGGAGTGGCAGAGGGAGGTTATCAGTTCTCCTTAGGGAATGGGGAGCCAGAGGAGATGATGTTTGACAGACACAGAGCCAAGATGGGCACGTCTCCCCCGCTGAAACCTCAGATTCCCTTTCTTGTCAGCCTCTGCCCCAGGCACTCCCACCAGCTGGCCCTTGGAGCCGGACAACTCTCCTCACCGCCTTCCTCTTGAGCATAATGTCCAGTCTCCAGTCGTCTGAGTGGGCAGGACGCTTCAGATAAACCTCGGGACTTAACCTGGGATCCAAAGTGGGGGTGAGGGGTCAGCTAGCCCCAGACGACCAGCCCCTCCTCCCTTCCTACTCCCTCCTCTGACAGGCACGCTGACCCGCCTCAGGCCCCATCGTGCCCCTTCCTGCCTGAACCTTCCCCCACTCACCACCAGTCCGTGATGAAAATCTCCTCTTGAGCTCGCAGGATGGCATCTGCCACAGCAGCAAAGTAACCTGCCCCGTTCACAAACCTGGGGGAGGCCAAGCCAAGGAGGTCAGAAGTCAGAAAGCTCTGGAGAGTGAAGACCGAAGGGCAGTCGTGGGTCAGAGGTGACAGGAGAATCAAAGATCAGGCATGAGTAGAGAGGCCAGAGGGTATCAGATATATCAAAGTGGGACTTGCCAGAATGATTTGCCGGCATGAGCTATACAAAAATGAAAACGAGGGACCAGCAGATGGCATAGCATTTATGTTGCTGGACTCCCACGTGGCCGACCACAGTTCAAGTGCTGGACATACTGGCTTGCTTTCTCACTTTCTCTACCTGTCTCTTTCTGGTGAGCACACGTACCCTATAGCAAACGTCAAAAAATAATAATAGAGGGAACAGCAGTTGGCATAATGGCCATATCGCTGGACTACCATGTAGTCAACCGTGGTTCGAGTCCCGGACCCGGTGGCTTAAAACTCACGCTGGGCGTGTGTGTGTGCGTGCCCAAGATCTCAAGAGAAGAATGGCGAAGGGATTGTGGCGTGGCCAAGATTTCTCGCTTTCTGTCTCTCTCTGTCTTTCTGGCGAGTACATGCGCCCTATAGCAAAAACCTCTCAAAAAAAAAAATAATAATAATAACAGGGGCTGGCAGGTGGCATGGTGGTTAAAGGAGCTGGATTCCCACATGGCTGACCGTGGTTTGAGTTCTGGACCTGGCAGCTTGGTTTCTCGCTTTTCCTTTCTCTCTCTCTGTGTCTCTGTCTAGTCAAATTGAAAACTAATAATAACAAATGGTATTAATAAAAATAAATAATTATTTTTAAAAATGAATAAAATAAATATTGTTTTTTAAGAGAGATTTTTGCAACAGGATGTGTGCACTCACTGGAGAGACAGAAAGAAAGCAAAAAATCACCCTCCAGGGGCAATGGCCAAGCCGCAATTCCTTCTCCTTATTCTACTCTCAGGATTTTGGGCATGGGGACCAGCAGTTGGTGTAATGGCTATCTCGCTGGACTCCCCCATAGGTGGACCCCGATCG
>NW_006159824.1:2231478-2235595 GCF_000334495.1 Tupaia belangeri chinensis | reverse complement strand
GGCGCGTGTGCGTGCATGCCCAGGATCCTGAGAGGAGAATGGAGGAGAAGGGACTGCGGCGTGGCCATCCCCCCTGGGGGGTGATTTCTCTTTCTGTCTCTCTGTCTCTCTCTGTCTGTCTGGCGAGCACACGTGGCCTATAGCAAAAAAACCTCTCCCCAAAAAAAAGGATTTTGGACATGCACATACACATGCCTGGGGTGAGTTTAAGCTGCCAGGTTCAGGACTTGAACCATGGCTGACTATATGGGAGTCCAGTGTTGTAACCATTACACTATCTGCTGGTCCCAATAATTTTTTTTTAAGAGAGATTTTTGCTATCGGGCACGTGAGCTCACCAGAGAGACAGAGAGCAAGAACTCAACCCCCGGGGGGGGATGGCCACACCACAATCCCTATTCCTCCATTCTCCTCTTGGGATTTTGGGCACGCAAACACACGTGCCTGGTGTTAGTTTCAAGCCTCTGGGTCTGCCCACTTGTCCATGTGGGAGTCCAGTGATATATGCCATCTGTTGGTCCCAATAAGCAGATAATTTAAAATAGTTCCTGGCGCATCCTAAATGCTACGTAAGAATTAGCTGTTTTTATTTTATGTTAAAAAACAATCTCAACACCACCTCCAAGAAAGAAAAAAAATCCTTGGTCTGGTCCCATGGCCTAGTGATTAAGGGAACCAAATCCCACACGGTTGACCACTATTCAGATCCGGGACACGGACTGTGCTTGAACAACACACTGGGCACATGTGTGTGCATGCCCCAAATCCCAGCAGGGTGGAGAAATGGAGAAGAGATTATGGTGTGACCACACCCCTTGGGGGGTGCTTTCTCTCCCACGCTTTCTCTCCTTCCCTCTCTGTCTCTCTGGCACACGCCCTCTGGCAATTAAAAAAACTATCCTTCCATGACTCCTTACAGTACCGTTCATAGGGAGTACCTTCCCTGCAAGATAGGTACTCCTGACTCTTAGAGTCCTCTGACCAGTCCACGTCACTCTGCAACTAAAATCACTCCTGGTGTTTCCCAAACACACCCGGCCATTTGTAGCTTCTCGGCCTGGACTGCCCTTCTGTTTTCTCTATCTTGCTACGACACCCTCAGGGTTTCTGTCTCCTGGAAGCCTGTCCTGACATTCCCGGCTGGGGCAGATGCTTCCCCTCTGAACGTGTTACCTTGTATATCTCATCAATACTCAGGATCACATTGTTTCATAATTGAGTCACTACTTCCCTAAACCAGAGAAGCCTGTGTTTTATTGCCTGCCCTGGACCTGGTGCATAGAAAATGTTTATTAAAAGATGGAATAAATCAGAGATTTGGGGAAATCAGCGAACAGAGAGGGTCAGGTGGTAAAGAGAGTTCAAAGGGTCCTAAGAGGTCAGAGAGGTCAGGGTAGAAGATTACCGAGTCTGGAGGTCAGAAAGGCCAGAGGAGAATCAGAAGATCAATGTGGTAAAAGAGACCTGGAGTCAGAGAGATTAGAGAAGTCAAAGGGCAGGCACTCATGAGGTCAGGAAGGGTTGGAGGAGGTAACAGAGAATCCAGGACTCAGAAAACCAACAGACAAACTCAGAAGGGATGTCAGTCTCTTACCATCGGGCCAAAGTCCCAGGCCGGGGTGGGGCGTAGCTGTCATGCCGGTGCAGCTGTAGGAAGTCTCTGCCTGGGCCCTGTGCCAGCTCTGTAATCTCTTGGCCCCACCACCGTGCCTGCCGGTAGCTGCTGCACTTGAGAATCAGGGACCTGGACAAGAACAATGAGATGGACCATTCATCCTGGCCCTCCACACCTAGGGTGTTGCCCAGACACCTCACTTTGGCTTTCCCATTTTCCCCCTTTGTCTTTAATCACAGCTTCACAAGGACAGGATGTATATTTGCCTTATTCATAGGTGGGTCCTCAGCAACTAATACTTTACCATGTACTTGGGTTTGAACGAATTAATAAATGAATAGAATTCCTTTTCTTTGATATGTTAAGTCTCTCCCCTGGGCTTATACTAACTCCCCTTCTGTGGGCCCACACTCTTAAGATCAATCTCAAGCATCTGGCTGGACCAGTTCCCTGGTTTAAAACTATGGCTGAGCCCCTCTAAAAAAACAAATAAACAAACAAAAATACTATGGTTGATTGACTGGATCCAGGGGAATGGAAAAAGCCTTCCTCTGTCCAGCAGTGACCTCTGATACTCAGCTCCCCTCAGGACTATGGGCTCTCACACCAGGGAGCCTTACCTGTGGGAAGTGTCGATCCGCACCCCATACCGCGCCTCTGTGCTTCTCTTCCCCACCTGCACTTCGAAGCCAGGGTCGAACAGCTGGACAAATGAGATGGCGCCGGTCTCGAGGCACATGTACAGCAAGAAGGAGTCCTTCACCACCAGCCACCTAGAGCAGAAGGACTCCGTGTGTGCCTCTGCTCTCGACGTCTCTGTCCTCAACGCCACCCACTGCCCAGCCACTGGCCCCCAACTCTCACCTCTTGGACCAGCGATAACAAACTTGGTCTCGACCACAGCAGGTGAGGCCGGGCACTCGGTGGCCACCTGAGCGCTTCCGAATCACCCCTTCCCTGTGGGGACAATCAGGAAGAGACGCTGGATGGAGACTCCAGACCTTCCGGCCTGTCCTGCCCTGTCTGCCCCATTCTTAGGCAGGGAGAGATGGAGAGTGATGTCTCAGGCAGGCTGCGTGAGGGGTGCCAGACACTCACAGTCCTTTGGAGCCCAGGTCTGGGATAAACGACAGCTGGCTGACTTCCAGGAACTCTGTCTGCAGAGGAAGATAAGAGGTCAGAGGACAGACCTGCCTTTCAATCTCTCAGACCCCAGGGACCTTAGCCCTTCTGTCTCTTTAGGGGTCGGATTATCCTGCTCCACCTCAGAAGACCCAGGTGTCCAGTGCTGGACCTCACCATGGCATGGTAGTTACGGTAGAAAGACATGGTCAGGAGGCGGTTGAGGTAATTCTCCAGGTATTTCTGCAATGGGGATGGGAGAGCGAGAGATGGGACCAGGCTGTTCGCACACCGAGCACCGTCCCCGGGGACCTGGTGTGTGGAAGTACCTGCTTGCTGGCTGCATGCCTCGTGGAGCCCTCGGGACCTCCTCGGGGTAGGGAGGGCATCTCTCTGTTGCCTGCCTCTCCCTCTCGGGCTGGAGAATAGGCAACAGCAAAGCTGTGGAAGGGATAGGGACGGTCGGGTTAAGAGCTGGGAGGCTGAGTGCCTGAGTTCCTGAGACACTGGAGATGGGGTCTTGGAGGAAGAGGGAGATCTTGGAGGTTGGCAAAGAAAGGTCCCCTGCCCTGGGAATGGAGACTAGAGAAGCAGCAGAGGCTGCCAAGGCATTTTGGGCATCCAGCCTGGCTGAGATACTGGCACAAAACCCACTGACAGAGAGAACTAAGCAAGGATGGTTTCCTGGTAACCGGGGTCAGGGGAAGGGGCCCAGTGCCCAGAGCTGGAGGAAAGTGTGTAGGGGAGGAAAGGGAGGTGGCCCTGGGAGTGATGGCTGCTGCAGGGTGAGGGGCATTTGCTCCTTGCAGGAAGCAGTCAGGTCCCCCTCACCGAGCCAGAGGGAGAAGACTCATCAAGACTTTGTGTCTAAGGAGGTCCCGATGCAGCTCCTGGAAATGACGGAACTTCTTCTTGGTCGTCCAGGTAAAGTCCCCATGAGTCAGTCGGACGGAATACAGAGTGCAGGTTCCCACCTAGAGGGTGTGAGGAACTGAATCCTGTCGTTCTCCAGTCGGGTCCCAGCACCCCTCACCTAGCGCCTTGGCCTTTCCTCCCCTGCCTCGTGCCAGCCCAGCTACCTTGGATCCGCTGGTGTACCGCTCAGTGCCCACCACCTGAGCTGTGACAGGGACCCCAGGCGCAAACACCAAGGGGTGCACTTTCAGAGGCTGAAGGTCATAGATGGCCAGGAAGGGGTGCATCCGATCAGCTGGGAGGAAAGTCCGAGACTGCAGACCCCAGAAGGCAGCAGCCCCCTCACCCTCCCCTCCCGGAGGGCCATTCGCCCCATGTACCTGGATCCTCTCCCTCCCTCAGAGTGTCCACCTCATCGGGCTCCATCTGTAACTGGCTTGAGTCCAGGTCGTCCCCAGAGGGAAA
>NW_006159824.1:2228934-2229576 GCF_000334495.1 Tupaia belangeri chinensis | reverse complement strand
CGTGAGGTCTCAGGGAGGTGCTCTGCCCCCCTTTCCTAGCCCCTGCAGGGCTCCATCTCCCACACACAGGGCCTCCCCTTCCCCTCCCACTCGCTCCCCGCCCGCCAGCCTGATTACAACCCCATCGGTCTGCACGCCGCGCCAGCCCTCTGTAGCCTCCATCCCTGACCTCAGTCCTGCATCCAGAATCCCTGCACCCGCCCTCCCGTCCCGTCACCAGAGCTCCGGGAAACACCCAGCCAGGCCAGATGGCCCAAACTGGGGCAGCAAAGAAGCCGGGGAAAGGAGCCCCGGGAAGTCGAGTGGGCTGGGCCGGGGCCGCTGGGCTCGGACCAGGCCAGATCGGCTGGGAGCCGAGGGTCCAGGCGGGAATGAGGAAGTTGTGCGGTCCCCGCCCGGGAGAAAAACCCCGAAATCTGAGCTTGCGGCTGAGTCAGCAGGCCCCGCAGCTCCAGCAGGTTTCCGTCCTTGCCCGATTTCCGGAGCCCGGGACCTCCGCTGCGCCCCCTCCCCGACCCCCTCACCCGGGCAGTCGGCGCCCGCCCCCACGCGGGTTTGCGAGCAGAGGGAGCGGAGCGGAGCCGGAGCCCACACCCCAGCAGCCCGGGGCGGGGGCGGGGCTCAGAGCCTGCCCTCCGGGGG
>NW_006159824.1:2225302-2228850 GCF_000334495.1 Tupaia belangeri chinensis | reverse complement strand
CGCGCATTCCTCCGCGCGGCTCTCCGGCTGCAGGCGCTGCCTGGATCCCAGGAGGGACGCGGCGGGGACCTGCCGGTGCCCCCTGGCTGGGCGGCTGCGAACCACATCGGGCCTAGCCCAGGCATCGTTTGGAAAGGAAAGGAGTAAGGGAGTAAAAAGGCCCCAGAGATGAGAGCCACAAATTCGTGAACCAAGAAAGCCTGCATTCTTTCATTCATTCACGAAATGATCATTGCACGTTTGCTGGGTGGCCAGACTCTTCGGTGAACGAGATAGCAACGGAAACTGCCCGCCTGGGGTAGGTTCAGTCTAAGGGAAAACAGAAAATATTTCCAGAACCTAGAAGACAAACTAAACTAAACAAAAAGAAAAGGGGAAAAAAAAAAAAAAAAAAAAGCAGGTTTCCGTCTATCCCGGTCTCTCTATTGATAAGACACTTGGGTGGTTTCTACTTTAGTCTACTGTGAATAAAGCTCCGAAGACATTTCTGTGTAAGTCTGTGTGGATATACTTTTCTCATTTTTCTTGGGTAAACAGCTAGAAGTAGAGTTGCTGGGTCATATAAGTATATGATTTTTGTTTCTTTTTTTCTTTTAGAGAGATTTTTGCTAGAGGACGCATATATGCGCCAGAGAGACAGAGACAGAAAGTGAGAAATCATCCCCATCGCAATCCCTCCTCCATTCTCCACATGGGATTTTGGACACGATTACAGAGGCCTTGTCAGAGACTCAAGACTTGAACCCTGGTCAACTCTATGGGAATCCTGCGATGTTACCACTACGCCATCTGCTGGTCCCATACAAGTATGTGATTTTAACAAACTGCCCAGCCATTTTCCAAAATGTTTTTTTTTTCCATTTTCCATTTCCACTCTCAGTGTACGGTACGGTCCTGTTATTCCGCAGCATGGTCAGGATTGAGTATGGTCACTCCTTAGTGCCAGCCATTCTAATAGGAGTGATAGGCACATCACTGCAATGCTATTTGCACTTCTGTGAAGGTTAATGAGGTTAAGTATGTTTCCCTCGCTATTGCATTTGTCCGCCTTTGTAAAAGGTCTATTCAAGTCTTTTGCTAATTAAACATTTTTATTTGTCCAAATATTGAATTGTGAGTGTTCTCTACTTATATTGCTACAAGTCCTTTGTCAGATATATGTTGCAAAGATTTCTCCCAGAATGTGTCTTTTTTCTGTTTTCATTTTTTCCCAAGTCTATACAAAAACCTTTATTTTAACACTTCAAAGAATCACATTCATTTCAACAGCTTTGTCAGGCTTAGCCACCCAATAAGTTACACACACACACACCTGGGTACTTGGAAAGATATTGCATGGCTCTTTATATGATGAAGTTGGGGCACAGTCATCACTTTCTCCACAATCAGACAGGCTGTGGAGGCAGCTACAGTTGGACCTGGCCTCCCCATCAAGACGCCAGTTCCCCCTCAGTGCCCTGTTCATCAACATGGAGCTCCGAGTAGGGAAGAGGAGGCACTGCCTGCCCAGTAAATCAAGTCTCACTGCGAGGAGCGCTCTGTATGAAAGGCCCATGGTCAGCAGTAAAATGGATCTCAGTGGCATGATCCTGACAGATTACACGGCAGCCCGACCTCCAGGATTCCTCCCCCCTGCGTGATTCTTAAGACTGTTTGCTGGTTCATTCTTTGCCTTTTTGGCAATTTGGTTTTGATGAATTGGCTGTAATCCAAGGGTGTTCAAGAACTTCTCTGAGAGTTGGCCTCTGGCTGGGATTGTGCCTTAAGAGTCTGGAAATGGGGACCAGCAGTTGGCGTAATGGCTATGTCGCTGAACTGCCATGTAGTAGACCACGGTTTGAGTCCCGGATCCAGTGGCTTAAACTCACACTGGGTGTGTGTGCGTGCGTGCCCAAGATCCCAAGAGGAGAATGGAACAGAAGGAATTGTGGCATGGCTATCCCCCCTGGGCAGTGATTCTCACTTTCTGTCTCTCTGTCTCTGTCTTTTTAGCGAGCGCACGTGCTCTATAGCAAAAACAAAAAAAAAAAAACAAAAACCCCCCAAAAAAAAAAAAGGTTTAGAAATGAGGCCTCTGGCTCCCTCTGTGACAGAATCAGGGAATGTATACTCAACTCTTGGTATTCTCTTGTAGGTCCCCTGGTATGTGTTTGTCTCAAAAGGAGGCTTTCCAACCAGAAATTCATAGCAAAGAACTCCAAGACTCCAGAGATCAACCTTCTCATCATGCATCTGGCCTTTGATCATCTCGGGGGGCAAGTAGTCAAGGGTATGACAGAGGGTTCTCCTGGAGGATGGAGCATGCACTGACCACCCAAAATCTGCCATCTTAGTTCTCCTATCAATCCCAGAAGCAAGTTCTCTGGCTTAATGTCTCCATGAATAACTCTCTTCAAGTGACAGTAAGACAGGGCATTTGCCAACTCTGTGATGTAAGTCGCAGCTCTCTGCTGTCAAACTTGGAGAGTCTCTCTAGTTCCCTATAGACTGTGAGAAAGCAAGCCACCGGGTCTGAGACGCAAACCGTAGTTGGCCATGTAGGAGTGTACAGTGCCTTAATCACCATGCCACCTGCTGGTCCCAAAGGTACCATGTAATTCTGCAAATTCACACTTTTTTTTTTTTAAGAATTATTAATTTAATTTTATTTATTCATTCATTTTATTTTAATTTGATGAGAGGGGGGAGAGAAAGAGAGAAGGAGAGAAAGTGAGAGAGCAGGCCATCAGGTCCAGGACTCGAACTGAGGTCAGCCATGTGGTATCTAGTGCCTTAACCACTATGCCACCTGCTTCACTCTTAAGTAAATGCTGGAGAAGTCAGAAAACATGTCCACAGAGAAACTTGTATACAAATATTCACAGTAGCCGTATTCCTAATAGCCAAAAAGTGAAGCAACCCAAATGTCCATCAACTCATGAGTGGATAAGTAAAATATAATATGTGAGAACTCCTTGTATGGTCAGCATAGTGGTTAAGGCACTGGACTCCCACATGGCTGAATGCAGTTCGAGTCCTGGACCCAGTGGCATGAAACTCATGCCAAGTGCGTATGCGTGGGTGCCGAAAATCCTGAGAAGAGAATGGAAGAGAAAAGATTAGAGTGTGGCCATCTCCTGCTGGGAATTGATTTCTTGCTTTCTATCCCTCTGCCTCTCTAGCAAGCACAACTGCCCTATAGCAAAAATCTGTCTAAAAACAAAAACAAAAGCTCTAAAAAGTTCATGGAAAGTGTAATTATGAAAAAATTCTATATATTTTAAAATTTTAACACTGAGCCAGCGGTGGCATGGAGGAGGTTCAGGCAGCTGGATCCCATATGGTCAACTTCATGGTTTGAGTCCCAGCCAGGTGGCAGGTGTGCCTGCACATGTGTACCCAAAATCCCAAGAGAGGAATAGAAGAGATTGTGGTGTGGCCATCTGGGGTGGGCAGTGATTTCTCACTTTCCCTCTCGGTGTCTTTCTCTGTCTCTGTCTTTGGCAAGTGCACATGCCCTATAGCAAAAAACTGGGGGGGGGGGGGGGTTTATTTGAAAAAAAAACTCC
>NW_006159824.1:2222115-2225158 GCF_000334495.1 Tupaia belangeri chinensis | reverse complement strand
TTATTTAACTTTATTTATTTTATTTATTTTAATTTGACCAGAGAGGGACAGAGAGAGAGAGAGAGAAACTGAGAAAGCAAGCCACCAGATCTGGGACATGAACCACAACTGGCCATGTGGGAGTCCAGAGCCCTTAATCACCATGCTACTTGCCCCCTCCATTTGTTATTATTATTTTTTAATTTGGCAAGAGAGATACAGACAGAGAGAGAGAGAGAAAGGGAAAGCAAGCCACCTGTCAGGTCCAGGACTCAAACCACAGTCAACCATGTGGGAATCCAGCACCCTTACCCACCATGCTACCTGCTGGCCCCTAAACTTGTATTTTCTACAGACTTTTTTTTTTTTTTTTTTTTTGAGAGACAGAAATACAGAAAGCAATAAATCACTCCTAGGGGAATGGACACACTACAGTCCCTTCTCCATTCTCCTCTTAGGATTTTGGGCATGCATACACATGCACCTGGCATGAATTTCAAGCCTCTGGGTCTGGGACTCAAACACTGGTCAGCCACATGGAAGTCCAGCACCTTAACTATTGGCCCCATCCACAAACTTTTTAAGTGCCATGTATTTATATATAGTAGTTAGCGTAATGGTTATATCGCTGGACTCCCACGTGGTTGCCCGTGGTTCAAATCCTGGACCCCGAGGCTTAAAACATGCTGGACATGGGGCCGGCAGATGGCGTGATGGTTGAGAATGCTGGACTCCCACATGCCTGACCGTGGTTCGAGTCCTGGACCTGGCAGCTTGATTTCTCACCTTCCTCCTCTCTGGTCAAATAAAAATAAATAAATAAATGAAGTTAAATAAGATAATTCTTAAAAAGGAAAAAGAAAGAAAGAACAAGAAAGATGCTGGGCACATGGCCAAAATCCCAAGAGGAGAATGAAGGAGAAGGGACTGCAGCTTGGCCATCCCCGTGGGTGGTGATTTCTTGTTCTCTGTCTCTCTGTGTCTCTGTGGTGATCACACGCACCCTATAGCAAAAATCTCTCAAGATAAAAAAAAAAGAGGGACCAGCAGTTGGCGTAATGACTATGTCGCTGGACTCCCATGTCATTGACCGTGGTTCAAGTTCTGGATCCAGTGGCTTAAACTCAGGCCAGGTATGTGTGCATGCATGTCCAAGATCCCGAGAGGAGAATGGAGGAGAAGGAGATTACGGCGTGGCCATCCCCTCTGGGGAATGATTTCCTCGCTTCCTGTCTCTCTGTCTCTCTCTGTCTTTCTGGCACACGCACACGCCTACAGCAGAAACCTCTCAAAAATAAAGAAAGAAAGAAAAGAAAAAATGAAAGAAAAGCAGAAAGCCCCAGAGATTTCTAAGTCAGGCAGTGGAGTGTAAGTCAGCTTCCTAAGCTTTCTCACAGTGAGGCAGCTGTTCAGAAGGATGGTATGGCATTTGCACAGCCTTATCTGAGGGTGATTAAGAATCCTTGGCTAGAGTGCTCTGGACCTGAGGCTCTGGCCACCCAGACACGGTTCCTGCTTTGCAACTAAGTGCCTGAGTGATCTTGGGCAAGTTACCTTATCTCTCAGTGCCTCCCTTTCCTCATTTGTAAAATCAGAATAGTAATAACACCTCAAAAGATCATTGGCATATTAAACCAGATAAGATAACATGTTCACCTGGCACAGCATAATTAGTCAATTACAACTACCTCCATGAAAGGCAACCAGACCCGGGCCAGCTGTAGCCTAGTGGGTCCCACAGGGCCAACCACAGTCTGAATCTGGAACTTGGAGGCTCGAAAAACACACTGATTGAGTGTGCAAGCCTGCCTCAAATTCCAACAGATGGAGAAATGGAAAAGAGACTCCAGCGTGACCATGCCCCATTGGGGGAGTCCTTTCACCCTGTCTCTCTCTCTCTGACTCTCTCTGGCGAGTGTACCTGCCCTTTGGCAAAATTAGGGGGGCAAAAGGGATAAGAGCTGACCCAGCCATTGCAGACATGGCCCTGCAAAGCTGGAAGCCATATGACAGAAATCCCTGGGACCAGCAGTTGGTGTAATGGTTATGTCGCTGGACTTCCATGTAGTTGACTACAGTTCGAGTCCCGGACCTGATGGCTTAAACTCATGCCAGACGTGCGTGTGTGTGTGCCCAAGATCCCGAGAGGAGAATGGAGGAGAAGGGATTGCAGCGTGGCTATCCTCCCTGGGAGGTGATTTCTCGCTTTCTATCTCTCCGTCTCTCTTTGTCTTTGTGGTGAGCGCATGCGCCCTATATCAAAAACCTCTCAAAAACAAAAAAGAAAAAAAAAAAAAAGAAATCCCCACTTGGTTCCCAGGTCAGTGTACATGCCAGTTGCACGTGGGCACGCCTGCAGTCCTGGTTGGCTAGGAAGGGGTGGGGATCACCGCAAGAGATTCTGTTATGGTGCTTGTCTCTGTATCTCTTTCTTGCACATGAAATAAATAAACTTCTTTTGTTTTTCTTTTAAAGGAGGGGGATATGGACAACAGCCAGCAGATCATTTAATGAGACTGTAACATTTCCCTGGTTGGTAGTTTCTCATTCGGAAAAAATAGAGTATTCTTGAAAATTTTACATCTTGGGCACTCCAAGTTCTCATTCTAAAATACAAGTGAGGATGAGCTGTAGTGGTGCGAATAGGAGGGTGGCAATGCCATGTGGGAGGCCTGGGTTCAGTTCCTGGACTCACCTAAACAACTAGGCACAGTTGTATGCTAACTGTATTCCTAGCTAACCGGAAGACTGAGTGAGGAGGATCATGACCTGGTGAAACCCTGCCAGAAATACCTATTCTTGGGATCAGCAGTTAGCGTAATGGCTATGTCGCTGGACTCCCATGTAGTCGACCGCGGTTCGTGTCCTGGACCCGGTGGCTTGAACTCACGCTGGGCACGTGTGCATGTGTGGCCAAGATCCCGAGAGGAGAATGGAGGAGAAGGGATTGTGGCATGGCCAGCCTCCCTGGGGGGTGATTTCTCGCTTTCTGTCTCTCTGTCTTCTCTCTCTCTCTTTCTTGCGAGCGCACACACCCTGTAGCAAAAACCTCTCCAAAAAAAAA
>NW_006159824.1:2211469-2221206 GCF_000334495.1 Tupaia belangeri chinensis | reverse complement strand
CTATGTCGCTGGACTCCCATGTAGTCGACCGCGGTTCGTGTCCTGGACCCGGTGGCTTGAACTCACGCTGGGCACGTGTGCATGTGTGGCCAAGATCCCGAGAGGAGAATGGAGGAGAAGGGATTGTGGCATGGCCAGCCTCCCTGGGGGGTGATTTCTCGCTTTCTGTCTCTCTGTCTTCTCTCTCTCTCTTTCTTGCGAGCGCACACACCCTGTAGCAAAAACCTCTCCAAAAAAAAATCCTTTTCTTCTCTCCTCCCTCGTTTTCTCTCCTGCTCTCTCATTAAAACAAAACAAAACAAAACCAATGAACCTCCAGCAGTGTCCAGCCTGGCACCAAATTGTCAGGCATTACTGCACTGAATTTTCACTGCATCTGTCTGTCATGACACCTCTGTGTCTGTCCTTGCCTGCCACCACCTCCCCACTCCATCTCCTTCTGATTCTCCATGGGGATCAGAGTACCCCAAAATCAAGGGAATACAGAAGAATAGGTGTTTGAATAGGAGTAGCCCCCTCCGCCTTTGTCCTCCCTCCTCTCCCCCTTCCATCCCGTGGCGCCTATAATCACCGGGCAGTCTGAAGCTAAGTGGTAGTTTTGCCCATGGTGGGGGGGATTGGAAACCACACCCCTTCCCCCCGGAGCCCTCCTGGCCAGTCCCAGCCAGCATCTTAATCTTCTCCACTGTTGAGATGGGTCTGAAGGGGGCATGGTGTTTCCCATGGTGTGGGTGCCGGAGACAGCGGGGGACTGGAAGAGGAGCAGGTATGGGGGCAGACTGAGGGTAAAGGGGGACACTCCGTCAGTCAGACAGACACTGCATTGGGAGAAAGAGAAATACTTCAACCAGGGACAGGGATCATCCGTCTCCCCAGGTAGGAAGTGGATCCCTTGAGTCCCCACAGGATTGCCTAAGCACGTCATAAGGCCCATTGCAAAGTGGGAAAGTAGAACCCCTTGTTAGAAATGTAAGAACTTCAAGATGGTGATGGCAGAGTGCTACGCCGAGCCCAGGGGTCCTTCTGAGTGGAGGTGGGGTGCTGTGCACTTGCGGCTGGCCCGTGAAGTCAGCCCTGCTCTTCTCCACACTCCCTTCTGCTGCTGCCACTGACCCCAGACCTCAGACCTCTCCAGCTTTTGTCCTTAACCTCAGTGGGGGCGAGGAGTTGACCTTTACCTATGATTTCCTTCTTCCACCTCTAATTTCTCTTTTAGGACAGGATCCTGCTGCCCTTCCAAATCCTAGCCAAGCTGTAGCCCCTAATGTGGCCGAAGGAGGGACACCCTCCCCAGGGGATGGGGCCTACTTCAGTAAAGCCCGACTCTCGTTCCGCCACCAGCTGCATGACGTAGCATCGGCCAACGACTCCACCATTTGAAGGGGACAATCAGGGTCTGAACCTCTGGCAAGGCTTGGAAATGTCCCTTCCCCACATTTCTCGGTGGTCCCATGTCCAGTTGGCCTGAGCGCCTCATGACCTGTTCAATAAATACGTCCAGAGCTGCTGAGTGTTGCCTGTGTGTGCGTTGTCAGCGGGTAGAGGAGACCAAGATACTAGGGCTGGGTTATGGAGCCACAGGAAGGTGAATGGGAGGCAGCTGATCTGATCGGAGCCCAGGCAGAGCTGGCAGGAAAGTAAGTTTGCTGAAATCAAGCTGCAGAGATGGGTGTGGTGGGTGAGAGCACCTCGGGGATTGAAGTCTGGGCTGGAGTTAAAGAGCATATTCACATGCAATAAATATTGGGTGTCCAGCCTGGCCGGGCCAGGCGCTGAGGATATAGCAATGAACTAGGAAGACTCTTTCCTCAGGGGAGGTCGATGGTAAACGAGTAAATAAATAAGCATGATTATGCGAGACAGCGACAAGTGCTGAGAAGAAAAATGAACAGGGGAATGTGAGAGCCGGATGGGGGACGGTGGTGGTTCTGCGGTTTCAGGTAGTAGGGAGGGCCTTTCTGACGAGGTGACTGACGTGCGAGCCTGAGACCCGAAAAGGCAGAGCCGTGTGAATACCAGGGGATGATGTGCCCACGTAGGTTCACTGATTCTAATGAATGCACCACTCCGGTGCACGATGTTGATAGTGGGAGAACACGCATGTAGGTGGGCCAGGGGTTATGTGGAAAATCTCTGTATCTTCCCCTTAATTTTGCTGTGAGCCTAAAACTGTTCTGAAAAATAAAGATTATTACGAAAAAAAAGGGACCAGCAGAGGGCATAATGGTTATGTCGCTGGACTCTCATGTAGTTGACTGTGGTTTGAGTCCTGGACCTGGTGGCTTAAACTCATACGGGGTACATGTGCACGTGTGTGCCAAGGTGCCAAGAGGAGAATGGAGAAGAAGGGATTGCAGTGCGGACATCTCCTCTGGGAGGCGATTTCTTGCTTTCTGTCTCTGTCTCTCTCTGTTTCTCTGGTGAGCGCACGCACCCTATAGCAAAATTCTCTCAAGAAAAGAAAAAAAAAAAAACATGTAAGAGCAGTCCCAGGCAGAAAAAAACAGCAAAAATAAGTGCAAAATCCCACAGGTTCTAGGAAACGGAAACAAACAAACAAAAGGAACAGTAATTCCTGTCAAAGTTAGGGTACCTGTGGGTCTTCCAGGCCGTGGAAAAAGCCAAAATATTATCCTAGATGGAATGTAGGGCATTGAAGAATGTTAAACAGGGAAACAACATTGTCTCACATTGACAAAAATTATTTTGGTTGCTGTATGGGAAAAGGAACATGTAAAAGCAAGCATGGAAACAGCCAGGCAACTGAGGAGGTGGTTGCCATCCTCCAGGTAAGAAATGAGGGTGGTGGGACCAGCAGTTGGTGTAATGGCTATGTCACTGGGCTCCACTGTAGTCAACCATGGTTCAAGTCCCGGACCCAGTGGCTTAAACTCCCGCCGGGCATGTGTGCATGCGTACTCAAGATCCCGAGAGGAGAATGGAGGAGAAGGGATTGTGACATGGCCGTCTCCCTTGGGGGGTGATTTCTCGCTTTCTGTCTCTCTGTCTCTCTCTGTCTTTCTGGTGAGCGCACGCGCCCTATAGCAAAAACCTCTCTAAAAAAAGAGAAAGAAATGAGGGTGGTTTGGATCTGGATGATGTGGAAATGGTGAATAGATGGATCCTACATACACTTTTAGAAAGCTTCCAGGACTTATTGTTAGAGTGAACGTGGAGTGCAAGTGAAAGAATCAAAGAGGATACATTGGCCAGTCCACTGGCGTAGTGGTTAAGGGAGCCAGAACCCACATGTTCTACTTCATTTCAAATCTAGGCCCGGATGGCTTGAAAAACATGCTGGACTGGGCCAGTAGGTGGAGTGGTGGTAAGGACAGTTGGATCCCACATGGCCAAATGAGTGGTTTGAGTCCCAGATTCAGCACCTTGAAAATCATGCTGGGCATGCCTCAAAATCTCAAGAAGAAAAGGGATTGTGCGTGGTTATCCCCCAGAGGGTGATTTCTCACTTTCCTGGTCTCTTTCTCCGTCTCTCAGGTGATTACATGTGCTCTATAATACACACACACACATACACAAGTTAAAAAGAAAAGAAAAATACGCTGGGCACATGTGCGTACATGCCCCTTTATCCCAGGATGAAGAAACGGAGGTGAAAGGATTGTGGTGTGACCACATCCCATTGGAGCAATTGTTCCTTCTCCCTCTCTCTGGTGAGTGCATGCACCCTCTAGCAAAATTTTAAAAACCAAAAATATGGGGGAACCAGCAGTTAGCGTAATGGCTGTGTCGCTGGACTCCCACGTAGTTGACTGCCGTTCGCGTCCCAGACCCGGTGGCTTAAAACTCACGCCGGGCACGTGTGCGTGTGTGCCCAAGATCCCGAGAGGGGAATGGAGGAGAAGGAATTGCGGCGTGACCATCCCCCCTGGGGGGTGATTTCTCGCTTTCTGTCTCTATGTCTCTGTCTGTCTGTCAGCGGGTAGAGGAGACCAAGATACTAGGGCTGGGTTATGGAGCCACAGGAAGGTGAATGGGAGGCAGCTGATCTGATCGGAGCCCAGGCAGAGCTGGCAGGAAAGTAAGTTTGCTGAAATCAAGCTGCAGAGATGGGTGTGGTGGGTGAGAGCACCTCGGGGATTGAAGTCTGGGCTGGAGTTAAAGAGCATATTCACATGCAATAAATATTGGGTGTCCAGCCTGGCCGGGCCAGGCGCTGAGGATATAGCAATGAACTAGGAAGACTCTTTCCTCAGGGGAGGTCGATGGTAAACGAGTAAATAAATAAGCATGATTATGCGAGACAGCGACAAGTGCTGAGAAGAAAAATGAACAGGGGAATGTGAGAGCCGGATGGGGGACGGTGGTGGTTCTGCGGTTTCAGGTAGTAGGGAGGGCCTTTCTGACGAGGTGACTGACGTGCGAGCCTGAGACCCGAAAAGGCAGAGCCGTGTGAATACCAGGGGATGATGTGCCCACGTAGGTTCACTGATTCTAATGAATGCACCACTCCGGTGCACGATGTTGATAGTGGGAGAACACGCATGTAGGTGGGCCAGGGGTTATGTGGAAAATCTCTGTATCTTCCCCTTAATTTTGCTGTGAGCCTAAAACTGTTCTGAAAAATAAAGATTATTACGAAAAAAAAGGGACCAGCAGAGGGCATAATGGTTATGTCGCTGGACTCTCATGTAGTTGACTGTGGTTTGAGTCCTGGACCTGGTGGCTTAAACTCATACGGGGTACATGTGCACGTGTGTGCCAAGGTGCCAAGAGGAGAATGGAGAAGAAGGGATTGCAGTGCGGACATCTCCTCTGGGAGGCGATTTCTTGCTTTCTGTCTCTGTCTCTCTCTGTTTCTCTGGTGAGCGCACGCACCCTATAGCAAAATTCTCTCAAGAAAAGAAAAAAAAAAAAAACATGTAAGAGCAGTCCCAGGCAGAAAAAAACAGCAAAAATAAGTGCAAAATCCCACAGGTTCTAGGAAACGGAAACAAACAAACAAAAGGAACAGTAATTCCTGTCAAAGTTAGGGTACCTGTGGGTCTTCCAGGCCGTGGAAAAAGCCAAAATATTATCCTAGATGGAATGTAGGGCATTGAAGAATGTTAAACAGGGAAACAACATTGTCTCACATTGACAAAAATTATTTTGGTTGCTGTATGGGAAAAGGAACATGTAAAAGCAAGCATGGAAACAGCCAGGCAACTGAGGAGGTGGTTGCCATCCTCCAGGTAAGAAATGAGGGTGGTGGGACCAGAAGTTGGTGTAATGGCTATGTCACTGGGCTCCACTGTAGTCAACCATGGTTCAAGTCCCGGACCCAGTGGCTTAAACTCCCGCCGGGCATGTGTGCATGCGTACTCAAGATCCCGAGAGGAGAATGGAGGAGAAGGGATTGTGACATGGCCGTCTCCCTTGGGGGGTGATTTCTCGCTTTCTGTCTCTCTGTCTCTCTCTGTCTTTCTGGTGAGCGCACGCGCCCTATAGCAAAAACCTCTCTAAAAAAAGAGAAAGAAATGAGGGTGGTTTGGATCTGGATGATGTGGAAATGGTGAATAGATGGATCCTACATACACTTTTAGAAAGCTTCCAGGACTTATTGTTAGAGTGAACGTGGAGTGCAAGTGAAAGAATCAAAGAGGATACATTGGCCAGTCCACTGGCGTAGTGGTTAAGGGAGCCAGAACCCACATGTTCTACTTCATTTCAAATCTAGGCCCGGATGGCTTGAAAAACATGCTGGACTGGGCCAGTAGGTGGAGTGGTGGTAAGGACAGTTGGATCCCACATGGCCAAATGAGTGGTTTGAGTCCCAGATTCAGCACCTTGAAAATCATGCTGGGCATGCCTCAAAATCTCAAGAAGAAAAGGGATTGTGCGTGGTTATCCCCCAGAGGGTGATTTCTCACTTTCCTGGTCTCTTTCTCCGTCTCTCAGGTGATTACATGTGCTCTATAATACACACACACACATACACAAGTTAAAAAGAAAAGAAAAATACGCTGGGCACATGTGCGTACATGCCCCTTTATCCCAGGATGAAGAAACGGAGGTGAAAGGATTGTGGTGTGACCACATCCCATTGGAGCAATTGTTCCTTCTCCCTCTCTCTGGTGAGTGCATGCACCCTCTAGCAAAATTTTAAAAACCAAAAATATGGGGGAACCAGCAGTTAGCGTAATGGCTGTGTCGCTGGACTCCCACGTAGTCGACTGCCGTTCGCGTCCCAGACCCGGTGGCTTAAAACTCACGCCGGGCACGTGTGCGTGTGTGCCCAAGATCCCGAGAGGGGAATGGAGGAGAAGGAATTGCGGCGTGACCATCCCCCCTGGGGGGTGATTTCTCGCTTTCTGTCTCTATGTCTCTGTCTGTCTGCGAGCGCACGACCCCGATAGTGAAAACCTCTCAAAAAAAAAAAAAAAAAAAGGGACAATGAGGTAGAGGAGACAAGAAAAAGTAGGTTTTTAGTACACAAATGAAAAGTCCTGTATTTTATTTGCATTGAAGTTTGAGGTCTACATTTAAGGCCAGAGCTCTTTCGCTACACTTCCTCATTAAGTCTAGGACATCCCCACCTCCTTAGGAGGCCTCCCTCCTAACTCTGAAAACTTGCAGGGCGAGATCATACAAGACGTTTTCAAAACGTTCATAGAAAAAGTATATTATGAAAAAAACTACTGGGACCGGCAGTTGGCGTGATGGCTATGTCGCTGGACTCCCACGTAGTTGACCGCGGTTCATGTCCCAGACCCGGTGGCTTAAAACTTGCCGGGTATGTGTATGTGCGTGCCCAAGATCCTAAGAGGAGAATGGAGGAGAAGGGATTGTGGCATGACCATCCCCCGTGGGGGGAGTGATTTCTCGCTTTCTGTCTGTCTCTGTCTGTCTGGTGAGCGCACACGCCCTAAAGCAAAAAACAAAAACTACTATTGGATTTTAAAATACTAGGCACCAAAATAAAACCGTACTTTAATTCCGTTTTTTCATTACCCTCTTTTCCCTTTTTTTTAATTCTCAAAGAAGGCATGCACTTGCCAGATAGATGAGAGAACCCAGAGTATGGTCACATCACAATCTTTTCCTCCATTTCTCCATCCTGTCAGGATTTGAGGCACACCCGCACACACTCTAGTGTAATTTTACAAGCTGCCAGAGCCAGAATTCAAACCGCAGTTGGTCATATGGCATCTGGCTCTCAAAGTACAGCACTTTTATGGAGGGGCTAGCCCTCAATGAAATTTCTGAAGTCCTCTCCTCATATTCCAGAACAAGGTTTTCAAATGTGGCTTCCATGGTTCCTTGATCCATGGACTGGAAAGAAGACTAAGAATGTGTCACATCAACAAGTGCTACTAAACTCTTTTAGGTCCCTGGTTTGCATGGGGACAGCTTCATGGGGGCCAGAGTCCTTCTTAGTCTATCATTCAAGAGGCTAGAGACTGCCTCATCCCCACTCCCTGGTGGTGGCTTCCAAAGCTAATCAAAAGCACTATCAGTGGCTGGCCTCTCCCACCCAACACTCATCTTAAATTCCACCTGCAGAAGTCAGCAGGTGATTGGGACCAGCAGTTAGCGTAATGGCTATGTCGCTGGACTCCCACGTAGTCGACTGGGGTTCGAGTCCCGGACCCAGTGGCTTAAACTCACGCGTGTGTGTGCCCAAGATCCCGAGAGGAGAATGGAGAAGGGATTGTGGTGTGGCCATCCCCCCTGGGGGTGATTTCTCGCTTTGTCTCTCTGTCTCTGTCTGTCTGGCGAGTGTGCGCTTTCTGTTTGGTGGGTTCATGCGCCCTATAGCAAAAAAAAAAAAAAAAAAAGTCAGCAGGTGATGTCATGGTTAAAACACTGGACTTGCACATGGCCAACGATGGTTCGAGGGCCAGACCAGCAGCTTGAAACTCAAGTCGGGTGTGTGTGCATGCATGCCCAAAATCCCAAAAGAGGAATGGAAGGGTAAGGGATTATGGTGTGACCAAACCCCTTTAGAAGTGATTTCTCACTTTCCTTCTCTTTGTCTCTGGTGAGCACATACACCCAATAGCAAAAAAATTCTCAAAAAAAAAATTCAATTTGCAGACAAGGCCCACCTTTTCCCCCAAAACTAAGGAACTGCATTGCTGCTCCTGACTAGAAGATGAGGTTTCATATGTTAAGTATGGTGAGAGTGGACATGAGGCTGGATTGGAGGAGGGTCCTTTTGGTCCTAGGGCCAGCAGTCACCCACGATGACTGGCAGGAGTCAGACTGAGGAGAGGTGACCCAGTTTCAATAAAAACTTGGGGTTCAACTTCAGGCTTGACAATGGAGGCTCAGGTATCTGGATATTGTGAGGGAAAGACAGAAGGTGGTCTGGAGAAAGAAGTTTGAAAACCATCCATGCAGGGGCCAGCAGGTGGCATGGTGGTTAAGGGTGCTGGACTCTCACATGGCCAACCACAATTCAAGTCCCAGACTTGGCACCTTGCTTTCTCACTTTCTCTCTCTCTCTTACTCAGTCCCTCTCTGGTCAAATGGAAATGAATGAATGAATAAGTAAATAAGTACAGTTAAATAAAAATAATTCTTAAAAAAAATTAAAAACCATCCACGTAAAGGGCTAGTGAGGAATGTAGCATTCAAAAACTTCCTTTATCTCCTCTGTAGCTCCCTCCTAGCTCAATGTGTTAGTTTGCACAAACAGGAGTGGGTCAGACAAGTTCATGCTTCAAGTCAAGAAAAGAATCCTTTGGGGGCCAGCAGGTGGCATGGTAATTAAGGTGCTGGACTCCCATGTGGCCAACTATGGTTTAAGTCCTGGACCTAGTGGTTTGCTTTCTCATTCTCTCTCTGATGAGTATGCATGCTCTATATAGCAAATTTAAAATAATAATAGTAATAATAATTAAATTAAGTACTTCTTAAAAACAAAACAAAACAAAACAAAACAGAACACTAAAGCACAAAGATTCCCTTCGACAAATTTTATTAAATTTTGCGTTGGTATGAGGCGTCTCTTATTGCTTCCTGGAATTACAGGATTCAAGGGGGTGGTAAAGTGGCAATGGTGAATTTGGGTATCTGGTCTCCCAGAAGTACCTGCCGCTCTACCCCTGATTCTGCAATGGCTGCCAAGCGGATTACCCCTCCACTAGAGCCATCTCGCTCCATGGCCAAAGCAAGAGCTGTGGATAAAAGGAGAAAATTGGGTTTAAGGTCAGTTGGAATCACTGTAAGGAATGAGGGATGCTGGCCTGGCTTGGGGGGTGCGGGTGGTGGTAGTAGAAGTTCACAGGTTCAGAAGTCCAAGTTCTCACCATTGGCAGTGAATTGCAGACACTCTTCCTTAGTCATGCCTTCTCGGTAGGTAGCATCGACATAACCATAAATATACGAACTCCCGGAGCCTCCAATGGCAAAGGACTGCCTTACCATCATACCCCCCATAGGCACTGAGTACACCTGCCAGATGGAGGAAGAAGAGTCACCATTTGTAGCCTCCCTCCACCACATGTATATTCATTTGTCCATTGTCATAATGCTCTGGAGAGAGTTAACAGTGAGGTAGAGTCTGGAAAGAGAAATCGAAAATGGCTGGGATGGGAAGAGGGCCAAGGGCATGGCTCCCATGCTCTGGCAAGGGGGACGGTCTGACCTGCCCTCCTTCTTGAGGATCCCAGCCTGCAACGATAATGCCTGCCATCAGGTCTTCCCGGTATCGGTAACACATCTCCTTAAAGAGGCTGGCTGCCGTGTGTACGAGAGGAGGCTCATTCAGTTCAATGCTGGAGGGCAGGAAT
>NW_006159824.1:2201725-2211438 GCF_000334495.1 Tupaia belangeri chinensis | reverse complement strand
AGTGTTAGAGCCGGGGAGTCGAACCATTCAGCTCCTTAGGTTCCAACTCCCTTCAGACACTCGTTCCTCCCCTGCCCATAAGCACCTGTGGAAACCAAGCTGGTAAGTGACAGCGTCAGCTACTGCCTGGGTATCAGCTGCTGAGCCTGAGCGGCAGCAGAAAATGTGGTCATGAATAGGGGTCAGCTTGTCAGTCACTCGATTGGCGATGTAGGATCTGTAGAATAACAGAATAATGAGGGAAAGACCCCACTTGCCTCCCGCCTCCATCCCATCACTACCCACTCCCTTAGGGTTCAGGGATAGAATTCTAATATTGCCTATTAGCTCTTAGCCAAACCGAATGAGGCTGGATAGAGAACAGACTTTAGTAAGGATTTCACCAAAGGACAAGAGGAACTGAGTGTGTGTGTACTCACACACACACACACACACACATATACACACATATATAAAATATATAAACAAACATATATCTGTATATATAGTATGTGTGTGTATAGATCTTTATCTCCAGGAAAGGGAGATACCTCCCTCCTCACGGTGGTCTGTGAAGGATAAGAATGGGCTGGCAGGCAAAGAAGAACGGGAAAGATGGGAAGACTTTCCACAAATCAGTCCTGAGCTCACCCAGTGGTCGTTCTGGAGTCGGCCCCCAGAACCACGCCCCCGTCAAACTGCACGGCCATGATTGTGGTCTGGGAAAAGGGAAAACAGGGAGGTGAATCTGGGCCTTTCCACATTCTCGGCATATAGAAACCTCAGTGATCCTCTACCCAGTTCCCGGGAAACGAAATTAGTGAGCCACCGACCCGCTTTCAAATCTCATGGGGGGCTTAACACCCTGCAAAATACAGGAATTCCAACACTCCAACCCCAAAAGGTCCATCGCAGCCTTAGGCCCGAGGGCTTCACTCGCTTTTCGGGATTCCAGACTCACCTTCAGCCACCCTCCATTTCCCACCACGAACGTACCGCAGACTCCAGCATCCTCAGGCTAGCTCTGTCTCCACCACCCCTCCGCACCCCCGAGCCCTCCTGACCCCACTGGGACTTTATCCTTCCACGCCTTGTCCACAAATCCTAAACTCCGAACCCTTCCTCACCCCTGTGGAGACTTCCCGGTTTTCCCAGTCTGGGGTAATGGCCTCAGTCCCCCAGGCCGGTGCCGGCACCGCTCCATGAGCAGCAAGTAAGGTGGTCGCCATCTTCCTCCTCCGCTGCGGCCACAAAGCAACTGTCGTAAAGCGCGCTGTCACTCCCGTTAGTCGCGCTGCGAGCCCTTCCGGGAGCGAGGCTGCGCCACGGTTGACGGCAGAAGGGAAAAGTAACGTAGTGGGCTGGGTCTTTTGCGACAGGGAGCACTTTATGGCAGTGTGGCCGACAACGCCAGAAAAGTCTGCTAAACCAAAACAAAGCAGAAAAACAGGTTCAATTGTCCTGCGCTGTACTGGTCTGTCTAGTTGGAGTTGCAGTTCAAAGGGTGCACGAGACAGGCTTGAGAGTCTTTGAGTTATAATGACACCATGTACTTTTGTCTTGGGTTGATGCTAGGAGTAGAGTTGTTGGGTCCTATGGTCTTGATTTATTTCACTTTTTTTTTTTTTTTTTTAATTTTTAAAGAGAGATTTCTGTTGTAGGCCGCGTGTGCTCCCTGGAGAGACAGACGGAAAGCGAGAAATCACCCCCTCCCTCCGGGGTTGCGCGGAATGGCCATGCCATAGTCCCTTCTCCTCCATACTCCTCTTGAGATGTCTGGGACACACGAACACGCACCCTGAATGAGTTCCAAACCGCCGGGTCCTGGGCTTGAACTGCAGTTGACTACGTGGGAGTCCAGAGACATAACTGTTATGCCATCTGCTGGTCCCTATGTTTCACATTTTGCGGAACTTACAACTGTTCCCACAACAACTACACCGCTAAAAAAGAATTACATATACTATATATATACACATATGTGTATGTGTGTATATACATATATTTATTTATTTTAATGCTAGGAGGAACCGGCAGAAAGAGAGACCTCGCCCCTCTAAGGGGGTCTGGTTATAGTAGCAATCCTTTTTCCTCCAATTCTCCATCCCCTTGGGATCCTTGACAGGCACTGCGCATGGTGTGTTTTACAGCCCACCTGCCCAACCCTGGTCAGCCACGGAGAATCTGGCTCCAAGGCTGACTCTGCAGCACCATTCTTCTTTCTTCATTTCTTTTAATTTGACCAGAGAGGGACAGAGTGATAGAGAGAGAGAGAAAGTGAGAAAGCAAGCCACCAGGTCTGGGACTTGAACCGTGGTTGGTCATGTGGGAGTCCAGCATCCTTAACCACCACACCATCTGCCAGCCCCTGCTGTTTTAATTTTTAGATTTTTTTTTTTTTTTTTGCTATAGGGCATGTGCACTTGCCAGAGAGACAGAGAAACAGAAAGCAGGAAATCATCCCCTAGTGGGTATGGCTATGCCCAATCCCCTTTCCTCCAAGGATTTTTGGGTATACAGGCACATACACCCAGCGTGAATTTAAGCTGCAGGGTCTGGGACTAGAACCACAGTTGACTATGTGGGAGTCCATCAACATAACCATTACGCCATCTGCTGATCCCATGAAAACACTATTCTTTTCTTCTTCAATGGTCTTGGCATCCTGGTCAAAAATCAGTTGATGTGGGCAGGCAGGTGGTGTGGTGGTTAAGGGGATTGGACTCCCATATGGCCAATTGTGGTTTGAGTCCCGGACCTGGCGGCTTGCTTTCTCACTTTCCTTCTCTCTCTGTGTCTCTCTCTGGTCAAATTAAACCATAAAATAAAATACAGCTAAAAAAAGAATTATTTATTTAATTTACTCATTCATTCATTTTATTTATTTTTTAATTTGACCAGAGAGAGACACAGAGAGAGAAGGAAAGTGAGAAAGCAAGCCACCAGGGCAGGGATTCGAACCGTGGTTGGCCATGTGGGAGTGTCCAACACCTTAACCACCATGCCACCTGCTGGTCCCAAATAAAATAATTCTTGGGAAAAAAAAATCAATTGATGCAGGCCAATAGGTGGCATAGTGAGAAAGGTGCTGGACTCCCACATGACTTGCTTTCTCACTTTCTCTCTCTCTGGTAAACGCATGTGCTCTATAGTGAATTAAATAACAGTAGTAATAATAATAAATATAAACATTTTTTAGGAAGAGGTTTTTGCTATAGGGAGTGTGTGCTCGCTGGAAAGACAGAGACAGAGAGACATAAAGTGAGAAATCACCTCATGGGTGGATGGCCACGCTGCAATTCCTTCTCTGTCATTCTTCCCTCGGGATCTTGGGCATGCATGTACATGTACCCTGCATGAGTTTAAGTCACCAGGTCCGGGACTCTAACCGTGGTCAACTACATGGAAGTCCACTGACATAGCCATTATACCATCTGCTGGCCTCCCAGCATGAGTTTTAAGTCACCGAGTCTGTGACTCAAACCACAGATGACTATGTGGGGGTCTAGTAATGTAACCATCATGCCATCTCCTGGTCCCCCTCCCCACTTTTTTTTAAGGAGATTGTTGCTATAGGATACGTGTGCTCACCAGAGAGACAGAGAAAGACAGGTAGAAAGTGAGAATCACCACTCTAGGGGGGATGGCCATGCTGCAATCCTATCTCCTCCATTCTCCACTTGGAATCTTGGGCATGTACATATGCCCAGTGTGAGTTTTAAGCCACTGCATCTGGAACTTGAACCGTGATTGACCATGTGGAAGTCCAGCGATATAACCATTATGTCATCTGCTAGTCCCAATAAAATTTTTTTGAGAGGTTTTTCCTATAGGGCGCATGTGCTCACCAGAAAGACAGAGAGAGACAGAAAGTGAAAAATCACCCCTCAGGGGGAATGGCCACGTCGCAATCCCTTCTCCTCTATTCTCCTTTCGGGATCTTGGGCATGCACGCACATATGCCCAGCGTTTAAGGCACCAGGTCCGGGACGTGAACCACTGTCAGCTACATGGGAGTCCAGCAACAGAGCCATTACGCCAACTGCTGGTCCCCCAATAAATATTAAAAAAAAATCAATTGATGGACTTCTTTCTATCTTTTTTTTTTTTTTTTGAAGAGGTTTTTTTTGCTATAGGGCATGTGCGCTCGCCAGACAGACAGAGAGAGACAGAGAGACAGAAAGTGAGAAATTACCCCCCAGCGGGGATGGCCAAGCTGCAAGCCCTTCTTTTCTATTCTCCTCTTGGGATCTTGGGCACACACGCACACGCGCCCGGTGTAATTTTAAACCACCGAGTCTGCGATGCGAACCGCGGTCGACTACATGGGAGTCCAGCAACATAGCCATTACGCTAAGTGCTGGTCCCAATTGATGGATTTATTTCTGGATCTCAGTTCTATTCCATTGATCTATATGTTTATCCTTATGCAAGTATCATGTTGTCTTGATTACTATAGCTTCGTAGTTCATTTTAAAGATGTGATATGTAACAGAATGACTTTAAAATGTGCAATTCAGGATCATTTAGTACATTCACAATGTTGTATAATCATCACAATTTCTGAATGCAGTAATTTCTGAAATCAGCAAATCTGAATCCTGCAACCACCCCCCCCTTTCAAGAATGCTTTGGCTATTTTGGGTCTCTTGCATTTACATGTGAATTTTAGGATTAGCTTGTCCATTTCTGCCAAAAAGAAAATTCTGATAGGGATTGCACTGACTCTGTATGTCACTTTGGGGAAGGTTGCATCATAACAGATCTTCGAATCATGAACGTAGGATATTTTTCTATTTGCTTAGGTTTTCTCTAAATTCTCTTAACAATATCTTTTTTAAAAAAGACTTTTTATTTAAAAAAATAAAATAGAAAATGATTTTATTTAACTTTATTTATTTATTCATCTATGTATCTATTTTAATTTGATCAGATAGGGACAACGAGACAGAGAGAGAGAGAGAGAAAATGAGAAAGCAAGCCGCTAGGTCTGGGACATGAACTGCAGCCAGCCACGTGGGAGTGTCCAGTGTCCTTAACCATCATGCCAACTGCTGGCCCCACTTCTTAAATTTTTTATTATTTTTTTACTTTTTTAAAGAATTATTATATTTTTAACTTTATTTTATTTATTTATTTTAATTTGACCAGAGAGGGATAGAGAGAGAGTAGGGGGAGTGAGAAAGGAAGCTGCCAAGTCCAGGACCTGAACCATGGTCAGCCACATGGGAGTCCAGCATCCCTTACCACCATGCCACCTCCTGGCACCATGCTGGCCCCACTTTTAACAGTTTTATTTATTGTAATTTGACCAGAGAGGGATAGAGAGAGAGTAGGGGGAGTGAGAAAGGAAGCTGCCAAGTCCAGGACCTGAACCATGGTCAGCCACATGGGAGTCCAGCATCCCTTACCACCATGCCACCTCCTGGCACCATGCTGGCCCCACTTTTAACAGTATCTTGTGGTTTTCAGAGTACAAGTCTTGCATTTCTTTGGTTAAGTTCATTCCCAAGTATTTTATCCTTTTTTGATGTTATCGTAAGTAAAACTGTTTTCTTAATTTCATTTTTGGATTGTTCATTGTTAGTATATAGAAATGCAAATGATTTTAGTATATTAATCTTTTTTTTAAAAAAAACTTATTTATTTATTTAATTTGACCAGAGAGGGACAGAGTGAGAGAGTGAGAGCGAGAGCGAGAGCGAGAACGAGAAAGGAAAATAAGAAAGGAAACCACCAGGTCTGGGATTTGAACCATGGTCAGCCATGTGGGAGTCCAATGCCCCTAACCACCATGCCACTTGCCGGTCCCAGTATATCAATCTTATATTCTGCATTCTTTTTGAACGATTTAATAACTCTATTAGTGGGCTAGCACGTGGCGTCATGGTTAAAACGCTGGACTAACATGTGGCCCACTACAATTCGAGGCCCGGACCCGGAGAGTTGAAACACACCAGGTGTGTGTGCATGCATGCCCAAAATCCTGAGAAGAGAATGGAGGAGAAAGGATTGCAGCATAACCAGATCCCTGGGGTGTGTGTGTGTGTGTGTGTGTGTGTGTGTATAAAATACAGTTTTACTTCTTCCTTTCCAGTCTGGTTGCCTTTTATTTCACTTTCTTGCCTAATGCCCTCCAGTGCAATCTTGAAAAGAATAGCAAGAGCAAATTTTTGTTTTGTTCCTGATTTTAGAGAAAAAGCTTAGAAAAAAGTCTTTCACCATTGAATATGATGTTACCTGTAGGTTTTTTATACATGCCTTTTATCAGGCTGAGGAAGTTCTTTCTTATTTATTTTTCTTTTTTTGGGGAGAGGTTTTTTTTTTTTTTTTTTTTGCTATAGGGCGCGTGCGCTCGCCAGACAGACAGAGAGAGACAGAGAGACAGAAAGCGAGAAATCACTCCCCAGGGGGGATGGCCACGCCGCAATCCCTTCTCCTCCATTCTCCTCTCGGGATCTTGAGCACGCACGCACACATGCCCGGCGTGAGTTTTAAGCCACCCGGTCCGGGATGCGAACCGTGGTCGACTACGTGGGATTCCAGCGACATAGCCATTACGCCAATTGCTGGTCCCTTATTTATTTTTCTAATTGTCAGAGGGCTTTGCACTTGTTAAAGAGAGGAGAGCCAGAGAGACAAAAATGAAAGTATCCTCCAGTGGGGTGTGGCCATGCTGCAATTCCTTTTCCTCTATTTTTCCATTTTGTCATGATTTGGGGCATCAATGCACACATGCCTTGCATGTTTTTTCAAGATGCTAGAACTGAGATTTGAACCCCAGTCAGCCTTGTGGCATCTGGCTTCCTTAACTACTAGGCTATGAGGGTAGCCTGGAAATTCCCTTCTCTTCCTATCTTCCTAGTTTGTGGATTGTTTTACATACTGAAAAAGCGTTGTATTTTGTCAAATGTTTTTCTGCATATATTGAGATGATTACGTGATTTTCCTCCTTTTATTCTATTAATATGATATCTTACATCAATTTTTTTTCTTTCTTTCTTTCTTTTTCTTTTTTTTTTAAATTTGCTATTGGGTGCATGTGCTTGCCAGAGAGAGACTGAAAGAGAGAGGAAAAGTGAGAAAGTATCCCCAAGGGGAGATGGCCGCGCTGCAGTTCCTTCTCCTCTACACTCCTCTTGAGATTCTGGGCACTCATGCACATTCACCTGGTGTGAATGTGCTGGGTTGGGGACTCAAACCAGGGTCAGCCATGTAGGATTTGACTGTCTCAACCACCTCTATTTTTTTTTTATAAGGTTTTTGTGATAGGGCGTGTGTGTTCTGGGGAGAGAAACAGAGAGGAAAAGTGAGAAATCACTGCTTTACTCATTCATTTATTATTTTTTAAAATGTTGAACACACACACACACACACACACAGAGAGAGAGAGAGCGCGCAAGCCATAGGTATGGGATTTGAACCATGGGTGCCCATGTGGGAATGTCTAGCGCCTTCAACACCATGCCACCTGCTATCCTCCTGCCCTGCATGTTTTTTGAGCATCGATATCTAGGACTTGAACAGGAGTCGGCCATGTGGGAATCCAGTGCCTTAATCACCATGCCACCTTCTGGCCCTGTCCTTGTCTTTTATTTGTGAGAAATTTTCTGGTTGTTGTTTTTTTTTAAAAGTACTAATTCACTCTCTCTCTCTCTCTTTTTTTTTTTTGCCATAGGGAGTGTGTGCTCATCAGAAAGACAGAGAGACAGAAAGCGAGAAATCACCCCCCAGGGGGGTGGCCACGCCGCAATCTCTTCTCCTCCATTCTCCTCTCGGGATCTTGGGCATGCACGCACACCTGGCGTGAGTTTAAGCCACTGGGTCTGGGACTCAAACCGTGGTTGGCTACATGGGAGTTCAGCGACATAGCCATTACGCTAACTGCTGGTCCCAAACTCATTCTCTTTGTTCATTATAGATCTAGTTATATTTCCTACTTATTCTTGAGTCAAATTTGCTAGTGTATGTCCTTGGTTCATGTCACTGAAAATATGATCCAGAAAATCTCCTTTGTAAATCTTAAAAAAATTGAGTCTCGGTGCAATGGGAAGTAAGCAGGAAAGTGACAAAATATGACCTACATTTTAATAGATCACTTTGGCTACTTTATTGAAAATAAATTATAGGGAGGGAAAGAATGGACAGAGAGACAGCTAGGAGGCTATTGCAGTAATGCAGGTAGTTGAAAGGTTGATAAGGTTGGTTTGGACAAAGGTATTAGCAGTAGAGAAAGTGGGAAATGGTCAGATTCTCTCAAATTGGATGTCAGAGTGATGAAATAATACAGAAGAGTTAGGCTCAGAGGTTCTTGGCCTAAGGACCTAGAAGCATAGAGTTGTCATTTACTGAGCTTGTAAAGACTACAAAGGGAGTATTTTGGGAGGAGGGGCATTAAAAACTTTTGGTGTGGGACCGGCAGTTGGCATAATGGCTATGTTGCTGGACTCCCATGTGGTCGACTGCAGTTCGAGTCCCAGGCCCGGTTGCTTAAACTCACGTTGACGCGTGTGCATGCGTGCCCAAGATCCCGAGAGAACAGAGAAGGGATTGCGGAGTGGCCATCCCTCCTGGGGGGTGATTTCTCGCTTTCTATCTCTCTGTCTTTCTGGTGAGTGCACATGCACTATAGTAAAAACCTCTCCCCGCTCCCCCCCTCCCCCAAAAATAAAAAACTTGGTGTGTTAGGTTTGCTGTCTCATTGATAGCCAAGTGGAAATGCTGACTAGACATTTGTATATATAGAATTCTGGAATCTAGGAGAAAATGGATTGGAGTTATGACTTGGGAGTGATCAGTGCTTGAAATGATCAAGTATTTCCATGTCCATTATTGTTGTGGGAGTAGTTGAGTCATTTAACAAACATATACTTTTTTTTTGATAAGGTAATTATTTTTTAAAGAATTATTTTAACTTTCTTCATTTTTATTTACTTTAATTTGACCGGAGAGGGACAGAGTGAGAGAGAGAGAGAAAGCCGCCAGGTCCAGGCCTTGAACTTGGCCATGTGGGAGTCCAGCACCTTTAACTACCATGCCACTTGCCGGCCCTGCAAACATATACTATTGAGCTGAGCACCCACTTGGTGTGAGGCACGTAACACACGTTTTTGAAAGAAAAGGGTGCTATTTATTCTTGGAGACAAGGAAAACAGGAGGAGGTGCGGTTCTGAGCTGAGGCTGTGGAGCCCGGATCGCGGTCGCGGTGTCTGTGGATGTATCCAGGAAAGGGTTGACTATGCGGGGGTGGAGCTCGGGGAACAGGTCTGGGCGGGAGGCGGGCAACTGGGAGTGGCTGAGATAGGCCGGTGGGGAGCGTGAGTCCCTCGGCTGCCGGGAACAGGTATGACACATCTTCTCACATGCATTTCTTTATTTTCCTTGAGCGCTGGCGGTCACACCAAACGTGCCACGCCGTGGGCTACCAAGGAACCGTCACGGCTCCTCCCATCTCCCGAAGACTGAGAAAGAGGGAGGAGTCAAGGCTAGGTCCCGCTGGGGGCGGGGGCCCCAGCGGCGCTGACGTCACCGGGAGGCGGGCCATGGGGCGGCACGCCCCTTAGAATCTGGGGCCGGAGTCTGCGCGCGACCTGGGCTGCACCGAGCGGTCAGGTGCGCTCTAGTTTGTCGCCGCCGCGGTCCTCAGGCCATGTGGAGCAGGCCGCGCTCAGCCAGCAGACCCTGGGTGCGGTTGTAGACATCCTCCAGGGTGCGGGCGGCCCGGGGCAGCGCAG
>NW_006159824.1:2196419-2201683 GCF_000334495.1 Tupaia belangeri chinensis | reverse complement strand
CGAGCCGGGAAGGCGAGGAATGCGAGGCCGGCGGCCTGACGGATGAGCCAGGAGTGGTGCGGGGCCAGAACCAAGCCGTAGGCGTCCGCGCACTGCGCGCCCGCGTCCGTGCCTTCTCCGGTCGCCACCCGGTGGAGGCAGAGCTGGAACCAGTGCAGCGCGCGGTGCAGCAAGAGCAGCGTTCGTGAGCCCGAGGCCCAGGTGGAGTCCTGAGGGACAGTCCCGGACTGCTCCAGCAGTTTTGCCCGCCGCTCCCACGCCGCCATGGCTGCCAGCGACGTGTAGTGCGCGGCATCTGGTCCATGCACCAGCGCCTCAAGGGCTGTCACTTTGGTGGAGGCCTCGCTTGTGGCGAAGGCGAAGATGGAACCGAGGGGAATTAGGAACCTGTGTGTTTGGTGGTGGGGTGGGGAGATGGTTTGTGAGAGGGCAACGGAATCACGAAGAGGCTTCGGGGAGGGAGACCACTCACTTGACAAGTTCCCTCCATCCTGCCAGGTACTGCGACAACTCCACATCTCTTTCGTGGTCCAGACAGGCGCGGAAGGGCCTCATCATGCGGCCCAGCCTCCCTCGAGGGCCCAGACAAGGAGGCTCTTCCCGCTCCAACGCCGCCAGGGATCCCGACTTTTGCTGGACCTGGGGGGATAGACATGGGGAAAGGGGGTGGGAGCAGAACCCCTGGACTAGCTAGCGAGCAGCCCAGTAGGACTCAAGAAATTGTTCCTAAGGTCTAGCTGGGGTCCCTCCTGGTGTACTGTCGGCTTGGGACGGGGAAGGAGAGACGAAGGAAACTCGTCCTTTACCAGATCCTCAGCCCGGGTCCCCTTCCCCAAGTGCAGGGTCCCATTTGGAGCTCCCAGCCCCAGCCCCCTGGCCTGAGCGTACCTGGTAGAGCGGCGGTCCTTCTGAAATACAGGCCTGTGCTCCGAGTCTGCACCTTGAGAGGCGCCCTGGGAGAGGACAAGAGCAGTGAGGGCCCGAGACGAGGGCTTGGCTCCCAAGGCCCTGGACTCCTGGGTCTCTCCGGGAGCAGGTGAGGGGGGGGGGCACTCACCGAGGCTCCGAGCACTGAGATAAAGAAGCAGCAGCGCGAAGATAACCGCGAGAGGAATCGTGTGGCGGAACCAACGCCGCGGGGCTGAGGACAGCAGCGCGACCCCCATGGCAGCTACAGGGACCACCGCCCCCTCACCAACCCCTAGCCAGTTGGTGTCCCTTCGCCTTCAGGAGGGGAGAGAAGCCTGCGGTGCGCAGAGGCATAGAGTTAATAATTAACCTCTTGAGGCCCCCTCCCCTGTGCCCTTTGCCCTAGAGGGCAACTCCTCTGGGGTTAGGGACGGATGTAGGAGATTTGGGGGATTGGGGGCAATGACTTATAACTTTGCATTTCCTTTTCCTGTACGGCCAACTTGCAGCAAGAGGAAGCCTGGATATTGGTGAGGGAGGCTGGACTCAGAAGCAACTCCCCTACTGAGAAATAGTGTGGGCCCTAAATTAGCTCTAGGCTTGATTCCCTCCACTGTAAGTTGAAGATAATGGGTATTTTGCAAGCCTCATGTGAAGACGAAAGGATGAAGGATGTGAAAACACCTTAAATGGAAAAGCTGACCACAACTGCCCTTTAAATCATACTTATTAAGTGGGTGGTGGGGTTGCTCTGGGAACCAGGGAAAGCCCAATTGTAAATTCTCCAGCCTATTCCCAGGGGACCTGGACTTGTTCTGGATATGTGATAAAGCCTCATTTTGCTTTCTTTGCATGGTTTGTTTTCTTTAAGAAAACAAGCCACCAGGTCTGGGACTCGAACCATGGTCAGCCATGTGGGAGTGTCCAGCGCCTTCACCACCATGCCACCTGCTGGCCCGGTCGTTTGTTTTCTTAAACTCCAGGTTGGTTCCTCAATCATTCATCAAACCAACCTTTATAATTACTTCTGTATACCAGGCCCTGTACTAGGCTTTGAGAATACAAAAGTGCCTTCACAGAGCTCAAAGTCCACTGGGGGAGAACCTATCATCTGTCGCCCCCACTGGAATGTGAGCTCTGAAGAGAGGGGCTTTGTTTCTCTCAGTTTCTTACTGCGCTTAGAATATTGCTTCAAGAACACCCTGCTAAATAAATATGCATTGTATAAACAAAGGAGTTATATACCAGGGGCAGGCAGACCAAGGGGGGTACTCACTCAAAAAACTTAGCCAGGTTTTTGTTTTGTTTTGTAAATTAGGAGTCCACCTGGTGGTGGTGGGGAGGAAGGCATTGGGGCAGGATATGAAGTGAGAGCTTTGGAAGAAACAATGCCATCTGTTCTCAGGAGGTTCTCGGCCCCGTATCCATGAGCTTTTTGGATTTGTTCCTCTGTTTCTGTAAATTTTCTCCTGGAGTGGAGAGGAGTGCCCCAAGATTCTCAAGGCGTCAGAGTCCCAGCAACCATGTTCATGGATTCTTGCCCTACGTCACTCCGATGCCCCTCACACCCTGGAGGTCCTTGGGCAGCTCCTGACCATGGCAGTCCTTTGCACCGTCCCCATGAGATCACTTCCATCCCTAGCCCTGGCCCCTGCTTCCTGTGCTGAAATGGTTTTTGACTTGTTGGCTGTGACTTTGGGCAAGGAGCTTATCATTTCTGAGCTCTACTTTTCTGGTCTACCAAGTAGGAAACGTAATTCTCACCTCCTCCACTTGTGATCATTAAAAAATAAATATGTCTGCAAGGTGCACACCACAACTTGTGGTCTACAGTAAATGTTCATATGTTCATTCAATAGGTAATGGTTATTTCAACTTCCCCTGTCACTGCCGCTCCTCCCCTGGCACAGGGAGCCCATGCCTCCCCAAGCAGGGAATCCAATCTGCCAGTTCCGGCTCCGGCTCCGGGAGATTAGTTTTAGGTGTCACCTAATCAGTCCTGCAATCCGAGCCCCTGTAGGGTAGGGTGTGTATAAAGCCGCAGGAGAGGCTGGGCTCAGAGACGCTGCTATGGAGCGCGAGGTGGGAGCCAAGCTGCTGCTGCTGCTGTGGATGACGTGCTGCAGACATGCACAGGTCCATGGGCTAAGTGGATACACGTCTGTCATCGAAGTGACCAACGGGGGTCCCTGGGGCGACTGGGCCTGGCCTGAGATGTGTCCTGATGGATTCTTTGCCAGCGGGTTCTCGCTCAAGGTGTGGACTTAGCCTAGGTCTTGGAGGGGGCAGAGACAAGTGTGGCAGTCCCCTGATGCTGCCCTTCTTGTCATCCAGGTGGAGCCACCCCAAGGCATTCAAGGTGATGACACCGCTCTGAATGGAATCCAGCTGCACTGCACTCGTGGGGACGCAGAGCACAACACACATGTGGTGGAGTCACAGTCTGGAAGGTTTGGGGGCCGTGGATCCCACGGGGTAGGGGCCCTGGCTCCCCTAGCATGAAGATATGCCCCTTACCTTGTTACATGCCGGGTGGGCAGGCTCCTCCAGAGCTGAGGGGCAGTTTAGACTCAGTCCGCTGGAGTCGGTAAGCGCCTGGCTTGGAAAACCCCAAGAACTGGGTCCATCTAGAGGTACATAGAGGGCGCCCTCAGAGTCAGCGGTCTCTCCATCTCCCTTTTTCCTTGTAGGTGGGGCCCATGGAGTGAACCGCTGTGGTGCCTTGGAGGCGGCTTCCTAGTGGCTTTCTCGCTTCGTGTGGAGGCACCCGTGACCCCCGGGGACAACACGGCAGCAAATAACGTGCGCTTCCGCTGCTCAGACGGCAAGGAGCTGGAGGGGCCTGGCCTGAGCTGGGGAGAGTTTGGAGAGTGGAGTGGAGCATGCCGCAAAGGCGTGTGCGGTTTGCAGACCAAGGTCGAGCCCCCTAGAGGCCTCCGCGACGACACTGCACTTAATGACGTGCGTTTTTTCTGCTGCAGCAGTTGAGACGTTCGAGTCGCTGCACTCTCCCTGGGCCCAGAGGTTAGACCCACCTCCCGCTATTAAAGCTTGTCCGACTTGGCTTTGGTCTGGCTTTGTTCTAAAAATGGGAAACTGGGTCTCCTTATTTTCTGCCAGGACTATATTTGGGTTTAGTGTCGGGAGCCCGTGGCAGGCTGCCAGGCTGCTGAAAGTTACAGAGCCATATGCCAGAGAAACGCACTCAATACACATACTTTCTCTGGTAAGTAAATGCAGTTCTTGCCTTTCTAAGGGTATCTGCAGACACCTTGCCACCAGGTTAAGAGTCTATTAAATGATAGGGCCAGCGGATGGCGTAAGGGTTCTATGTAGTCGACTGTGGTTTGAGTCCCAGATCCAGCTGCTTAAAACTCACACCGGGTGTGTGCGCATTGGTACCCAAGATCCCAAGAGGAGAATGGAGGAGAAGGGATTGTGGGATTGTGACATGGCCATCCCTCCTGGGGGTTGAGTTCTCATTTTCTGTCTCTCTCCATCTTTCCAGAAAGCACACACACCCTATAGCAAAAATCTCTCTTAGAAAAAAAAAGAAAGCCTACTAAATTAGGAGGTAGTAATGCTACCAATGGCTTTAAGGCTTCCTTTTCTAGAGTTTGAAGCCAACGTGGTTTTTTTCCATATCTTCCATTTTCCCCCTGTAAAACTCAGATGGTGACCAGCTAACTGCTGGTCCCCAGACAGTGACTTTTTAAAAAAAGATTTATTTATGTAATTTTAATTTATTTGCTCATTTATTTTAATTTGACCAGAGAGAGAAAGTGAGAAAGCAAGCCACCAGGACTTGAACCATGATCGACCATGTGGGAGTGTCCAGTGCCCCAACCACTATGCCATATGCTGGTCCCTTGACAGTGATTTGTCTACATATTGATTCATGGGACCAGCAGTTAGTGTAATGGCTATGTCGCTGGACTCCCATGTAGTTGACCACGGTTGGAGTCCCAGACTCGGTGGTTTAAACTCACACCAGGCGTGTGTGTGTGCGTACTCAAGATCCCGAGAGGAGAATGGAGGAGAAGGGATTGCAGCACGGCCATCCCCCTGGGGGGTGATTTCTCGCTTTCTGTCTCTCTGTCTCACTCTGTCTTTCTGGCAAGCGCACATGCCTATAGCAAAAACCTCTCCAAAAAAAGAAAAAAGAAAAGAAAAATGATTCACGTTAGTACCTTTGTCCTTACTGTTCTCTCTGGTTTGAATTCCCCAGGCATCCAGATGGCTAGTACATCCACCAGATTGCAGCCCAAATTTCACTTCTGCAGACTTTCCCCATTGTAAAAAATCAGTCCTTCCATACATCTGCATCCATCTTATTACATATATATATATATATA
>NW_006159824.1:2172256-2196303 GCF_000334495.1 Tupaia belangeri chinensis | reverse complement strand
TGTACATGCATGCCCAAGATCCCGAGAGGAGAATGGAGGAGAAGGGATTGCGGCATGGCCATCCTCCCTGAGGGGTGAGTTCTTGCTTTCTGTCCCTTTCTGGATTTCTGACAAGTGCATGCACCCTATAGCAAAAACCTCTCAAGAAAAGAAAAGAAAAAACAGCTCATCTTCTGCCCATAGAATGATGAACAGTACGTGTCTGGTTTATCACTGTATTTCCAGGCAATTTGTTAAGAAAATAACAAGTCGTAGGACCAGCAGTTAGTGTAATGACTGTGTTGCTGGACTCCCATGTAATCAACCACAGTTCAAGTCCCGGACCCAGTGGCTTAAACTCATGCCGGGCGTGTGAGCATGCATGCCCAAGATTCCGAGAGGAGAATGGAGGAGAAGGGATTGTGGCGTGGCCATCCTGACCCTGGGGGATGATTTCTCTCTTTCTGTCTCTCTATCTCTCTGTCTTTCTGGCGAGTGCATGCGCCCTATAGCAAAAACCTCTCAAAAAAAAAAAAAAAAGAAAGAAAGAAAGAAAAAGAAAATAACAAGTGGAATGCAGAGGCCCCAAACCTGAGAGTTGCAAGCCCCAGTGTATCTGGAGGACTTCATAGCTCCTTGCGTAGAACACAATTTGAGACAGAGATGAGAGCTCAAAGCAGTTTATTCAAGAGAATCAGGGTGTGGACAAACCAGGTGCGCCTCCAGAAACCAGCAGGTGTAACTTGGCTGTCAGTGGATCCTCAGTGAGGGGTGCCCTGCGGAAGAGATCACGTGAGGACACAGCCAGGTGCAAGCAGGTTCCCACCACACCCCCATCCCACGCTGTCTCACCTCCTTTTTCCTGCAATCGCCACAGAAAACGCCAATGGTCGCGTTCACCAGCTGTATCCCACACAGCACAATCTCCAGGCACGAGGCGGCCACCAGCAGCGAGAAGAGTGTCACATTCCAGGGGACCACGTTAGGTGGCTTCTCGCACGAATTCCACAGAGTGTCATTGAGCAAGTAAGAACCTCTGTAGGCCAGACAGAATCTCGTGAGAGAAGGTGGTCAAGAGGAGTGTCCTCCTCTCATCCCACCCACTTATCCAAGGAAATTTGCAAAGGGCTGGTTTGGTCCACGAGGAGAGAGCTCTCTGGAAGCCGAGCCCCTCCGAGGTTTCCCAGCCCACCTGGGGAGTGCAGGAAGGGAGAGGTGGCGAATGGGGGGTACACATCCAGGCTAAGCCTTACGTGGTACTTTCGAAGTGGTAGTCCCACTTGCCGTCGATTAAGCATTTGGGTCCAATTCGGAGCCCGGCTCCCGATACCGAGAGGCAATAGATGGCACCAAGCACCCCGAACGCCGAGGAGAAGACCGAGCGCAGCATCTGGGCGCGGTGTAGAAGGTGCAGTGAGTAGGGCCGCCCCTCCCACTCGTGGGCGGACCGCGCCTCGCTCCTCCCCCTACAGCACCGCGCTCGCCTCGAGTCAAGTTAGAAATACATTGCCCGTCAAACCCCGCTTGGAGGTAGGCTAACGCCAAGAGCCAGTGGCCGTGGAGGTTCATGGGGGTTGTAGTCCCCTCTGGTCAGACTCCTGGGGATTGAGAATTTGTGGGCGGAGCGACGAGTGCTTTGGAGCCCGGGATTCTGCAGAGGCGCTCTGGTACCTAGACATTCTATAGAGGCGGCTCTGCGAGGACGGGTTCAGAGACCTGGTTCTGACTCCCTTCTTAGTTCGGATCTTACCCTGCAGCGATTTCCACAGCAGCCTGCACCACAACAGCCCTTGCCCCCGGCCCGAACTGCTGCAATTCCGGGACATAGTACCTATGGGACAAGAGTCAGTATGATAGCGTGTCTCCCAGATCCTTGAGACCATACTTGCCTACCGCCTCCTGGAAGCTGCCTGTGAGGCCCTCAGCCCTTTGAACTATGGGAAGACCTTATCTTTACTTCTCTTGGAGGTTGTTGGGCTGTACATGAATTTATCATTATTTATGTGCCCACCTTATCTTTTTAGATTGTATCCTCCTAGAGGGTAGGGTCCAATATTATTATATTCCCCATAGATCTTGACATAGAGTAGGTGCCCGACTGAATGCAAGTCAGCTGTCTTGGGTTGAAGGCCAATCCTGCACTTCCTTGCACTCTTATGAATTGATTCATGGCTCTGGGCCTCTGTCCATGTAAAATGGGTCTGCAAAACCTACCTCACAGGGCTGTACTCAGGATTTAATAACAGGTTGAGTTGTGTCCAGACTGGCTCAGAGTAAATACTCGATAGCTAAATTCCTCAGCCACAGGAAGGGATAATGGTTGTGGAGTGTTTTGCGAGCTGGGTCCATGGTAGAGTGTAGAGTATGTAAGTGGACACTCTGGTGTGGTGTGTAGGCTTTCTCAAGATCCAGCCGCTGGTTTTGTTTTTTGTTGTTGTTTTTTTTCTCCTGTGGCCTTCCCCACAAAGTCCGTGCTCTCCCAGGAAATCGGCTGTTCCCTGTGCTGGTAGGCCTCTAGAATGAACGCCTCCAGAGTCAACGTCAACTGCCCAATGATATGTTCATTTGAAAGTCTATCTGCCTCATACTGACCTACAGTACTTCCAAATTCATCTCCCTTTGACTTTCTCCTTCTTTTCTTCTTCTTTCTTCCTTTCTTTTTGGTATAGGTTGTGTGTGCTCACCAGAGAGAGACAGAGTGAGAAAGTGAGAGATCATCCCCCAGAGGGAATGGCCACACTGTGATCCCTTTTCCTCCATTCTCCTTTTGGGATTTTGGGCACAAATGTACACGCGCCAGCGTGATTTTCAAGCCACCAGGTCCAGGACTCAAACCACAGCCAGATAGGATCCACTTGCCTTAACCTCCATGCCAACTGCTGGCCCAACTTTCTTTTGTAGGTTTTTGTCATAGGGCCCATGCACTCACCAGAGAGAGAAAAAGAGAGACAGAGAGAGGGAAAGCGAGAAATTACCTCCCAGGGTGGATGGCCATGCTGCAGTCCATTCTCCCTCATTCTCCTGGGATCTATAGCATGCACACATATGCACCCAGTGTGATTTTCAAGCCATTCAGGACTTGAACCATGGTCGGCCATATGGGAGTCCAGTGCCTTAACCACCACACCACCCACTGACTTTTTTTATTAAAAATCTTTTTCTAAAAGAATTATTTTATTAAACTTTATTTATTTATTTACTTTTATTTGTCCAGAGAGGGACAGAATGAGAAAAAGAGAAAAAGGGAAAGTGAGAAAACAAGCCACCAGGTCCGGGACTCAAACCACAGTCGACCACGTGGGAGTCCAGTGCCCTTAAACACCATGCCACCTGCCTGCTTAAAAAAACTTTTTAAGGGACCAGCAGATGGCGTAATGGTTACATTGCTGGACTCCTATGTAGTCAACTGCAGTTCAAGGCCCAGACCCTGCAACTTACAACTCACACTGGGCACATGCGCGTTGTGCCCAAGATCCCAAGATGAGAAAGGAGGAGAAGAGATTGTGGCATGGCCATCCCGCTGGGGGCGATTTCTCACTTTCTGGCTCTCCGGTGAGCACATGTGTCCTATAGCAAATATCTTTCTCTCTCTCTGAAAAAAAACCAGAAAAACTTTAAAAAAGGGTTATTGGTTTTCTTTCATGAGAGAGAGAGAGAAAGAGGGAGAGAGAAAGACAATTATTTTCAACAGGCTCACACCAAGATCCCCTCCAACAGCCTTCGCAGCCAGCCAGGATCATGGGCACATGCCTGGCATGTACAGGTTGGTGAGACTTGAACACACCATCTTCCATACGGGTCTAGCATGGCTTCAGCAGCGTGTCACTGCTGTGTCACCAGTTGGGTCCTCTCTTTGACTTTTTTGTCTCCATCAGTAGAAAGGCATCATCCTCCAGGTCACTAGGCTGGAAAACTTTACTTTTTCTTTCTCTTTCTCTCTCTCTCTTTCTTTCTCCTTCCTTCCCTCCCCCCTCCCCTTCCTCCCTTCCTTCCTTCCTTCTCTCTCTCTCTTCCTTCCTTCCTTCTCTCTCTCTCTTCCTTCCTTCCTTCTCTCTCTCTCTTCCTTCCTTCCTTCTCTCTCTCTCTTCCTTCCTTCCTTCTCTCTCTCTCTTCCTTCCTTCCTTCTCTCTCTCTCTTCCTTCCTTCCTTCACCACATTGCAATCCCTTCTCCTCCATTCTCTTCTCGGGATTCTGGGCATTTACTTACATGTGCCTGGCGTGTTTCAAGCTGCTGAATTCAAGACTCGAACCACAGTAGGCCATGTGGGAGTCCAGTGCCTTAACCATATATCACCTGCTGGCATTGGGGTTTACCAATTTTAATGGGAAAAAATTTGTTATAGGGCATGTGCACTCACCTGAGAAAGACAGAGAGATACTTATGTGGAGAGGAAAAATGAAAAATCATCTTCCATGGAGGATGATTACACAACAATCCCTTCTCCATTCTTCTCTCAGAATTTTGGGCATACATGCTCATGTGCTGAGCATAGTTTTCAAGCCTCTGTGTCCAGGTCTCAAATTGCTTACTTGACTGTGTGGGATGTGGGATCCAGCTACTTCAACCTCCATGCCACTGGCTGGCCCCCAGGATTTCCAGCTTTGAATGACCTACTAGTTAGAGACTTTTACTTTTTTGGTCAAAGCATTTGTTCCCTCTTGTGATCTGAGCTTCTCTACCTCACCCTCTAACATCTAACTATCTTTTTTTTTTTTTTTTTGAGAGATTTTTGCTATAGTGTGTTAACCAGAAAGAGAGAGACCGAGAGACAGAAAGTGAGAAATCACCTCCCGGGGGGATTTTCCCACAATCCCTTCTCCTGCATTCTCCTCTCGGGATCTTGGGCATGCATGCACACACTCCTGGCAAGAGTTTAAGCCACCACATCTAGGACTTGAACTGTGGTCGACTACATGGGAGTCCAGCGACATAGCCATTACACCAACTGCTGGTCCCATCTAACTGTCTTAATGAAAAGAGAAGAGTCATCCTAGATGAGTGTATGGCTTGAATCTATCTGCTCACTTTTCTCCCTGTCCATGGCCACTGGTCTAGTTCAAGCCACTCTCATCTTTTCTGGATGACCATAGTGGCTGGCCCCAGAGTGGTCTTTCTATCCCACATTCTGCATCATACCTATTACTCATCCTCCACACAGTGAATGACTAGAGAGCTTCTTCAGACCAGTGGGGTAATTAAAACTCTCACACTGTGCTGATGGGAATGGAAGTGGTACAAAAACTTCAGAAAACTCTCTGGCAATATCTGCACTAGATATTTGTACACCTTAGGAATCAGTAGATTTACTCCTAGCTATAGGCAGCTGAAATGCCCCTGGAAGTTCATAACGAACACATAATGTATATAGCAGCATCATTTGCAATAAACCCAAACCGCAAACTATCCAAATGTCTATCAACAGTAGAGTGCTTAAATAAATTGAGGAAGACAGGTACAGAAAGAGAAATATCACATGATCTCACTCATATGTGGAAATTACAAAAAATGACTTCAGAGAGGCAGAGTTGAAGAATAGACACTAGAGGCTGGGAAGCATGGGGATGGGGAAGAAAGTGATTAAATTTTTTTTTTTTTTTTTTTTTTTAGGTGGGAACAGCAGATGGAGCAATGGTTACGTCACTGGACTCCCACGTAATTGTGGTTTGAGTCCCCGACCCAGTAACTTAAAACTCATGTGAGGTGCATGTGCATGCATGCCCAAGATCCTAAGAGGGGAATGGAGACAAAGGGATTGTGGTGTGGCCATCCCCTTTGAGGAGTGATTTCTGTCTCTCCATCTCTCTCTGTTTCTCTGGTGAGCACACACACCCTATAGTAAAAATCTCTGTCAAAAAAAATTTTTTTTTATGGACCATCAGATGGCGTAATGGTTACATTGCTGGGCTCCCACATAGTCAACTGTGGTTCGAGTCCTGGACCCAACAGCTTCAAACGCAACTGAACGCGTGTGTATGCGTGTCCAAGATCCTGAGAGAAGATGGAAGAGAAGAGATTGAGACATAGCCATCCCCCTTGGAGGTGGTTTCTTGCTTTCTGTCTCTATGTCTCTATCTCTGGTGAGCACACACACCTTAAAATAAATGTCTCTCCAAAAACTTTTTTTAAAAAAGAATTTATTTAATTTTATCAATTTAATTTAGTTTATTTATCATTATTATTCTTCTTTAAATTTGCCATAGGGCATGTGGGCTCACCAGAGACGCAACTGAACGCGTGTGTATGCGTGTCCAAGATCCTGAGAGAAGATGGAAGAGAAGAGATTGAGACATAGCCATCCCCCTTGGAGGTGGTTTCTTGCTTTCTGTCTCTATGTCTCTATCTCTGGTGAGCACACACACCTTAAAATAAATGTCTCTCCAAAAACTTTTTTTAAAAAAGAATTTATTTAATTTTATCAATTTAATTTAGTTTATTTATCATTATTATTCTTCTTTAAATTTGCCATAGGGCATGTGGGCTCACCAGAGACAGAGAGGAATAGTGAGAAAGCAAGCTGCCAGGTCTGTGACTCAAACCACAGTCAGCCATGTTGGAGTCCAGCACCTTAAACACCATACCTGGCCCCGGGTGATGTTACTTAAGGGAAACAAAATTACAGATAGATAAGAGGAACAATTTAGGGCCAGCCGGTGGCGTAGAGGTTAAGGTGCTGGATCCCCTATGGCAGACTGAGTGGTCTGAGTCCTGGACCCAGCAGCCTGAAAATCACATGCCAGGAGTATGTGCTTACATGCCCCATATCCGAGAGAAGGGATTGCAGTGTGGCCATCCCTTCTGGGTGGTGATTTCTCACTTTCCCTCTCACTGTATGTTCTTTATAGACACAGGGCAAGCGCCTTGTGGTAAAAATCTAAAACACACACACACACTCACACACTTTATCACTCCATATTATATTCTTGTACTGAAAAATCACAGTGAACCCCATAAACACAACTATTATATATTAATAAAATAAATTAGGCAATAAATAAATACATTGAGGTATATTCACACAACATAATGTGCAAGAAATAAAGACGAAAACCAAAACACCTGCAGCTGTACATAGTAGACCGAGTGCCCTCACAAACATAACATCGGGCTAGAGAAACCAGGCGCAAAAGAGCGATACTGTGTGATCCCATTTCCGTGAAGCAGTACGCAGGCATGACGTGGTGCTTCGTTAGAGTGACTCTGGGTACGGGGGCAGAGGACGGAAAGGCTGCCGTGAGCGAGCACCTTGGCAGAGCAGCCTCGGAGCTCCCCTGAAGCAGGCTGGTTGGGTTGGGCAGAGGAGCGCAGAGGTGAGGGGGTGGCTTGGGCTGGAGAAGGGGCGTGACTGCAGTTTGACAGTGGGTGGTGTGTAGGCCTGGGAGGAGTGTGACATGTCAGAGAGGACGGAGCTCAAGGGACAGAGGAGACCCCAACAGCCACAAACCCATGCAGGAGGTAGGAAAGACTCCAGAGAGTCAGAGGAGACGGATGGTTAAAGGAGAAGCATTCCCGTTCAGCTAACAGAGAAAGGGACGAAGGTGAGAGAGTGGCACCAGTCAACCGTCTGAGAAGCAGGGACCTATGCTGGGTACGTCTTTTGTCTTCATCCTGGGAAGATGTTACACTAGGCTGAACCCAAAGCTTCCCCTGATGGGAGAGAGTCAGAGGATGGGGTTAGAAGTCTAGGAAGCTTCTCGCTCCACTTCTCCTCACAGAGCCCAGTCCCCAGGAAGACTTGGGAGCTCCGTCTCTGCTACACTGACCCGGGTTCTGAGTTTATCTTTAGCACCCAGCACAGAGTGGCCATCCAGAAATGTGGGCCAGGAGTGGATGAGTGTGGAGGTGGGAAGGCTGACCTGCCGAGGGACCGACCGATCCGCAATGCTACTCGGGGCTCCTGCCATTTGCACAGCACCGCCCGTTATTATCTCGCCCTGATAAGCTCCCACACAGCCATCTGCTCCTCTTGCCTCGACCCTTGTAGTGAGGTGTCCCAGAGTCTGCTCAGCAGTGGGAGTGGGGGGTGCAGATAGGACGAGTTCCGTACCCAGTAGGGTGCTGAGGCTCCATCCCCTCTCATACTCCTCCCCTCTCATCCCCCTCAGACATGCAGCTCAGGATCCTGGGGCACCTCCAGGACTGTCTATAAAGCTGTCAACTTGTAGGGGCATAGTGGCTAGGCTTAGCCCTCACCAAGGTGTTGCCATCCCTTCCTGGGTTCCGTCCTCGCTCCCTCCTTCCCATTCCTTCCTGTTCAAAACCCCCTGGAGCGGTGCCCAGCCCCTCACCCATGCCCCACTCCCCAGCTTTCTCACCATCAGGCCCCCTCCAATAAAGCCAGCCATGAGCCAGACTTGCAAGCTGAGGTGATCGGTCCAGGTGGTCTGTCCATTAGGCACCAGCAGGAGGGCATTGGCCACGATGCAGACCAAGGAGAGGGGGATGAGGGAGAGCCCCACGCAGCGGGCACACTTTCCTGTGCACATGATGAGGTGTCAGGAAAGGCAGGCAGCGAGTGAAAGTGAGCTGGAGGTTCCTGGGTCCACAGGAAAACAAGCCTGGACTGAGGAGCAAAGGTCGGAGAAGAGGCGTGGCTGAAACAGGCAGGATCAGAACGATAAGGGAGAGAGGCACAGCACATCGGCACCGCGGAGGTGGAGGTGGGAGAGAGGCTGCAGCCCTGAGGTAGAGGGGAGGATGTGGCGTGGAGGGGGCGGGGAGCATGACACACAAAGGAAGTGACCTGGGTCAGTATCTTCTTCTTTTTGCTCTGCACACACGGCTCCACAGCCCCTCGGTCCCTTACTTGCTTTAAGACTTAGCCAAGCCCCTCGATGTCTCTAAGTCTGTTATTTCATTTGTACGAGGGGGGAGTGATGCCACAGGCCTCTCGTGCTGGTTGTGAGCATTAAATAGGACAATGTGAGAAGTCCTTTGTAAACCAGGAAGTGCCAGCAGCTGTATGGTGGCCTCAGCATTCCTGTTAGTCCCACGGGGAGAGTTTTCCCTAGGAAGAAACCTGTTGGAGACAGAAACCACCCCAGGCCTAAGAGAGAGCCAGAAGGGAAGAATGCAGCAGGGAGTTGAAGGCAACCCCATTCCTGGATGGAACGCCATGAAGACTGCATGGTCAACTGGATAGAGCTCCAGACATGGGCTGTGTCTCAAGATGTTGGACGACGTTCCACAAGCCCAGATGTTGTCTAAATAACGGAGTTAAAGATAGCTATCGACCTTGGACCGGGAATATAGCCTACAAAGAATGTCATGTATATTGTACGTTATTCTTTGTAGTTAAACTCATGATTATACGTGTATGTATTATGTACTATTATATACGAATGTGCTTTACATGCGCCCTATACCAAAAATCTCTCAAAAAAAAAAAAAGTCTGCTACTAGAATTCAAAATAAGCACTGGCTGATTGGTCGAAATATTAAGCTGCATTGTTTAGAGGTATGAAGTAATGGGACAATGGCTAAGATTAAGATGGATATTATGGGACCAGCAGATGGTGTGGTGGATAAGGGTGCCGGACTCCCACATGGCTGACTGTAGTTCAAGTCCTGGACCTAGCGATTTGCTTCCTCACTTTCTCTATCTCTTTTTGTTTGTTTGTTTTGAGAGTTTTTTTGCTACAGGGCATGTGCACTCACCAGAAAGAGCGAGACAGAGAGACAGAAAGCAAGAAATCATCCCCCAGTGGGGATGGCCACACCGCAATCCCTTTTCCTCCATTCTCCCCTTGGGATCTTGGGCACGTACACACATGTGCCCGGCGCGAGTTTAAGCCACCAGGTCCGGGACTCAAACCACAGTCGACTACATAGGAGTTCAGCAACATAGCCCTTATACTAACTGCTGGTCCCCAAAGTAAGTCTTGATGCCATCATGAACCAGTAGGTTCAGTTATGCTTAAAATTTTATCATTTCTTGGGAAGTTTTGATTATATGAACTGTGTATGTGCGTGTGTGTGTCTCTCAACACAGGGTAGTTGGGAGTATAGGCACATCCCACTGTGGTCTGCTGTTATGGAAGGTCAGGAATTACACCTAGGCCTTCCCTGTGACCTTAGCCTACCAAGCAGTACCATGTTTCCAACAGATGCCATGGCAACTGGGCCTTTGTCTACATGTTTATGTTGCTTCTGTCAACTGAAATGTAAACAGTCTTTTGTTATTTTTTGTGTATTTTTGTTTGCTATAGGGCATATGCACTTGCTAGAGAGAGAGAAAGAAAGAGAAGTGAGAACGCACCTCCCAGGGGAGATGGCCATGCCACAGTCCCTGCTCTAGTCTCCTCTTGAGATTTTGGGCTTGCACACACACACTCACCTGATGTGTTCTTCAAGCTGCTGAGTCTGAGGCTTGAACTGCACAGATGACCTTGTGGGATCCAGTCACCTTAACCACCATACCACTGACTGGCTCAAGAGTCTTTTTTGTTTATTTGTTTGACACAGAGATTTATTTATTTATTTTGCATATGTTTTACTATTCATCAAATTTATTTCTCATTTTCTCTCCATTTGCATTTCTTAATTTCATATACTTTATTCAATAGCCCTCATGGAAGACAAGAAATACATGTCTTCTTTTCCATCCATGGTTTTATTGCCTCTGTTTTCGACAGGACAGTTTCCTTAGTTTCTTCAGGTGCACTACTATTAGGATCATTGAGTACCTGTTCATGATGACGTGTTGGAGTTCTGGTTCCCATTGTTGATTTACTGTGTCTTCTGGTATAGGGTCTTTTTCTCGAATTTCTGTCCTTGTGTAAAAGGGCTGATAAACTGTGGATACCTGGGAGTCTTTCTTCTCCAAATGCTCATGGTTTGATTCTGTAACGGTGCATGCTACAACTCCTTTAGCAGCCCTGCTGGCCCGAGAGCTGCCCCTGTGCCCAGCAACCACAGTGTGAGCCACGCACCACTCCCGGTGGGCGGGACATGGTGGTGATGCAGCCGCCAGGGCTTCACTTCCTCGCAGGCAGCTGTCTTGCGATGGCTGCAGGCTCCCGAGATTAATTTATTAAGTCCTTGTGATGGACAAGGGCTTGTGGTGGAGACTACAGGGATTCATGGTTGCATGACTGAGAGCCAGATGGTCTCAGGAACAAACTGAAGAGCTAAGGCCCCTGTAGATTTACCCCTCACCCAGCTGGGTTCTGTGACCTGGTGGTGGTTGAAGGAGCCAGATTCCACATGGCTGAGCATGGAGATTGAGTTCTGGTCCCAGCAGACTGAAAAACATGCCAGATGCATGTGCGTGTGCCCCAAATCCTGACAGGATGGAGAAATGGAGCAGAGAGGATTGCAGCGTGAGGACATCCCATTGAGGAGTACTTTCTCTCTCCCAGTCTCTCCATCTTTCTCCCGTGAGTGTGCATGCTTTCTGGCCATTAAAAAACAAAACAAACAAACAAACAAAACAAAACACTACCCCTGGCCAAATTCCATGGACAAGATAAGGCTAGCAGGGAGCGCTGCAGGACTTCAGAGTGCTTGTGAGGAAAGTGTCATGGGACATTTAGCCAGTCAGTGACTTCCGATGTAGCTTCTCCCAGTGGTTCATTTCTCTCAGTGGACCACTACAGGGATGTGGAAATGGAGACAACTTAGCACTCAAAGTGAATGCCAGGAGGCCAGCAGATGGCATGGGATTGGGGTGCTGGACTCCCACATGACCAACGATGGTTTGAGTCCCAGAGCTGATGGCTTGCCTTCTCACTTTCCCTCTCTGTCTCTCTGGTAAGCACATGTGCCCTATAGAAAAACTGAGAAAAAAAATAGTAACAATAAACAAAATTAAAATAAACAAAATAAACAAAAATAATAAACAAAATTTTAAAAAAGAATTACTTTATTTAACTTTATTTATTTATTTATTCATGATTTGACCAGGTCCAAGACTCGAACTGCCCTTGGCCATGTGGGAGTCCAGCGCACTTAACCATCAGCACTCCTTTTTTAAAAAAATTAGTTCTCAGGCCCAGCTAATGGTGTAATGGTTACATTGCAGGACTTCCATGTAGTTGACTGTGGTTTGAATTCCGGACTTGGTGGCTTAGGACTCAGGCCAGGCATGTGTGTGTGCGCATGCCCAAAATCCCAAGAGGAAAATGGAGGAGAAAGGATTGTGGCGTGGCTATCCTCCCTGGGGGAGTGATTTCTTGCTTTCTGTCTGTCTCTGTCTGTCTTGTGAGTGCAAAGGCCCTATAATCAAAATCTCTCTCTCTAAAATAAAAATTAGTTCTCACTGTTGCAGTCCTCCTGTTTCAGCCTCCCAGCCGGGACTATAGGCGTGCACCAACACTCCTTTATTTATTATTTATTTTAAATTTAGTAAAGGGTATGTGTGTGCTTGCTGGAAAGAGACAGATAAAGAAAGAGAGGGAAAGTGAGAAAGTAACTCCCTTAGGGGTCAGTCATGCTGCAATCCCTTCTCCATTTTTACTTTTGGAATTTTGGGTATGCATGCACAGAATTTTTAGAATTATTTACTTTACTTTATTTATTATTATTATTATTTTTCTTTTTACTTTTTTTTTTTTGAGAGATTTTCACTGTAGGTCGCGTGCGCTCGCCAGACAGACAGAGAGAGACATAGAGACAGAAAGCGAGAAATCACCCCCCAGGGGGGATGGTCACGCCGCAATCCCTTCTCCTCCATTCTCCTCTCGGGATCTTGGGCACGCACGCACACGCGCCCGGCGTGAGTTTTAAGCCACCGGGTCCGGGACACGAACCGCGGTCGACTACGTGGGAGTCCAGCGACATAGCCATTACGCTAACTGCTGGTTCCCCTATTATTATTATTATTTTTGAATTTGCAATAGAGTACTTGTGCTCACCAAAAAAAGGAAAGAGAGAGAGAGAGAGAATGAGAGAGAGAGAGAGAGAAAGAGAGAAAGTGAGAAAGCAAGCTACCAGGTCTGGAACTTAAACTTTAGTTGACCACTGGGGGTCCACTGTCCCAACCACCCCATCATTTGCTGGACCCCGACCCAGAATGTTTTTTAAAACTACTGAGTCGGGACCAGCAGTTAGCGTAAAGGCTATGTTGCTGGACTCCCCTGTAATCGACTGCAGTTCAAGTCCCGGACCCAGTGGCTTAAACTCACGCCAGATGCGTGTGCATGTGTGCCCAAAATCCTGAGAGGAGAATGAGATTGCGGTGTGACCATCCCCCCTGGGGGGTGATTTCTCACTTTCTATCTCTCTGTCTCTGTCTGGCAAGCACAAGCTCCCTATAGCAAAAACCTCTTAAAAAAACCCCACTGAGTCAAGTCAACCTACGCAGTTGGCCATGTGGATCTAACTGCCTTAACACCTGTGCCACCAGCTGGCCCCCACCTGGCTCTATTTTAAACAGGGTCTTATACTGTTTTCCAGGCCAGCCTTGAGCTTGTGATCCTTCTGCCTCAGCCTCCCTGAGCTGCTGCTCTTGTAGGCTTATGCTACAATGCCAAGATTGGACCAAGAACTGAACCTGGACCTCACATGTGGTCCCAGACTGTAACACAACATCCTTTTTTTCTTTTTTCCTTTCAATTTATGCTGTAGGGTATATGCACCTGCCAGAGGGTGAAACAGAGAGAAAGAGAGAGGGGGGGGGAAGTAAGTCCACTTCCCTCGGGGGGGTGTGTGTGGCCACACTGCAATCCCTTCTCTATTCTCCTCTTCGGATTTTGGGCATGCATACACACACATGCCCAGCATGTCTTTAAAGCTGCTGGGTCTGGGATTTGAACTACACAGTCAACCATATGGAATCCAGCCCTCTTAACCTCCATGTCACCAGCTGGTCCAGAACACAGCATTTTACCAGCCTCTGTTGTAGCTGGATTAGATGATACTTCTTTGGAGGATAAGTAAAGAGTAAAAAATAGTTGTGTGTGTCAGGTGATCCACAGGTATTCATTTTATATACATTTTTAAAATTGCCAGAGGGCACACGTGCATGGATGAGAGAGAATGCACTTTGTAATGTAGGGTGATTGCACTGCAATTTCTTCTCCATTTCACCAACTTGTTGGGATTTTTGAGGGAATATATACCTGTGCCCGGTGTGTCCAGTCAGGGGGGGCTGGGATTTGAACTGTGGTCAGACATATGGAATCCAGTTTCCTTAACCACTAGGCTACAAGCTGGCCCCATTGTATTATTTTTATACAATTCTGTATGAAATCATGTTAATAATGTTAACATATCATTTATAGAGATTCTGACATTTTCCCTCAAAACAAGAGAACGGCACATAATCCTGAAGACTGAAAGAAAGCAACAGAACTTTAGAGAAATATTTACTGTAGGGTCTGGAAGGAATTTTCAGGAAGGTTTTTGGTGACATCACTAGAATTCTCCTAGAAGTAGCAACAGAGTACCTTAAAAAAAAAGCTATGGGGCAGCAGGTAGCATGCGTGGTAGGTAAGGCAGCTGGATCCCATGTGACCAACTGCATGATTTTTTTTTTTGAGACGTTTTTGCTATAGGGCGCGTGCGCTCGCCAGAAAGACAGAGAGAGACAGAAAGCGAGAAATCACCCCCCCGGGGGGGATGGCCACGCTGCAATCCCTTCTCCTCCATTCTCCTCTTGGGATTTTGGGCTCCGTGCCCAGCATGAGTTTAAGCCCCCGGGTCTGAGACTCAAACCGCGGTCAACTACATGAGAGTCCAGCGACATAGCCATTACGCCAGCTGCTGGTTTCCTGACTGCACGATTTGAGTCCCACACCCGAGGCTTGAAAATAACACAGAGTGTCTGTGCATACTGTGCCCAAAATCCTGAGAGGAGAACAGAATAGAAGGAATTGCAACATGGCTATTCCCCCTGGGGTGGGGGCATTTCTCTCTCTCTCTCTCTCACTTTCTCTAGCAAGAAAACATGCCTTAATAGGAAAATAAAAACAAAAACCAGAAAAAAAAAAACAAAACAAAACACCAAAGAGGTTAGCGATTCTGGAAAAAACAAGAGTGTGACATTAGCATGGGGAAACAAAAGAAAACAAGGAAGTACGCGACCATGAGTGAATGCTTAGTCTCAGAGATCAGAGGCTTAAAGAAAAGGACAGATTAAAACCTAAAAAGAAAGAAAAGAAAGATCTTAGGACACTGAAGGAAAGAGATATCTCCCAACACCCTTCCTGCTTATTCTTTTGATATAATACACAGCTGGGTGCACCTTACCACATCCTGGTTGATACCAACTTTATCAACTTTTCCATTAAAACCAAACTGGACTTAGTGTAGTCAACAATGGGTTGTCTGTACGCCAAGTGTATCCCTTGTATAACTGACCGTGTAAGTGCTGAAACTGAGAGCTTGGGCAAAAGTATCGAGTGGCTCTAAGGATCGTTAAGAATCGTTAAGGATCCAGGATTTGAATGATTACCATGAACACATAAAGGAACCTATGTGGATGACTGCTTGGTACAGAGAGTAACTCAGCAGTGTTACATCATGGCCACTGTTGACCGAGACCTTAAACGAAGATTCTGGAAGATCCCAGGAGTTCCTATCATGTACAATTCTAACCATAGATACAACATTGAGCCGATGACAGATGATTATGGAACCTCTCGGTTCTAATTATTAAAGAACAAAGTTCTGGAACCAGCAGTTGGAGTAATGGCTATGTCGCTGGACTCCTATGTAGTTGACTGTGGTTCGAGTCCTGGACCCGGTGGCTTAAACTTACGCTGGGTGCGTGCGCGTGTGTGCCCAAGATCCTGAGAGGAGAATGGAGGAGAAGGGATCGCGGCGTGACTATCCCCCCTGGGGGGTGATTTCTTGCTTTCTGTCTCTCTGTCTCTCTCTGTCTTTCTGGTGAGTGCATGGGCCCTACAGCAAAAACCTCTCCCCCCCCACAAAAAAAGAACAAAGTTCCTCTGCCTTTCTTTGACCCGAATATCTCTGTTGCCAGTTCATTAAACATGCTGTATGCCATGAAAAAAAAAAAAAAAAAAAAAAAAAAAAAAGAAGAGGGGGGCACGCGTGGTGGTTAAGGAGCTGGACACTCCCACATGGCTGACCATGGTTTGAGTCCTGGACCTGGTGGCTTCATTTCTCACTTTCTCACTTTCTCTCTCTCTGTTGCTTTCTGGTCAAATTAAAATAAATGAATGAATAAATAAAATTAAATAAATAAATAAATCTTTTAAAAAAAAAGAATGAAGAGAGAAAGAAAAGAAAGAGAAGGAAAGAAAGAAAAAGGCTGACTCTATGGTGTAGTGATAAAGCACTGCTCAAAAGAAGCTGTATTCCATAGGGAATGTGATTTGATCCCTGGCCTGGTCAGCCTGAAACAGGCCAGGCATGTGTTTAATGGCAGCTTGAAACCCTGCTGGTCATGTGGACCTGTGTGCACATGCTCACTCGCCATGCCCCAAATCCTGATGGGATGGAGAAATGGAGGGAAAAGGATTGCAGTGGGGTCATGCCCCAACTGTGTATGAGGAGGGCTTTCTCTTCCCCTCTTTCTTTCTGAAGAGTACATGTGCCACCTGACAAGAAAAGAAAATTTAAAAAAGAATAATTATTTTATTTAATTTCCTTTATTATTATTATTTTTAATTTGACCAGCGAGAGGCACAGAGGGAGGGAAAGTGGGAAAACAAGACACCAGGTCCAGGACTCAAACCATAGTCACGCATATGGGAGTCCAGTGCCTTAACCACTGTGCCACCTACTAGCCCTGCAGCATTTTAAAATATTGAAAACTACCTAAATATTCAACAACAGGGACTTGGTTAAATAAACCAAGTTTATGCTACAGCCACGGTGTGAAACATTGTGCAGGAAAGCATTGCAAGGGTCCAGCCACAGGGGTGCGCGCTGCCAGGATGCTGAGCTCTGCAGGTTGCAACCACAGGGGAGGCCTGCTTTTGATTCCTAGACCAAGGCTGGTGGCTATGGTGTGTGCCTGTGACCCCGGCAACTCAGGGAGGTCTAAGCAGGAGAAAAAAAGAAAGAAAGAAAAAGAAAAAGAAAAATTTCTTAAAGGCACTGCTAGTATGTATTTACAAGAGAGAAGAAAAAATAATCTAAAAATTCAACATGCACCAAGACTTAAGTCTACATCAGTAACACTAAAATATGAATAGAATTGAACCTGGGAAAAAGTGAATAAGGGAGGTAGAGGACAAACTTGAGAAACCTCTTGACATATTTGAGAAAATTCCTGAATTCAGAGGAAAAGGATTTAAGAAATTAGGGGGAAAAAGAGATGCACAAAGAAAGAGTGGAAAGGAAGATGGTAGATTCTGGGACAGAACAGAGATTTGGGTCAAGGAAACTGGCTGCCCTTAAAGATGAGAACAGAGCAGGACTGGCAGGTGGCGTGGTGGTTAAGGGTGCTAGACTCCCACATAGCTGACCGCAGTTTGAGTCCCAGGTGTGGCGACTTACTTTCTCGCTTTCTCTCTCTCTCACGCTCTATCCCTCTCTCATCAAAATAAAATAAATAAGTAAATTAAACTAAATAAAATAATTTAAAAAAAATGAGAACAGAGCTATGAGAGGCAACACCACAGTTCCAACATCTTCACCAAACAGCAGAAAATGTCACTGAGCTTAGACCCACTTGGTTGGCAGATTGAAAATTATACTGAAGGGGCTGGCAGGTAGTGTGGTGGTTAAGGTGCTAGACTTCCACATGGCCAACCAAGGTTTGAGTTCTGGACCTGGTAGCTTGCTTTCTCACTTTCCCCTTCTCTCTCTCTCTCTTCTTTCCCTGAGCAAGTTAAAAAATAATAACAAGGGGCCGGCAGATGGCGTGGTGGGTAAGGGTGCTGGATTCCCGCATGATTCGAGTGTAGGACCGGGCAGCTTGCTTTCTCAGTTTCTCAGTTTCTCTCTCGCTCTCACTCTGTCCCTCTGTCTCTCTCTGATCAAACTGAAATAAGTAAATAAATAAATAAAGTTAAATAAAAATAATTCTTAAAAAAACAATAACAAGGGTCAGCAGGTGGCATGGTGGTTAAGGCCCTGGACACTCTCACATGGCCGACCACAGTTCAAGTCCTGGACCTGGTGGCTTACTATCTCACTTTCCTTCTCTCTATGTGTCTTTCTCTGGTCAAATGAAAATAAATGAATGAATAAATAAAATTAAATAAATAAACATGGCCAACCAAGGTTTGAGTTCTGGACCTGGTAGCTTGCTTTCTCACTTTCCCCTTCTCTCTCTCTCTCTTCTTTCCCTGAGCAAGTTAAAAAATAATAACAAGGGGCCGGCAGATGGCGTGGTGGGTAAGGGTGCTGGATTCCCGCATGATTCGAGTGTAGGACCGGGCAGCTTGCTTTCTCAGTTTCTCAGTTTCTCTCTCGCTCTCACTCTGTCCCTCTGTCTCTCTCTGATCAAACTGAAATAAGTAAATAAATAAATAAAGTTAAATAAAAATAATTCTTAAAAAAACAATAACAAGGGTCAGCAGGTGGCATGGTGGTTAAGGCCCTGGACACTCTCACATGGCCGACCACAGTTCAAGTCCTGGACCTGGTGGCTTACTATCTCACTTTCCTTCTCTCTATGTGTCTTTCTCTGGTCAAATGAAAATAAATGAATGAATAAATAAAATTAAATAAATAATTATTAAAAAAAATAGTAACATGGGGGGGCAGCAGGTAGCATGGTGGTTGGAACATTGGACTCCCACATGGCTGACTGAGGTTCAAGTCCTGAACCTGGCAGCTTATTTTTTTTTCACTCTCTCGCTCTCTTTTTCTCGTAATCTCACGTGCCCTATAGTAAAGTAAAATAATAATAATAATAATAATAATAATAAATAAAATTCAATAAGATTTAAAAATAATTATTTAATACCATTTGTTATTCTTCTTCTTATTTTTTTTTTTTAATTTGACCAGAGAGAGACACAGAGAGAGAGAAAGAGAAAGCAAGAAAGCAAGCTGCCAGGTCTGGCACGTGAACGGGAGCCAGTGCTTTTATTCACCACACAACTGCTGGACCAAAAATTAAACAAATCTTAACAAAAAAAAAAAAAATGGGGACCAGCAGATAGCATAATGGTTATGTCGACTGCAGTTCAAGTCTCAGACCTGGCAGTTTAAAACTCACGCTGGGCAATTGTGTGTGCGTGTGTGTCCAACATCCCACGAGGAGAATGGAGATGGGATTGCGGTGTGGCCATCCCCCTAGAGGGTGATTTCTCACTTTCTGTCTCTCTGTATCTCTCTGTCTCTCCAGAAAGCATACGCACCCTATAACAAAAAGCTCTCTAAAATAATAATAGCAACAAATGAATTAAATAAATAAATAATTATCAAAAAACGATGGGGGCAGCAGATGGCATAATAATTATGTCGCTGGACTCCCACATGGCTGACTGTGGTTTGAGTCCTGGACATGGCGGCTTGAAACTCATGCTGGGCATGTGTGCGTGTGTGCCCAAAATCCTGACGGGAGAGTGGAGGAGAAGTGATGGCAGCGTGACCATCCCCCCTGGGGGTTGATTTCTTGTTTTCTGTTTCTCTGTCTTTCTCTGTCTCTCTAGCAAGCACATGTGCCCTGTAGTAAAAATCTCTGAAAAAGAACAAAAGAAAGGGGCCAGCAGGTGGCGTGGTGGTTAAAGATGCTGGACTCCCATATGGCTGACTGCAGTTCAAGTCTCAGAGCTGGCAGCTTGGTTTCTCCCTTTCTCTCTCTCTGTCTCTCCCTGTCTTTCTCTGATCAGATTAAAATAATAATAATAATAATATAAAGTTGAATAAAAAATAATTCTTAAAAAAAAGAATGAACAAAAGAAAGAAAGAAAGAAAGAAGTGTACACTGGGTTGCAGGTAAAATGTTAAAAGTCAACTGATCCTAGAGTCATCCTTGCAATATATTTGAATTAAAGGATACATCTAGGTAGAATGAAAAAGGCTACTTAGAAAGGAAAAATAGTCTGCCCAGGGACTTCTCTGCAATAGTAAATGCCAGATAATAAAGAAGTAACATCTGCCATTATGTTGACAGCAAAAACGCTGTACTCGGTTATTGAATACGTGTCCAAGTTGCTTTTTGTGTGATTGCATTTCTGAGGAGGAGCTGGGCCTGGAGAAACTGGGGGGCCGTGTTTTTGCTGCTCACCTTTACGGTTGCAGGATCCAGGCCTGGTGAGTGAGGTGTGCCGCTACACTGGAGCTGGTGGTGCAGAAGCAGGTGGCTCATCCTCTGGCGCTGCCCAGTGTGGTGGATCATTCCAACCGAATTGGTGAGGTTGGAAACCAGAAACGTGTGTTTGGTGTGCTTTTGAGGCCATGGCAAAAGTGAGTAACCCACGGTTTTGCTGTCTCTTTTGATAAAGATGACCAAGATGATTCTGTCCAGTTTTTGGACCATGATTATTTGGAAAGCATGTCTGGAACGTTTAAGATCAATGCCAGAGCAAGTTGGATGGTGCCATGCAGGCCCCAAACAACACAGGAATGACATCACCATCAATGGACATGAAAGGATACTACCCCAGGGCCAGCTCTGTAGCCTAGTAGCTGAGGGAGCTGGATCTCACATGGTTGACCATGCGACTCAAGTCCTAGCCCCAGCAGCTTGAAAAACTTGCTGGGCTTGTGTGCATGCCTACGCCAACCCTGATAGGATGGAGAAATGGAGGAGAAGGGATTTCAGCATGACCATATGCCATTGCAGGGTGCTTTCTACCCCCTCTCGCTCTCTTTCTTCCTCTGTCTCTCTGGTGAGCACATGTGTTTCGTAGCAATTTAAAAAAACAAAGGAAGGAAGGAAAGAAGAAAGAAAGAGAAAGAAAGAAAGAAATATACTACCCCAACTCCATATTGGCAGATATTGTGGTGAGGCCGAAGGTCTGGGTTTGCGCACAAAACCATATATTTCAGCGGCAGAAGTTCATGGTGATAGAACTCCGACCTCAGAAATGTTTGACCGTGTGATCAACTTCAGTACATGAAATTGGAGAGGAGGAAGTGAAGGAATTGGAGTCGATCACTTGTTACAAAGTGGGCTCTCTTTCCCAGTGGATCACAAACTAGGTCCATGGTTTGAAGGAAATGAATTTTCAGCTTGTAGCTATCAGGAGCTACTTGGAAAAAGTAGCCATGGGCAAGTTGCCTTCAACCACTAGATCATATACGAGCCGCAGGACGTCTTCGACCTGATGCCGGACGTCAGCCTGCAGCAGCTCACCAGGGGCTTTTACCTGAAAGCCAACAAGCAGATGGTGGTGGTGGACTTGGCCCTGCTGACCTGTCTGTGGTCGCCCTGATCAACCTTATCAGCAATAAGATTGCCATCTGGAATGCAAAGAGGAAAGAAGGGTAGGAAAAAGAAGAGATCCAAAAGTATAAAAAGAATAACAGAGGAAGATTAATATAAGGAAAGTAGTAGTGTAAAGAAATAAGAAATAGAAAAAGCAAAATGTGCATGCAGTGTTTTTTAAAGATATATTTATTTCATTTCATTTTATTATTATTTTATTTTTAAATTGTATTTATTTATTTATCTATCTATCTATTTATTTATTTTAATTTGACAGAGAGGGACAGAATGAGAGTGAGAGAGAGAGAGAGAGAGAGAGAGAGAAAGTGAGAAAGCAAGCTGCCAGGTCTGGGACTCCAACCATGGTTGGCCATGTGGGAGTCCAGTGCCCTTAACCACCACGCAACCTCCTGGCCTTATTATTATTTTTTTATTTGAGAGAGATAGAGACAGGGAAAGTGAGAAAGCAAGCCACCAGGTTTGGGTCTTGAACCATGGTCAGCCATGTGGGAGTCCAGCACCTTTAACTACCACACTACCTGCTGACCTGGATGCAGTTTTAAAAATTTGTAAATTAAAATCTTATAAACCAAATCAATGTGCTATAAGAGAGTTCTTTTTCACTTTAAAGTGCTCGTTAAAGAGCCGTCAGGCCAACAGGTGGTGTAGTGGTTAAGGTGTTGTACTCCCACATGGCTGACTATGGTTCGAGTTCCAGACTTAGCAGCTTGAAACTCACATCAGGTGTGTGTGTGTCTGTGCCCAAGATCCCGAAAAAAGAATGGGGGAGAAGGGACTGTGGCATGGCCATTGCCCTTAAGGGGGATTTCTTGCTGTCTCTTTGTCTCTGTCGCTCTGGCAAGTGTACACGCCCATAGGGAAAAAAAAAAATCTATCTATCTGTGTATAAAAAGATCTGTCCTGGGAGTCAGTAGGTGATATAGTGGTTAAGGTGTTGGACTCTCACATGGCCAACTGCAGTTCGAGTTCTGGACCTGGTGGCTTGCTTTCTCACTTTCTCTCTCTCTCTCTGGTGAGTGTGCATGCTCTGTAACAAATTTAAAATAATAATAAAGATAAATAAAATTAAATTAGTCTTTTTTTTTTTTTTTTCACAAAATAGTTATCATAGTTTGGAACCAGCAGTTAGCGTAATGGCTATGTCACTGGACTCCCATGTAGTCGACCGCGATTCAAGTCCCGGACCCAGTGGCTTAAAACTCACGCCGGGCGCGTATGTGTGTGTGCCCCAGATCCCGAGAGGAGAACGGAGGAGAAGGGATTTGTGGTGTGGCCATCCCCCCGGGGGGTGATTTCTTGCTTTCTGTCTATCTCTCTCTCTCTGGAGAGCGCATGCACCCTATAGCAAAAAAAAAGCTCTTCAAAGTTATCACAGTTTAATGAACTGCAACAAAACTCAGACACTCCCCAACTCAAATGCATGTGTGAAAAGTCCTACAACTTATGTGCGTCAGATCTTAACTCACACCTATTTGATCTAGCCTAGGATAGATAAGGTAACACAGAACTTTAAATTTTACTTCCATCATGTCAACATTCTTATTAATATGTCTTAATCTGAAAAGATCTGACTTACAAGCATGTTCATTATTTCCTTTTGGAACGGATTAAATCAGAGAAAAATTAAATTAATTTAAAATATAGAACAAAAATATTCCTTAATAAGATTTTATCTGTTTATATCAAAAGGTATTCTCCCTTGGAGGAGAAGGGATTGCGGCGTGACCATGCCCCCTGGGGGGTGATTTCTCGCTTTCTGTCTCTCTGTCTCTCTCTGTCTGTCTGGCAAGCGCACGCGCCCTATAGCGAAAACCTCTCAAAAAAAAAAAAAAAAGGTATTCTCCCCAAATAAGGGTTCTAATTCAAGATTCCCTTGAATGAAAAAGTAACAAACAAATCCAATCTATCTTCTAAAGCAGTAAGTTTACAAAATAATGTGGCCGATTGCTAGGTACACTTAGCACAAAAGCATATTTATTGAAAAGAACATTTGAAACATGACCATAACTCTTTATGAAAAAGTATAACAGGTTTTTCATTTAATTTTAGTTATTTAATAATACACCACAAGAGTAACTGGGTAGTTTATGGTAAAACTGAGAAAATGTTCTTTTCCCATAAAGTGAACATGTGAATCTTTCCCATTGGTTCCTTCCAATCCTCCTTCACGTGTTGAAGAGATACTGAGTTCTAGAGTTCTGGTTAGGTGGGTGATTTCCGAGCTGACTAGACCCTCCAGGTAGGGAGTTACCGCCCAGGTTTTCCTGTCACTGGATCTGTGACTTTCCCAACGTTGAACACGATCTCAGGCAGTTCATGTTTCACGTGCTTTGTTCGTGGAACAGGTTAAGCTTTGAGAAGCACGATATCCCTGACTGTACACTGCTGAAGGACATCATGGGCAAAGGAGGTTTTTGTCTTACTAAAATACTTCAATAAATAGGGATTCAGAACAAGCCTGGTCACTCTCACTTTAGCAGTTTTTTGCATGGCTGTCCCAATCACCTTCCCCACGATCCACTTGGTGTGGACAGGGTTGCTGACATGATGGCTCTGGTCACCTGCAGTTCTGCCGTACAATAGCGCAAATACCAAATGAGTCTTTAAATAATAACAATAATAAGCTGTCTTGAGGGGCAGCAAGTGGCATGGTGGTTAATGTGCTGGATTCCCCCATGGCTGACCATGGTTTGAGTCCTGGACCTGGAGACTTGAGAATCACGCCAGACACGTGTATATGTGTGCCCAGAATCCCTAGGGGAGGATAGAGGAGAAGGGATTGTGGCATGGCTATCCCTGCTGGGGAGGGA
>NW_006159824.1:2170097-2172197 GCF_000334495.1 Tupaia belangeri chinensis | reverse complement strand
CAAAAAAAAAAAAAAAAAAGATGTCCTGCCATCTGTCCCTCTTGCAGTGAGTGGACAGAGAAAAATCTCAAAGCTGTAAAGTCAGCTGCTCTGAACTGAGAGGTTATGACAGTTGGCTCAGTCGTCAGATCGTGTGGGAAAAGTGAAGAGAAGCCAACATTACATGTTTTATAGTCTTTTTTTAATGTCTTATAATCTTTATTCTGTTTTTACATTTCTCTATAGGGTTTGTGTGCACATGTGGTTGATGGAGAGAGGGAGAAAGCATCCCTTGGGGGCATGATCATGCCACAGTCCTTTCTCCTCCATTCTCCTCTTGGGATTTTGGACAGGCACACACATGTACCTGGCATGTTTTTCAAGCTGCTGGGTCTGGGACTTGAACCATGCCATCTGCCATGTGGGATCCAGCCACCTTAACCACCAGGCCACTGGCTGGGCCCACACCCTTCATTTTGGACACGGCCACCTTAACCACCAGGCCACTGGCTGGCCCTACACTCTTCATTTTTGTGTCTATAAAATCAGGAATTGAATTTTCTCTATCTTGAAAAATGTTTCTGATGATTTACAAACTTGCTAAATGAGAAAAGCATGAGTTTCTTAAGTTCTCTGCCTTGTAACACTGAGTTCTGACACTCTGATCTCTGCTAAGAACACCGCACCATGGTTTGGACTCATATTCTCAGACCTGATATCTAGCTCCATCTGTCGTTTATCTTCAAAGACACAACTAAATGATTTGGTTAAAAATTTTGCATGTCTGAGGAATGCTGGGGTTTGGAAATACCAAGGTCTCCTTCCCCTTTTTTCTTCTGAAATTACGTCAATTCACTAAGAGATGATGTAAAATAAAAAAGCCCAAATGGGGAAGTCCTGGGATAAGTCTAAGAATGCTTTATAAATCTAGTTACAAAACTAGATGTAAGTTCCAAAAAAAAATTATTTTAAAGAGAAAATACATAATATAAATTCTAAAAGTGATATTAGCAGCAGTAAAGTTGGGTATAAGGAATAACATTAATTCATTTTATGCCATATCCCGAGTTTATTTTATTTATTTAAAAAATAATTTAATTAATTAATTTATTTTCATTTATTTTAATTTGACCAGAGAAAGACACACAGAAAGAGGGAAAGCAAGAAAGCAACCAGCCAGGGCGAGGACCCAAACCATGGCCAGCCATGTGGCAGTTCAGCTCTCTATCCATAAGCTACTTACAGGCCCCTTTATAAATTTTTTTAGAGAGATTTTTGCTATAGGGCACATGAGTTCACCAGAGAGACTGAGAGAGAGAAAGTGAGAAATCATACCCCCCACACCCCAGAAAGGATGGCCATGCTACAATCCCTTCTCCTCTGTTCTCCTCTTGGAATTTTAGGCACACACACACACACGTGCCCAGTGTGAGTTTCAAGTCACCAGGTCCGGGACTAGAATCTTGGCTGGCCATGTGGGAGTATCACCTTAACCACTACTCCACCTGCTGGCCCCTGAGTTCTTTTTTTTTTTTAAAGAATTATTTTTTATTTAATTTTATGTATTCATTTATTTAGATTTGACCAGAGAGGGACAGAGCAAGAGAGAAAGAGAGAGAGAAAGAGAGAGAGAGAGAGAAAGAGAGAGAAAATGAGAAAGCAAGCTGCCAGGTCCAGGGTTCAAACTGTTGGCCATGTGGGAGTCCAGCGCCCTTAACCACCATGACACCTGCTGGACCCTGAGTTCATTTTAAGAAACAGTATAAGGTAATAGAAAACCCAGCGTGGGCCATCTGGTGGCATGGTGGTTAAGGAGGCTGGATCCCACATGGTTGGCGATGGTTCCAGTCCCAGACCTGGTGGCTTGAGAAACCCATGGGTGTGTGCCCAAAATCACTAGAGGAGAATGGAAAAGGGATGGTGGCGTGGCCATCCTCTCTAGGTGTGATTTCTCACTTTCTCTCTCATGAGTTCACATGCCCTGCAGTAAAATTTCAAAAATAGAATTAAAAAATATAAAAAAGAGGGACCAGCAGGTGGCATGGTGGTTAAGGCGCTGGACACTCCCATGTGGCCGACCATGGTTCAAGTCCTGGACCTGGTGGCTTGCTTTCTCACTTT
>NW_006159824.1:2159932-2167568 GCF_000334495.1 Tupaia belangeri chinensis | reverse complement strand
CAGCAATGTAACCATAATGCCATCTGCTGGCCCCATATTTTATTCAGTTTTTTAAAGGGAGGAATGATGAGGCTTATACAAAGTCAAACATATCTGCAACTTTCCCTTTCTCAAATTATCTCAATCCTCACCCTGACAGAGACAGAGGTCATTAAGGGTTATATTTTTACATTTATTAAGGACAATCTGTTCCACTCACTTGCCATAATTCTAGGAACCAGAACATATTTTAGTAATGAATTGTTAATTTCCTATCATGCATGCTTCCTGTATATCCCCACACAAAGTGATCAACTGGCTCAAGAAAAAGTAATAAGACAATTCTCTGATAACTGTCTTAAATCATTCAACTTCCAGTGATTTGTTTACAAGGTTCTAAAAGGAGTTCTAGAAGATAAGTCAAAATGGAATATAGCATCTTGCAATAATAAAAATTGCAGTTATAAAACTAAACCTATACAAAGTTAGAATGTTGATAATCACTGCCCAATCTAAAATTATAAATAATAATTGCAGGCATTTGTCTACATTTTTTCTCTAGCCTGGAATAACCTAGTCACAAGTGATGGCTGTCATTGACTGCTTGCCCATAACTCTCTAAGGGAATCTGCCAACCCATGGTCCCAGCTAAACAGCTACATGTTCACTTGCCTCACATTCACAGTCTTGGTTAATTGAAAGACTGGCTCCTGATTTGAGGCACTGTATCTGTGTGATGCTTAAGCACTTGGTCCGATATGAGGTTAATCAGATTCTCTCTGGTGATAATAATATAATGAAAAGTAAGGAGTTCACAATGGAAAGCTAGAGAAATGGTGGAAATAAAACTACTTGAGTATGGCAAAATCATTAATAATTAATAATTACAAACCAACAACGTCCTTTGACCTTGCATGAGCTTCTAATTGCAATCATATGTTTGAGATCTTATTCACAGAAAATTTCTTTCAAGGCTTGTCTAGAAATACTGTTCCTAATTCCTCAAATTCCACTTTTTTCTTACCTCTCCAGCTGAACTTTAGTTCTTGCCATTACATTGTATTGGCTTGGTTTAAAATCCCGAAGACCCTGACTCTTGTCAAAGCCTATGATGACTTTCCTGTCCTCATCTGTGACTCTTTTCTTAACAGCATCCAACACAGTGGATCGCTTCTCTATTTTATTCTTCAATTCTGATCATAATCTCTTAGTTTTTCTTTTCTTTTTTGTTTCATATTTTACTGGACTCTCCTCTCTCCTCTAATTTTTTCTCCCATATATCATCTCTATGTGGAGGTACCCCAGGTCAAGAACAAGATCTCCAACATAAGCCTTTTTCGTTTCCCCACAAGTTGTATGACATTGAGCACAACTTTATACAACATCTTCCAAACTTGCGTCCTGAGTCTTGAGCTCTCTCCTAAACTCCAAATCCAAATGGGAAAAATCTAGCTGTTCAACTCATATGTGCAATGGATATCCAAAAATCTGATAGCATTTGGCACAACTCATTCCCTTACTCCCTTTAGATCTTTCTGCAAGCATTATTATATTCCTGAGTATTCGCTCAACAAACCTATATGAAGAAGAAATTCTCCATTAAAGCTTCCTATTGTCTTTATAATGTAAGTTTAGACTTGATGGATATTCTTTGCTTGTAGTCTGTCTTCTCCCACTGAAGAATTAGCTCCATAAAGATAGGGATTTATTCTTTTGTATTCACAGCTTTCTTTCTTTTGCTGTTAATGTGCACTCAATGATTAATTATTAAATTATTATTTCTAAACATCTCTCATACCAAATGTTTCTCATTCAGAAAATTACACTACTGTCTACCCATTTGCTCAGAACAAAAGTCCCAGAATTATTCCTGATTCTTTTTCTCACCCTGCTTATCCCATTCTCTTAGTTTAATACAAAAGGCATCCCACATTCCCATGTTTCTTACCATCCTATTTAGTACCTACTCTACTCTAGGATACCAGGACGTCCCAATGGATTATTTTTAATAATTCCTAACCATTTTTCTGCACCCTCAATTTGGCCCTTCAGAAGGGATCCTCCTACCACAGAATAGCTGAGTGAGCAGGTGGCATGGTGGTTAAGGCGCTGGACACTCCCATGTGGCCGACCATGGTTCAAGTCCTGGACCTGGTGGCTTGCTTTCTCACTTTCCCTTAAAAATATATATATATAAAAAAGAAACTCCATCTCTGCCACAACAAAAAGGGAATTTACTGGTTCAGCCAATCAAAATATCCAGAGATAACACTAACTTGGGTGGAGTCTGATCTGGACGTTTAAGATGTCATTGGCGATCTTGGCTTGTTTTGCTGCTGTTCTCTCCGCAGTGCCTTTTTGGTGTTGGCTTGACCTTAACCTGGATCCTTCCCGCGAGGACTTCATTAGCCGCAGCAGTTCCAGACCTCACACCTTTACACCATGTCACTGGGAGCAAGGGAATCTCTCCCGATAGCTTCCCCGAGAAGGGAGGAAGCTTCTTTTCCACACACCCCAGGAAACTTCTTTGTGTGTGTGCACGTGGGAGGGGTCGGGTAGAACATGCTCATCAACTCAAGTCACTCAGGCACCACTCTAAAACAGCAGTTGTCAATTCTACCTAAACCACCAGACGGGAAAAGCAGAGTACCTAATAGGAAGGAGGAAGGATGGCTTGAAAGAATAGTGGGGAGACATACACAAATATCCTCTCCAGGGAGTCCATCTGAATTCCATGTCCCTCCTCCCTGGCCACTGCTGAGTAGAGCAGAGGAGCGTGTCTGCTCCAATATAAAACTAAGAGAGAGAGTCAGCCTCATCCTTCTGCTGTTATGTAGTAATAGACTCTTTCGCTGGGCACATGGCTACTCACCTAAAGACTGTATGTCTCGGGGACCAGCAGTTGGCATAATGGTTATGTTGCTGGACTCCTATGTAGTCAACTATGGTTCGAGTCCCAGACCCAGTGGCTTAAACTCATGCCGGGGGCGTGTGCATGTGTGCCCAAGATCCCAAGAGGAGCATGGAGGAGAAGGGATTGTGGCATGGCCATCCCCTCTGGGGGTGATTTGTCACTTTCTGTCTCTCTGTCTCTCTCTGTCTTTACGGCAAGCACAAGCGCCCTATAGCAAAACCATCTCCAAGAAAAAAAGTAAAAAGACTGTACATCTCAGCTTGTCTTGCAACTCTGTGGCCATGTGACTAAGTCAGGACCTATGAGAGAGGCCAGCTGTGATGTGTTCAACTTTGGTCGTGGAATGTATGGAGTGAGTGCGACTTCCCCTTCCCCTTCTCCTGGCTGGAATGTAGACCTGGACTTGAGCTTATTGGAGTGTGGATGAGGGTAACCCCTAGAGGGGGTGAAACACTGAAGGAGTCCAGGCCCTTGGACAGCTGTGAGGGTCAGGGGCACTGCCGAGCCATGGACCACCTTCCTCTGTACTATTTCGCCAAGAGGAAATAAATGCCTAGAGCTGGAGCAGCAGTAATGCACGGCTGAAGAGAAGCCAGGTTCCACATGGCACTGTGGTTGGAATCCCCAGCCCAGTCAGTGTGAAACATGCCAGGCACTTGCACAAGTGTCCAGGATCTGATGGACTGGGAGACTGAAGGAAGGGGATTGCAGTGTGACCAGATCTACGGAGGGTACTCCTCTTATTCTCTTTCTTTCTCACTCTCTTGTGAACATACACACCCTCTATCATGAATAGAGGAAAAAACTGGACTGGCTTGGTGGCTTAATGGTTAAGGGAACTGGATCCCCTATGTCCAACCACATGATTCTAATCCTGGCCATGGTGGCTTGAAAAACATGCCAGGCATGCAAGTGTGTGCCTCAGATCCTGACAGGATGGGGAAATGGAGAAGAAGGGATTGTGGGATTGTGACATGACCATTTCCCAGGAGAGAGTGCATTCTCCCTCTCCTTCTCCCCTTCCTTCTGTTGTTTTCTTACTCCTTCCTGCCCTGTCCCTCCCTAGCAAGTGCATGCATCTTATAGCAAATTAAAAAAATAAAAGTGTGCCTCCCCCCAATTCATGTGTTGAGCTATTATAATGGGATCAAGAGAGTGAAAATGTGATCCAATTGTGATGTTGAAAAATGGGGTTTGGACCAGTGAGTGGCCTGGTGGTTAAAGTGGTTGGAGTCTACCCAACCAACTATGTGGATCAAGTCTTGGACTAGCAGCTTGAGAAACATGATGTGTGTGCGCACGCACGTGTGTGTGTGTGTGTGTGTGTGTGTGCATGGCCACAGTTTCTAAAGGAGAAATTGTGGTGTGGCCTATGCCCATGGGAAGTAGTTTCTCATTTTTTCTTGCTCTTTCTGCCTCCAATGTCCCCTGGTAAAGAATAAAAGAGAGAGATGAGGTTTTTGAAGAGAAATTAGTGGTTGGATGGTGGGATCAGGGCCCCATAATTAAGTCCTGGTGGGTTTATAAAGAGAGGAAGTGAGGTGAGTGGAGCCCACATGGATACAGACCTTGCTCTGCTCTACTCAATGTCATGCCCTCCACCATTTTGTGATGTCTTTGGATCTTCCAGCTACTGGAACCGTGAGTCAAATAAACCTCTGTTTTAATAAATTACTCAATCTTGGATATCTCTGTTAGCAATGCAACAGTGGATTAGTACAGTGGCTTTATTCATAATTGCCAAAACTTGGAAGTAACTAAGATATATTTCAGTTAGCTGAATGGATAAATTGTGGTATACTCAAACAGTGGACTATCAGTCCCATAAAGAACTGAGCTGTCTGGGATCAGCAGATGGCTTAATGGTTACCTTGCTGGACTCCTAGGTAGTCACCCATGGTTCAAGTCCCAGACCTGGCAACTTGAAAGTCACTCTGGGTCTGTGTGTGCGTGCATGCCCAAGATCCCAAGAGGAGAATGGAAAAGAGACTGTGGTGTAGCCATTCCCCTGAGAGGTGATTTCTCGCATCCTGTCTCTCTGTCTCTGTCTATGGCGTGCACACGCCTTATAGCAAAAATCTCTCTAAAAAAAAGAACTGAGTTGTCAAGTCATAAAAAGACATGGAGAACCTTAAATATATGTTACTAAGGGAAACAAACCAATCTGGAGACCAGCAGATGGCGTAATGATTATGTCACTAGATTCCCATGTGGTTGACCCTGGTTTGAGTCCTGGATCTGGTGGCTTGAAACTCACACAAAGTGCATGTGTATGTGTGCCCAAGATCTTGAAAAGAGAATGGAGGAGAAGGGATTGTGGTGTGGCCATTCCCCCGGGAGGTGACTTCTGTCTCTCTTTCCGTCTCTCTGTGCCTGTCTCTTTGGTGAGCACACACACACTATAGCAAAAATCTCTCTCTAAAAAAGGAAACTAATCTGAAAAAGCTATATATTGTACAATTTCAACTATATGGCAGTCTGGAAAAGACAGAACTCTGGAGACAATAACAAGTGGTTATCAGGGATTTGTGGGAAAGGGGAAGGGATGAATGGGAGGAACACAGCGCATTTTAGGGGAATAAAACTTCTCTGTATGATACTATATTGGTAGGTGCATGTCCTCATTTATTTGTCCAAACCCACAGGATGTACAACACCAAGAGTAAACCCTAACGTAAACTATGGACTTTGGCTGATAATGAGTGCTAATACAGGCTCATTGATCGTAGCAAATGTGCCACTTGGGTGTGGGGTGTGGATAAGCAGGGAAGGCTGTGTGGAGGTCAGAGGTATATGAATCTCGCTGTACTTACCACTCCATTTTACTATGAACTTAGAACGACTCTAAAAAAAGGATTTTTTTTTTTTTTTAGTTTTGCTACAGGGCATGTACACTCTCTCTAGAGAGATTTAAAGACATGGGGAGAGAGAAAGTGAGAAATCACCTCGTGGGGGAATGACCACACTGCAATCCCTTTTCCTTCATTTGCCACTTGGAATTTTGGGCATGCACACACATATGCCCGGTGTCATTTTCAAAGCGCTGGGTCCAGAACTTGAACCACACAGTCAGTCATGTGGGAGTCCAACACCTTAATCCCCATGCCACCTATTGGCCCAAAAATGTCTACTTCTTTTTCTTTTCTTTTTTTTTTCCTTTTCTTTTTCTTTTTGAGAGGTTTTTGCTTTAGGGCGTGTGCACTTGCCAGAGAGACAGAGACAGAAAGCGAGAAATCACCCTCCCCCCACCCAGAAATCATCCTCCAGGGGAGAATGGCTATGCTACAATCCTTCTCCTCCTGTCTCCTCTCAGGATTTTAGGCATGCACACACACATGCCCAATGTCATTTTCAAAGTGCTGGGTCTGCGACTTGAATCACACAGTCAACCATGTGGGAGTCCAACCCTTTAAGCCCCGTGTCACCTGTTGGCCCAAAATGTCTACTTCTTTTAAAGATTATTTTTTAAATTAAATTTTATTTATTATTATTTAATTTTTATAGGGATGAGAAAGTAGAAAGTAAGCCAATAGCTCTGGTACTCAAACTAAAGTGAGACATGTGGGAGTCCAGTGCCTTAACCACCACAACACCTGCTAGCTCCCAAAATATCTATTTATAAGAAAAATTCTTCAAGGGACCAGATGATGGCATAATGGTTATGTCGCTGAATTCTCACATAGCTGACTCGGTTTGAGTACCTGACCTGGCGGCCTAAAACATCCTGGGCGTGTGTGCGTGCGTGCCTAAAATCCCAAGAGGAGAATGGAGGAGAAGGGACTGTGGCGTGGCCATCTCACCTGAGGGTGATTTCTTATTTTCTATCTCTCCGTCTCTTCAGCGAGCACATACACCCTATAGTAAAAAACAAAAACAAAAAAACAAAACAAAAAACTCTCTAACACTAAATAAATAAAAATTTTAAAAGTCTTAAAAAAAATTACAGTTTAATCTTTTTGAATTTGAAAACAGTAGCAAGGACCAGCAGATGGTGTAATGGTTACGTGGCTGGATTTACACACAGTGGACCGTGGCTTGAACCTCATGCTGGACGCATGTGGGTGCTTGCCCAAAATCCTAAGAGGAGAATGGAGGAGAAAGGATTGTGGTTGTGGTCATCTCCCAGGGGGTGATTTCTTGCTTTCTGTCTCTCTGGTGAGTGCACATGCCTTATAGCAAAAATCTCTCAAAAATAAAGTAACAAAAATTAAAGATGTATTTAGAAAAGCATAGAAGCAAATTGGAGGGGCAAAGATGTGATTTTAGTGAAGGAGTCAATTCTGTTGCTACTATCTGGTAAGCAGGAATTGGTCATATTTAAATATTAAATATGGTGGTACATGTAAAGCATAAATACACACTTTTTAGTTTTTATTTTTTGCTGTAGGGAGCAGGTGCTTACTGGAGAGAGACAGTGAGGGGTAAAGTGAAAAATCCACCCCCCCCAGGGGGATATGACCATACCGCGATCCTTTCTCTTACATTCTTCTTCTGGACTTTTAGGCACGCGTGAACACACACCCAGTATGATTTTTCAAGCTGCTGGGTCCAGGACTCAAACTGCATAGTCAGCCATGTGGGAGTCCAGCGCTTTAACCGCCACACCACCTACTGTCCCTGGTACAACACTCTATTAAATACTGCTTTACCACTGTCCTTGATGGCACAGAAGACAGTCCTGTGTGAAAAAATACAGATACTGATTCAGAAGAGTCAGACTTTTATTTTTTTTTTTTTTTTAAA
>NW_006159824.1:2154296-2159525 GCF_000334495.1 Tupaia belangeri chinensis | reverse complement strand
AGAGGAGAATGGAGGAGAAGGGATTGTGGTGTGGCCATTCCCTCCACCCCCAGGGGTGATTTCTCGCTTTCCATCTCTCACTGTCTCTCCAGTGAGCATGCATGCCCTATGGCAAAAATCTCTCTCTCAAAAAAAATGGAATAATTTATTTAATTTTATGTATTATTATTTTCTTAACCTTGACTAGAGAGAGATATAGGGAAAATGAGAAAGCAAGCCTCCAGGTCTAGCACTTGAATTGCAATTAGCCATGTGGAGTCCAGCACATTAACCACCATGTCACCTGCTGGCTCCCAGAAGAGTCAGACGTTAAAGAAACTTTAGGAAGTTTTTGTTGTTGTTTTAATTTTTTTTTAAATTATCATTAGGGACCAGCAGGTGGCGTGGTGGTTAAGGTGCTGGACACTCCCACATGGCTGATCACGCTTTGAGTCCCAGATCTGGTGGCTTGCTTTTTCACTTTCCCTCTCTCATTCTCTCTCTCTCTCTGTCTTTCTAGTCAAACTAAAATAAATAAGTAAATAAATAAATAAATACATAAATGAATAAATAAAACAAAATAAATAATTATTTTTTTAAAAAAATGATCAGGACCAGCAGTTGGTGTAATGGCTATGTCATTGGACTCCCATGTGGTAGACTGCAGTTTGAGTACTGGACCCGGTGGCTTGAACTCACTCTGGGTGCGTGTGTGTGTGCTTGCCCAAGATCCCAAGAGGAGAATGGAGGAGAAGGGATTGCAGTGTGGCCATCCCCCCCCTGGGGGGTGACTTCTTACTTTCTGCCTCTCTGACTCTGTCTTTCTGGCGAGCGCACATGCCCTATAGCAAAAACCTCTCAAAAAAAAAAATTATCATTGTTATTGGGGTTGGCAGATGTCATGGTGGTTAAGAGTGTTGTACTCCCACATGCCAACCACAGTTCAAGTCCTGGACCCGATGACTTGCTTTCACACTCTTGCTTTTTTGCTCTCTCACACTGTCCCTTTGGTCAAATTAAACAATAAAAAATTAAATAAATAAAATTAAATAAAATAAAGAAGCCATCAGGTCCAGGGCCCGAACCATGCTCAGCCATGTGGGAGTCCAGCTCCTTCACCACCATGCCATCTGCTGGCCCCAAGTTTGGGAAGTTTTAAACCAATTTATTTTACTTATATATCTTTTTTTCATGTAGGCACCAAAATGATATTTTGAGAAGTGGTTTGAAAGAACTTTTAAATATTTATTTATTTCCGAACCAGCAGTTGGTGTAATGGTTATGTTGCTGGACTCCCATGTAGTTGACTGTGGTTCGAGTCCCAGACCGGTGGTTTAAACTCACGCTGGGTGTGTGTATGTGCATGCCCAAGATCCCGAGAGGAGAATGGAGGAGAAGGGATTGTGGCATGACCATCCCCCTGTGGGGTGATTTCTCGCTTTCTGTCTTTCTGTCTCTGTCTTTCTGTCTCTGTCTTTCTGGCGAGCGCACGTGCCCTATTGCAAAAACCTCTTCAAAAATATATATATTTATTTCAAATGTCAGATTAAAAAAAATTTTTTTTGACAGAGGGTGTGTGTGCTCATGGAGAGAGGGAGAGGCAGACAGCATTTCTCCAGTGGGACATGGTCACACCGCAATTCCTTCTCCTCCATCCTGCCAAGATTTGGGGTACACACAAACACATACCCAGCTTGTTTTTATTTTATTTTATTTTTAAACAATTATTTATTTAGGGACCAGCACATGGTTGAACGGTTACATTGCTGAATTCCCTCATGACTAACCACGGTTTGAGTCTGGGACCAGTGGCTTGAAACTCATGCTGGGCATGTGTGCATGTGTGCCCAAAATCCTGGAAGGAGAATGGAGGAGAGGGACTGTGGCATGACCATCCTCCCTGAGGGGTGATTTTTCGCTTTCTGTCTCTCTGATGAGCGCACATATCCTATAGCAAACATTTCTTTCTAAAAAAAATTATTTATTGGGACCAGCAGTTAGCGTAATGGCTATGTCACTGAACTCCCATGTAGTCGACAGTGGTTCAAGTCCCAGACCCAGTGACTTAAACTCACATCGGGCACATGTGCGTGTGTGTCCAAGATCCCAACAGAAGAATGGAGGAGAAGGAATTGCGGCGTAGCCATCCCCTCGCTTTCTGTCTCTCAGTCTTTCTGGCAAGCACATGTGCCCTATAGCAAAAACCTCTCAAAAAAAAAAAAAGAATAAAAAATTCATTTATTTAATTTTGTTGTTATTATTTTTAGAGAGATTTTTGCTATAGGGTGTGTGTGCTCACCAGAGAGACAAGGAGAGACAGAAAAAAAGAATTGTATCATACTTTAACCATATATGAGTTAATGGTGTGTTACAATCGAAGATGTCTCAGAGTGAACGAAATTCAGTATTAAGCATCCTCGCTCTCTGGGACTCAGTGGATACAGATAAGGAACTTCCCTGTAGTATACAGTATAGGTTTATTTTTTTTTAAAGAATTTTTTTTTGTATTTATTTATTTATAGTCATTCACTGTACATCAATACGGTATACAAAATGAGATTTTTCCATCCAGTATACATTGAATATTGGCTTAATCAACGATGTTATCATATAGGTTTATAGGAGAGACAGGCAATAAGATGGAAATTCGAGATGATGCTAATCATGAGAAGGAAATAAGTGGGGTGATGTGATAGAGGGTGACTGGGACAGTGATCCAGAAGTGAGGATCACACTTAGACCAGGGCAGGAGGGGCCTCTCCCTGACTCTGCTTAGATTGGTGCTTCTCAGACTAACGTCCTGTAGATCTTTTGGGGACCCCCTTAAAATGCAGATTCTGGGGCATGGTGGCGCCTGCCTTTGGCAAAAACCTATGGAAGCTGGAGGCTTGCAGCATTTAGTCCATCTCTCTCTCTCTCAATGTGCATGATTAAAAAAAAGAAGAAGAAAGAAAAAAAAATGCAGACTCTGACTCAGCAGGTTTGGGGTGGAGCAGACGTTTTGCATTTCTATCAGGCTTCCAGGTGGTGCTGAAGTCCCTGGTCCAAAGAGCACACTATGGGTAGCAGGGATGTAGAGGGCCTGGCACATGACAAATCCTGAACCACAAACTGCCCCACTCTCCCGTTTGGCCTTGTGAGAAAGGCTTTGAATTTTTTTTGTTGTTGTTGTTAGAGGTTTTTGCCGTAGTGCACGTGTGATCTCTGGAGACAGAGACAGACAGGCGGAGACAGTGAGAAATCACTCCCCAGGGGGGTTGGCCACACCACAATCCCTTCTCTTCCATTTTTCTCCTGGCATCTTGAGTGTGCACTCACACGCACCCTGTGTGAGTTTCAGGCCACCGGGTCTGGGACTGGAACCGTGGTCGGCCAGTCCTGCTGGCTCTGGTTTTGAAATTTTAGCAACCCACTGAGCCAGTGGGAACTGTGGAAGAGAAACGCAGGTGTTGGAGTGAATGTGCGCTGAGTTTGTGCAGGTGTGATGGTTGGTGGGCCTTGCCAGCTACTCAGGAGTCCTGGCCCAGAGCCAGCTCCTGTCCACTCTGCCCCAGCAGCTCTGGGTTCATCCTGAGGCTTTTAAGGGACAACCCTGGTCCAGGGGAGGTTTTGGCTCCTTTTGCCTCTAGTTCCAGGTGAACAGGTTAAGGATGTGAAAGTGGGCCAGGCTATGGGCATAGCTTGACTTAGAGATTTAAATATTTAGACTCATGCTACATGAGCCTCTATCTGTGTTGTGGTCTGGGTCCAACAACTATTAGCACTGGACCTCCAGGATATCATAAAAGTCACTCACATAATGATGGTTAGCTTCATGCCAGGCTCTGAGTATTTTTTATTTATTTATTTTTTAAGAGAGATTTTTGCTATAGGGTGCATGTGCTCACCGGAGAGACAGAGAGAGAGCGACAGAAAGTGAGAAATCACCTCCTGGGTGATGGCCACACCACAATCCCTTCTCCTCCATTCTCCTCTCAGGATCTTGGGCATTCGTGCATATGTGCCCGGCATGAGTTTTAAGCCACCGGGTCTAGGACTCAAATCATTGACTACTACTGGGAGTACAGTGACATACTCATTATACCATCTGCTGATCCTTTATTCTAAGTATTTTTTAATAGAATTATTTTATTTAACTTTATTTATTTATTTATTTTAATTTGACCAGAGAGGGACAGAGAGAGAGAGAGAGACAGAGAAAGCAAGACTCCAGATCTGGGACTCAAATCACAGTCAGCCATGTGGGAGTCCAGCACCTTTAGCCACCATGCCACCTGCCAGCCTCATGTTCTAAGTATTTTATAAACATTTACTTCCATAAGCTCCTTAACAAACCTATGAGGAACTGAAAGTATTGTCGTCATTTCTGTTTTGCAGAAGAGGAAACTGGTTGTGCGTGGATTCATATCTAGAGTCTGCGTTTTTAACCACAATGCTCTGTCACCTCTGCTGAGACCAGAGCCTGTGGGAGGAGGCCTGAGCACAGAGGAGACAGCCACGTGCAGAATGGGAGGCAGAGCACGTTCTGGGTGAAGGGAATGGGCAAAGTCCAGCTGAGGGGGGAAGTGTTTGCATTAGGAACCAAAAAGTCACTGAATTTTTCAAAGATTAGAGTGGGAAAGACAGGTCAGAGAGACAGAGGGTCGCTAGGTCACAATGGGCTTTAAGAGGAATTTAGATGCCATTGGAAGACTCAAAGCAGGGGAGTTACATGATTTTGTTCTTTTATATATTTATTTTCATTTTTTTGCCATAGGGGATGTGCCCTTGATGTAGAGGGATAGAGAAAGAGGGAAAGTGAGACATCCCCTAAGAGGAATGGCCACTCCAGAATCTCTTCTCTGCTCTCCTTTTGGGATTTTGGGCATGCACTAATATGCAACCAGTGTGTTATTCAAACTGTTGGGTCTGGGACTCAAACCATGGAGTAGGCCATGTGGGAGTCCAATGCTTTAACCACCATGCCACCAGCTGGCTCCAATTTTATTTATTTAGTTATTTTTAGTTTTTGTTACAGAGCCTGTGAGAGTGAGAAATCATCCCCATGCTGCAATCCCTTCTCTATTCTCCTCTGAGGATTTTGGGCACACTCGTACGCCTACTCAGTCTGATTTTAGGCCAGTGGGACTGGGACTCAAACCACACAGTCAGTCATGTGGGATCAAGCACCTTAACCTCCATGTCACCCACTGATCCAGATTTTATTTATTTTTAAAAAGACCATTTTGGTGGTATCTGGAGAACAAATCG
>NW_006159824.1:2153352-2154278 GCF_000334495.1 Tupaia belangeri chinensis | reverse complement strand
AAAGAGTGGATGCAGGGAGACCCAGGGTTAGGAGGCTGCCCTAGCCCACTTGGTAAGAAAGGAAGTGGGTGTGGATGGGGGATGCATAAGGAGAGTAGTGGTCACTGGTGGATCGAATATGCAGGTAATGGAAAGAAAGAATTCAAAGATGGTTTCTACATTTGGGGCTTGAGCAACCAAATGGGTAGTATTTTTATGTCCTGACATGGAACACTGTTGGAATATATAAAGCCCAGTAATTAGAAACAAACTAGGAAGGACCAGCAGTTGGCGTAATGGCTACATGGCTGGACTCCCATGTAGTCGACTGTGGTTCGAGTCCCGGACCCGGTGGCTTAAATTCATGCTGGGCACGTATGAGCATGTACCCAAGATCTAGAGAGAATGGAGGAGAAGGGACTGTGGTGTGGCTGGGCGTGCTGGGGGGGGGGGTTTTTTCTTTTTTTTTTTTCTGTCTTTTTGGTGAGTGCACGTGCCCTATAGCAAAAACCTCTCCCAAAAAATAAAAAATAAATAAATAAGTAAACACACTAGGAAACTGTCGGGAATGTAGTAGCAGTAGGAAACTGTAACGTAACTTCACTCAGCAGCCTTTGGCACACGGATGAAAATGATACACAAAGGTTCAAAGGTAATAGGGGATGTAATTGATAGTAAGGTTGATTAATGAGCCACTCATTCGACAAGTATTTATTGAGCATCTGTGATGTGCTCCTTTCCTGGGAGTCAGGAATATATCAGCAGTAAATACGTCCTTAGTGAGCATAAAGTCCCCACCCTCTTGGAAACTGCTTTCAAATGGTATTTATATCTCATAAATGGAGAACATGCCTTCTGCAGTGCTGATAAACCACTTATAAATATTGGTTTGGGAACCAGCAGTTAGCGTAATGGCTATGTCGCTGGACTCCCACGTAGTCGACCGC
>NW_006159824.1:2151335-2152246 GCF_000334495.1 Tupaia belangeri chinensis | reverse complement strand
CTCTCTGTCTGTCTGGCGAGCGCACGCGCCCTATAGCAAAAAAACCTCTCAAAAAAAAAAAATATATATATATATTGGTTCAACATAGGCTTTGAAGAAAATATCAAACCTCCCAAACCTGACGCTGTAGTAGACACACTCTGTGATCACGTGCAACCAGAAACTTATAAATATTTCAGTAACAAAAACCAACCTCTTAAAAATCCCAGGGCACTGGATCCCACATGGCTGACTACATCATGATTTGAGTCCCGGACTTGGTGGCGTGAAAATCATGCCTGGCACAGGTGTGTACATGTCCAAAATCCTCAGAGAAGAACGAAGGAGAAAGGATTGTGATGTGCTGTCATAAATCACCCTTAGGGAGTGATTTCTCCCATTTTTTTCTCTCTCTCTCTGGTGAGCACATGTGCCCTGTGTGTTTGCAAAACAAACAAACAAACAAAATCCCAAGGCAATCCTAAATAATTCTTCGATGGAGAAAATCCGAGTTGCACACACAGATGATAATAAACAGTAAGAGCGCCTCGTGGCAAAACTTGAATGGGCAAAAATAACAATAGGCTATTGAGTATTATTATTTTTTCTTTAGGGAAATTTTTGTTAAAGGGTGCATGTACTCATTGGAAAGACAGAGAGAGACAGATTGACAGAAGGGAGAACTCACTCCCCCAGGGGGATGGCCACACTGCAGTCCCTTCTTTTCCATTCTCCTCTTGGGATTTTGGGCATGTATGCACATGCGCCTGGAGTGAATTTCAAGCCTCTGGGTTCAGAACTTGAACTGCGGCCAGCCATGTGGTAGTCTAGCAATGTAACCATTATGCCATCTGCTGGTCTCAAGAATGATTAGTTTTTTAATTGCCAGAGGGTATGAAGGAGCGGGAAGCACCCCCCCCTCCCCCCTGTTC
>NW_006159824.1:2142774-2151134 GCF_000334495.1 Tupaia belangeri chinensis | reverse complement strand
TAAGCCACCAGGTCCAGGACTCAAACCGTGTTTGACTACATGGGAGTTCAGCGACATAGCCATTACGCCATCTGCTGGTCCCAACCAATCTTGTAGTTTTGTAAAAAGATGGTGGGAGAAGAACCAGAGAATTAAGAAACGTCTGCAGAGAAGCTGCACGTGAGAGTGCCCACCTGTAAATCCAGCTACTTAGGGAGGCTCAGGGAGGAGTATTGCACGTTAGAGGCCAGACTGGGCAACATAGCAAGAGCCTGTCTCAGAACAAACAAACGAACTATGTATGAAAGTAATAATTGGGACCAGCAGTTGGAATAATGGCTATGTCGCTGGACTCCCATGTAGTCGCCCATGGTTCAAGTCCCGGACCCAGTGGCTTAAACTCACGCTGGGCACATGTGTGTGCGTGCCCAAGATCCCGAGAGAATGAAGGAGAAGGGATTGCAGTGTGGCCATCCCCCCTGGGGGGTGATTTCTCGCTTTCTGTCTCTCTGTCTCTCTCTGTGTCTCTGGCAAGTGCACATGTCCTATAGCAAAAACCTCTCCAAAAAAGAAAGGAAGTAAGTAATTATTATGGCAGTGGGCAATTGGATCTAAAGTGAGTGAGTGAGATGTGAAGACAGAGGGCAATGGGAATGTGGAAAGCTCAATGGGCTAAAGAACCCCAAGGACTGGAGGACCAAGGACTGGAGGACCATGGGTGTGAGGGGACCAGAGAAGAGGCTGGAAAGGTGGATGGTGGTGGGATGCCTGTAACCGAGAGACTGGAAGTGGCGCATTTACTAGTGATGAGGTCTGCGGTTTGGCCATGGGAGTGTGCGGCTGAGGTGGGTGGAGGAAGAGTATACTAGAGTACAGAGGACAAGGCACTGAGAGGCCTAGTTGGGTGGATGATCTATGCGCCATCTTACAACACCCGAAAGAAGACACTGGTGGTGGCGAAGTATATCAGGTGAGTGCGTAAGCCTTAGGTGCAGTCGGTCAGTGCTGAAAGCTGATTGCAGTAAGGGCCAGTAGGTGGGGTAGTGTGTTGGCATGGGCTTCAAAGAAGCCTTGGTTTTGGAGAGAAGAGAAACTTGAAGCAGCCACAAAAAGCAAGAAAGATACCTGCTTCACTCCAGGTATGCGGAGTGTGGGAGAAAAAGAAAACAACTTCTCCTTGAAGAGCTGCAAGGGAGCAGTGTCTTTGGGAAACAGCCAAGGATCTGTGAGAGCTGGAAGACAAAGGGAAAACTAAGATGAGAGGTTGACCAGTTAGGAGGTTTTGTTGATAACACCCCTTAAGCTCCAGAGGGTCCCATGAAAGGATTTGGGGCAGGCTGGGGAGGAGGAAGGAGGCTGAACCCCCGTGGTAATGAACGGTCACTGGAGAATAAGTCAAGGTGACAATGGATGCCCCAGCAAGTGTGGACTTCTGAAGTCCCTGCAGTTAACAGGGATGTGAGGTGTGATTTGTTTCTTTGCAAAAGGTGAGAAACTACTTTAGTTATAATGTCTGTTTTGGGATTGATCTCTTGATTTGCAATAATAATAACAACAAAATAACATCACATTTGGGCCAGCAGGTGGCGTAGTGGTTAAGGTGCTGGACACTCCCACATGGGCGACCAAAGTTCAAGTCCTGGACCTGGTAGCTTGCTTTCTCACTTTCCCTCTCTCTCTCTGTGTGTCTATCTCTGGCCAAATTAAAATAGATGAATGAATAAATAAAATTAAATAAATAATTCTTTAAAAAAATAATATCACATTTATTGAGTACTTGCTATGCTAACAGCTATTCTAATCTAAGCATTTACGTTTACAAATTGCTTTTGTCCTCACTCCAATTCTGTGAAATACACACTGTTACAATCCCCATTTTAAAGGTGAGGAGACAGACACAGGGAGGGAGGTTGGGTAACTTGCCCAAGGTCAAATAAGTATTTAGTAAGTAGGAAAGTCTAGATTTAAACTCAGATGGTGAGACCTCTAAGCTTTTTTTCTTTTTTTAATCACATTTCATTCCACACCAGTAGTAGTGATGAAGTGGGCAGTGTTGGAATGGGGGAGTAGAGATCTTTCTTTTTTTTTTTTTGGAGAGGTCTTTGCTATAGGGCGCCAGAAAGACACAGAGAGACAGAGAAACAGAAAGTGAGCAATCACCCCCCAGGGGGGATGGCCACGCCGCAATCCCTTGTCCTCCATTCTCCTCTCGGGATCTTGGGCACACACGTACACATACCCAGTGTGAGTTTAAGCTCAATGGGACTCAAACCGCGGTCGACTACATGGGAGTCCAGTGACATAGCCATTATGCTAACTGCTGGTCCCTCATTTACTTTTTTTAAAAATTTGACCAGAGAGAAACACACACCCAGAGAGAGAGAGAGAAAGCTACCAGGTCTGAGACTCCGAGCATGATTGGCTATGAGGGAGTGTCCAGCACCTTAACCACCGTGCCATCTGCTGGTCTGTCCCCATTTTTTTTTTCTATCTCTGGCCAAATTAAAATAGATGAATGAATAAATAAAATTAAATAAATAATTCTTTAAAAAAATAATATCACATTTATTGAGTACTTGCTATGCTAACAGCTATTCTAATCTAAGCATTTACGTTTACAAATTGCTTTTGTCCTCACTCCAATTCTGTGAAATACACACTGTTACAATCCCCATTTTAAAGGTGAGGAGACAGACACAGGGAGGGAGGTTGGGTAACTTGCCCAAGGTCAAATAAGTATTTAGTAAGTAGGAAAGTCTAGATTTAAACTCAGATGGTGAGACCTCTAAGCTTTTTTTCTTTTTTTAATCACATTTCATTCCACACCAGTAGTAGTGATGAAGTGGGCAGTGTTGGAATGGGGGAGTAGAGATCTTTCTTTTTTTTTTTTTGGAGAGGTCTTTGCTATAGGGCGCCAGAAAGACACAGAGAGACAGAGAAACAGAAAGTGAGCAATCACCCCCCAGGGGGGATGGCCACGCCGCAATCCCTTGTCCTCCATTCTCCTCTCGGGATCTTGGGCACACACGTACACATACCCAGTGTGAGTTTAAGCTCAATGGGACTCAAACCGCGGTCGACTACATGGGAGTCCAGTGACATAGCCATTATGCTAACTGCTGGTCCCTCATTTACTTTTTTTAAAAATTTGACCAGAGAGAAACACACACCCAGAGAGAGAGAGAGAAAGCTACCAGGTCTGAGACTCCGAGCATGATTGGCTATGAGGGAGTGTCCAGCACCTTAACCACCGTGCCATCTGCTGGTCTGTCCCCATTTTTTTTTTTTTTTTGAGGTTTTTGCTATAGAGCGCATGCACTCACCAGAAAAACAGAGAGAGACAGAGACAGAAAGCAAGAAATCATTCCCCGGGGGGATGGCCATGCCACAATCCCATCTCCTTCATTCTCCTCTCGGGATCTTGGGCACACGCGCGCACAGGTGCCCGGCTTGCGGTTAAGTTCTACATGGGAGTCCAGCAACATAGCCATTACACCATCTGCTGGTCCCTGTGGAGAGCAGCCAATCTAAAAACATATGGCCTATAGACACATGCAAATACGTGCTTCCATAAGCTACTCTAGCAGGGCTATTAAAAGGCATCTACATACAAAAGCAATATCTGCCTGTTGTCAACGGTTGTCTTCCTGTGGTTGTTAACACCCAATACCCCAATACTGCCCAATATTGGGCTTAAGAAAGTCACATGCGTTTATCAGATTGTCCCCAAAAAGGTCAGAGAAATTATATGACTTCAGTCATTTTCACATCTTCAGACAATTTACATCCCAAACAACTGGCTTTGCATGCTGATTTCTCCTCCCTTATTCTCTTTGCATTCCACTTTCTTCTTCTTCCCCATTCCCTTTGCATCCCATCTCCCCCTTCCCCCATTTTCTGCCCTTTAAAAGAATAAACCTGGGGCTGGTTCTGGCCGCAACTTCTCCATCAGAGAAGCTGTGCCCACCCAATCGTCTCGCTTTTCTATACCTATGTGTCTTTGTGTGTTTGTTATTGCGTCTATTTCTAATCCACAGCCTTCCCCACTCAGAGAGACGTGTTCATGCCCAGACGGTCCCTGCAAAGGGAGTCCAACGACATAGCCATTACGTCATTTGCCGGCCCCTCCATGTATTTTAATGAAAATGTCACAGAAGTATTTCTTTTTATTAATAATTATTTATTTTAAATTTTATTTATCCATTCATTTAGTTTAATTTGACCAGAGAGAGACAGAGAAAAAGAGATAGAAAGTGAGAAAGCAAGCCACCAGGTCCACGACTCAAACCGTGGTCAACCATGTGGGAGTGTCCAGTACTTTAACCACCATGCCATCTGCTGGTCCCCTCACACAAGTCTTTCTGTGGCCAACCCCCAATGCTTGGTTGGCCAGCTGTTGGCATGGTGGTTAAAGCAGTTGGATCCCACATAGCTGACTGCATGGTTCAAGTCCTGGACACCAGACACCTATGTGTGCATGCCCCAAATCCTGAGAGAACGGTGGAGAAGGAATTGCAGTGTGGCCATCTCTCTTGGGGGATTTTCTCTCTTTTTCTCTCCCTCTGGCAAGTGGACACACTCTATAACAAATTGAAGGGAAAAAAAAAAAAAAAAAAAAAAAAAAAAAAAAGAAGAGGAAGAGACTGGTTTCTAGGAAGGAAGAGCTTCTCCAGTTAGCGTTTCTTATCTGTTCTGGGAAATTGCATCATTTTCCAAGATGCAGTGTAGCAAAGAGGATACAAGTACATATTTTGGGGGTGGGTAGGTGGTATGTGGTTAAGGGCACTGGACTGCCACATGGTCGGCCTCGGTTCAAGTCCTGGACCTGGCTTTCCCACTCTCTCTCTCTCTCTCTGTGTCTCTCTCTCTGGTCAAATTTAAATAAATAGGGACCAGCAGTTAGGGTAATGGCTATGTCGCTGGACTCCCGTGTAGTCGACCGCAGTTCGAGTCCCGTCCTGGCATGGCTTAAACTCATGGTGGGCGTGTGTGCCTAAGATCCCAAGAGGAGAATGGAGGAGAAGGGATTGCAGTGTGGCCATCCCCCTGGGGGGTGATTTCTCGCTTTCTGTCTCTCTGTCTCTCTCTGTCTTTCTGGCGAGTGCATGACCCTATAGCAAAAATCTCTCAAAAAAAAAAATTCTTAAAAAAAAATACATAGGAACCAACAGTTGGCATAATGGCTATGCCGCTGGACTCCCATGTAGTCGACCGCAGTTCGAGTCCCGTCCTGGCATGGCTTAAACTCATGGTGGGCGTGTGTGCCTAAGATCCCAAGAGGAGAATGGAGGAGAAGGGATTGCAGTGTGGCCATCCCCCTGGGGGGTGATTTCTCGCTTTCTGTCTGTCTTTCTAGCAAGTGCACGCACCCTATAGTAAAAACTTCTCAAAAGAAAAAAAAATCCAACATCTTTTGGGTTGTTTCCAGGTTACCTTAACTGATTTTACTTAAGTAATTTAACTTCTCTGTGCCCTAGCTTCCTCACTTGGAAAAGGAGCGTTAAGAACACCTGACTTAGGGAACCAGCAGTTAGCGTAATGGCTATGTCGCTGGACTCCCACGTAGTAGACCGTGGTTCGTGTCCCGGACCCGGTGGCTTAAAACTCACGCCGGGCGCATGTGCGTGCGTGCCCAAGATCCCGAGAGGAGAATGGAGGAGAAGGGATTGCGGCGTGACCATCCCCCCTGGGGGGTGATTTCTCGCTTTCTGTCTCTATGTCTCTCTCTGTCTGTCTGGCGAGCGCACGCGCCCTACAGTGAAAATCTCTCAAAAAAAAAAAAAAAAAGAACACCTGACTTACATATTTAGTGTCACGATTACATTGCTAGGTGCAGAAAGTGTTTAGGACATAGTCTGGCGCTGAGGAAGTGCAATACGACTATTTGCTGTTTGTATTTTCCATGCTGAGCCAGTAGAGTTTTGATCTCAGGAGGGTTTCTGCTGAGTCCAATTCTGAATCTGACCACAACCACCCCAGTAGTAACTAGTGGGGCCTGGGTTCAAACCAGGTTTGTCTAAATTAATAACGCATGGTCCACCTGTTAGTAATTGATTGAAAAGCTAGACAAAACTCAGCAAGAAGACAAAAGAACTCAGCAACCCTACCATCAATCGATAGGATATAGTACACATAAATCACTCCTCCCCAGGATGGGAGAATACACACTCTCTCCCAGGACTCATGGAATGTGTCCCAAGAGAGACCATATATTCTGGGTCAGGAAACCAAGCTGGACAGATCTGACAAACTGTCATATTGCATTGTCAAATATCATACAGAAAATATTCTCTGACTGTTGGGGACTTGATCTAGAACCAATACAGACGGACAACAGGAACATTCCAAACACTTGAAAACTAGATACATTTTTTGAGGACGATGTGACTGTAGGTGCTGCAGAGCCCTGGCCAGCCCATTCCTGCTTCCCTGCTCCTGACTCACCGCTATTCACTTGCCGAGGAACAAGTCAGACAGGAAGCCGCTCCGCAGCCAGCTGTGGCTTTTAAAGATTGGGAAAACACCCATGGAGCCAGAGGTGGCCAGTCACCAAATCAGAATTACTTAACCAGCCTTAATGTGAGGTCCCTGGAGAAAGTGAACTGACTTAATCAGAAGTGCAAGGGAAACGAATGAAAGGACCAGTGCGGACGCCTACCAAGACTTTGAGAATCACTACAAGAAAAACCCCTTGGGATGAAAGTTCTCACACGGGAGATTGTTTCCAGATGAGAACTCAGTGACTCATTCATTCGTACAGTCCTACTAAGGTTATTAGACAGATTACTTCCTTTAGTATTGAACCAGGGACCAGCAGTTGGTGTAATGACTATGTTGCTGACTCTCATGTAGTCGACCGCAGTTCGAGTCCCAGACTGGGTGGCTTAAACTCACGCCAGGCGCATGTGCGTGCGTGCCCAAGATCCCAAGAGGAGAATGGAGGAGAAGGGATTGCGGCGTGGCCATCCCCCCAGGGGGTGATTTCTCGCTTTCTATCTCTGTCTCTCTCTTTCTGGCGAGCACATGCAACAACCTCTCAAAAAAAAAAAAGAGTATTCAACCAGGAGTTGAGATTGAAATCATCATTATAGATACTTAAGTCAACTATTTTAATAAATTGATTATTAGCAGTGGTTAAAAAAGAAAGAAAACTAAACGAAGCTCATGGCCTGGCTGGCATGCGGGTACTGAGGGCTGTTACACTGACGATGCACAGCTCGCTGGTTCTGGTCTCCCCTGCGTATCCCCCAGTGAGAGCGCAAAGGCTTCCCAGCTGGGCAGTCTCTATGTGTCAGAGCCACTCTCGGATTTACCGTAGTTCTTAGTGTCCTCCAAAGTCACAATGTGTCCCTTGAGATGTGGGGGAGTCCCTGTTGTGCGACATTGATATTGGGGTCCCAGCTGCTCTGCTGTGTTATTCATGTCCCAATGGCTTTACAGAGGCTCTTTTAGGCATACACACATACGTGCCTGATGTGAGTTTCAAGCCACCAGGTCCAGGACTTAAACCACGGTCAGTCACGTGAGAGTCCAGTGTCTTAACCACCACACCACTTGATGGTCCCAGTAAATAAATATTGAATGAGATAATAACATAACCGTGGTAAGTGATCAAAGAAAATCAAAGTAATGTGGGCTAGCCCTGTGATATACCAGTCAAGCACTGTACATACATAGGAAGCTGGATTCCACGTGGTCAACCATAGTTCAAATCTTGGCCCCAGTGGTTGGAAAAGCATGACAGAAAGTGAGAAACTACCCTCAGAGGGGATGCCTACACCACAATCTCTTCTCCTCCTTTCTCCTCTTGGGATTTTGGGCATGTGCTCACATGTGCCAGGTGTGATTTTCAAGCCACTGGGTCCAGGACTTCAACCTCTGTTGATCTTGTGGGTGTCCAGAGCCTCAACCATCATGCCACCTGCTGGCTCCCACTTAAAAAAATTATTAGACCATATTATTAAACCATGTATTTTGGGCCATGAAACCAAGTTGGACAGATTTTACAAACTACCATATTGCATTGTCAAATATCATACAGAAAATGATCTCTGACTGCAGGGGACTTGATCTAGAATCAATGCAGGTGGACAACAGGAACATTTCCAAACACTTGAAAACTAGATACAGTGTTTGAGGATGATGTGCAGGTGCTGCGGAGCTCTGGCCAGCCATTTTCTGCTCTTGACTCACCACTACTCGCTCTTGCCGAGGAACAAGTCAGACAGGAAGCCACGCCACAGCCAGCTGTGGCTTTTAAAGATTGAGAAAAACACCCATGGAGCCAGAGGTGGCCAGTCACCAAATCAGAATTACTTTTTATTTTTAAAAATAATTATTTATTTAATTTTATTTATTAATTCATTTATTTTAATTTGGAG
>NW_006159824.1:2129451-2142755 GCF_000334495.1 Tupaia belangeri chinensis | reverse complement strand
CAGAATTATTTTTACCTGGGACCAGCAGGTGGCGTGGTGGTTAAGAGTGCTGGAATCCCACATGGCCAACCATGATTCATCCCAGAACAGGTCAAATTTAAATAAATAAATAAAGTTGAATAAAATAATCTTTTTTTTTTTTTTTTTGAGAGGTTTTTGCTATAGGGTGCATGTGCTCACCAGAAAGAGAGAGAGAAACAGAGAGACAGAAAGCAAGAAATCACCCCCTGGGGGGATGACTACGCTACAATCCCTTCTCCTCCATTCTCCTCTGGGGATCCTGGGTACGCATGCACATGCACCTGGTGTGAGTTTAAGCCACTGGGTCCAGGACCTGAACCGTGGTTGACTACATGGGAGTCTAGCGACATAGCCATTACTCCAACTGCTGGTCCCCATTGTAGTCTTTTCTATCTTCTGAGTAATCTAGACGTTGCCTCTGGTTTGCCTCCCTCTCACTTCTTCACCCTCTCAAGTCTGCTATTGCCACTCTTCTGAATATTTTACATGTCTGTTGCTAAGTCCAGGGGACACTTCTACACCCCAATCATACCTGGCCTATACAGCATCTGCCCCCCCTTTCTTTGTTTCTGATCTCTCCTCGTTTTCCTGATTCTCTCTGGACGTCTCTCTCTCCTTCTTGGCTCCTCTTCCTTTGGCCACCCTTACATTTGGGCTTTCTTCTGGACTCGGTTTTTAAGGGGTCTTTTCGTTTTTCTCTAGATGTTCTCATCCACTTTCCCCGTCCTGTGAGTTCCAGCTCACATATCAACTACCAGAATCTCTCCCAGGATGTTCCTCAAGCATCTTGAACTTAACAAGTCCCATCCTGAGTTCGTTATCTCTCTAGCGCACTTCCGACGAACACACTCCGCTCTGCGTGTGTCTCCACTGTGAATGGATAGCACCTCCCCCTATCCAGTTGCCCTGGCTAGGAAAAAAATGAGTCATTCTTTTTTACTCAGATTCTCCCCCTGCTCTTCCCTTCTCTCCACTATCTGTTCATTGATCACGATCTGTTATCTCTGCCTCCTCATACACCTAAGATCTACCTGCCTCTCTCCAACATCCAGGCACTATCAGTTCTTGCCTGTCTGCTGCCAAGGACTTCTAGCTGGTCTGTCTCCTCTAGTGTTACCCTCTATTTTATTATCCTTTAGTCTATTTTTTTTCTCCCAGCATAACAAGAATATCTTTCTAAAATTTCTTTAGTAACTGCTAAATTCCTAAATAAACAAGACAGTCTCCCCTTTCACAGAACTTACTGTGTGTGTGTGTGTGTGTGTGTGCGCGCGTGTGTGAAAGAGAGAGAGAGTAGTTAATAAGCTTTTTAAAAAGAGATTTTTGCTATAAGGTGTATGTGCTCTCTAGAGACACAGAGAGAGACAAAATTGAGAGATCATCCCCCTGGGGGATAGCCATGCCACAATCCCTTCTCCTTCATTCTCCTCTGGGGATTTTAGGCATACATGTGCATGCACCTGGCGTGAGTTTCAAGCCACTGGGTCCAGGACTCAAATCATGGTTGATCATGTGGGAGTTCAGTGCCTTAATCACCACACCACCTGATGGCTCCAGTAAATAAACCTTGAATGAGATAATACCATAACTGTGGTAAGGGATCAAAGAAAATCAAAGTAATGTGGGCTAGCCCTGTCATATACCAGTGAAGTACTGTACATACATAGGAAGCTGGATTCCACGTGGTCAACCATGGTTCAAATCTTAGCCCCAGTGGTTGGAAGAGCATGCAGACATGTGTGTGTGCATGCATGTAATCCTAATGAGATGGTGAACAGGAGGAAAACATGATTAGTGTGTGTTTTCTTCCCCTCTCTCTCTGGTAAGGGCATACACCCTCTGGCAACTAAAAAATAAATAATTTGATAAGGACCAGCAGATGGCATAGTAGTTGTGTTGCTGAACTGCCACATGGTCAACCGTGGTTCCAGTCCTGGACCTGGTGGCTTGAAAATCATGCTGGCCCATGTGTGTGCGTGCCTAAGATCCCAGGAGGAGAATGGAAGAGAAGGGATTGCTGTGTGGCCATCCCCCCGGGGGATGATTTCTCACTTTCTCTCTCACTGTCTTTCTCTGGCAAGTGCATGTGCCCTAAGGCAAAATCCTCTAAAAGAGAAAAATTAAAAAGTAATATGATGGGACCAGCAGGTAGTGTGGTGGTTAAGGCACTGGACACTCCTATGTGGTTGACCATGGTTTGAATCCCAGACCTGGTGGCTTGCTTTCTTACTTTCTCTCTCTCTGTCTTTCTCTTGTCAACTTGAAATAAGTAAACGAATAAGAAAGTAATATGATAGTGATTAGGGTAAGAGAGGTGCGTTTCATATTAAATTTCAATCACACCGAAATTCTTGTAATTTCTCTCAAGGGTCTTGCTTGCTTTCATGGCAGGGCCACTTCATGAGTTAGTAGGCTAAATCCTTCTTGTCCTTTGGGTCTGTGTAAATGCCACTTTAGGACCAGTAGATGATGTAATGGTTACGTCACTGGACTCCCACATGGCAGACCGTGGTTCGAGTCCCGACCTGGGAGCTTGAAACTCATGCTAGGCTCACATGTGTACGTCCCCAAGACTCTGAGAAGAGAAGGGAGGAGAAGGGATTACGGCATGGCCATATCCCCTGGTGGGGGAGGATAATTTCTCACTCTCTGTCTCTCTGTCTCTCTCTCTCCAGCAAGTGCATGTGCCCTATAGCAAAAAATCTCTCTCAAAAAAAAAAAAGAAAGAAAAGGCCATTTCCGCCTAGAAGCCGTCCCTGAGAGCTCAGAGGCTGGCTTAAGTGCCTCCCTAAGAGTCCTTATGAGTCTGTAACTCTTTCATCATCACGTCAATTACATCGTAAGTTTCTGGTGACTTTTCGGTTTCTTCCAGGCTTTCCAAATCAGTGTCTTTCAGATGTTTTGACCATGGTCCACAGTAAGAAATACATCTCACAGCACCACGCGGCCCAGAAACACACATATAACCTTATGTGGTACAGAGAAGTAAAGCAAATGTTTCACAAAATAATATTTGCTCTTGCTATGTGATACGAGTGAATTTTTATCCTCTTTCTTTAAAAAGCAATAAGACCCATGAAATTGACTTCATGTACTCCATAAAATCTCATCAACATTTTTTTTTTACTATGTGTACACTACTGAAATAAATATTTATTTATAAATGAGGGCAAATGAACAATGAACAGTATCTCAAAGGCTGAAAAACGTGACACAGTGCTAACTACACAGACTTTTATTTTCTTCAGATTCAGGTTTTCTTTTTTTTTATTTCCTATAGAGTGTGCGCACTTGTTGGAGAGACCGAGTGAGAGAACACAAGCGAGTGCACTCGTTACAGGGGTGGCCACAGTGTAATTCCTTCTCCTCTTTCTCCTCTCGGGATTTGGGGCATGCACGCACACATGCCCAGTGTATTTCTCAAGGTACCAGGTTCAGGACTCAAACTGTAGTCAGGCACAAGGGATCCAGCCGGCTTAACCACCAGGCCACCAGTTGGCCCACATTTTGTGACTTAATTATACAAAGATCAAGAGACAGTTCTGCGACTTAAAAATATTTACTTATTAAAATAATATCAAGGGGCCAGCAGGTGGTGTGGTGTTAAGGTGCTGGCCATTCCCACGTGGCTGACCATGATTTGAGTCCCAGACCTGGTGGCTTGCTTTCTCACTTTCCCTCTTTCTTTCTCTGTATCTCTGTCTGGTCCAATTAAAAGTGAATGAATTGGGACCAGCAGTTAGCGTAATGGCTGTCGCTGGAATCCCATGTAGTCGACCACGGTTCGAGTCCCAGACCCGGTGGCTTAAACTCACGCCGGGCATGTGTGTGTGTGTGTGTGTGTGTGTGTGCATACCCAAGATCCCGAGAGGAGGATGGAGGAGAAGGGATTGCGGTGTGGCTATCCCCCCTGGGGGGTGATTTCTTGCTTTCTGTCTCTTTGCCTCTTTCTGTCTTTCTGGCAAGCACACACGCTCTATAGCAAAAACCTCTCAAAAAAAAAAAAAAAGTGAATAAGAGAACTTTTTAAAAAGAACACCTAAATATTATATGAATACTTTAATCAACTATACAAAAAGATAATACGACAAATGTGCATTTATAAAAGTACATTTCAGGGAACCAGCAGTTGGCGTAATGGCTATGTCGCTGGACTCCCACGTAGTCGACCGCAGTTCGCGTCCTGGACCCAGTGGCTTAAAACTCATGCTGGGTGCGTGTGCGTGCGTGCCCAAGATCCCGAGAGGAGAATGGAGGAGAAGGGATTGAGGCATGACCATCCCCCTTGGGGGGTGATTTCTCACTTTCTGTCTCTATGTCTCTCTCTGTCTGTCTGGCGAGTGCACGTGCCCTATAGCGAAAACCTCTCCAAGAAAAAAAAAAAAAGTACATTTCAGGGAGTGACAGATGGCACAGTGGTTAAGATGCTGGACACCCACATGGTTGACCATGGTTTGAGTTCTAGATCTGGAGGCTTGCTTTCTCACTTTCCCTCTCTCTCTCTCTCACGCCCTCTGTCTCTCTGTGGTCAAATTAAATAATAAATAAATAAAACTAAATACAATTTTTAAAAAAATTTAGTCAAGCCAGATCCTAGCAGAGGGAATTCCCAGCATGACCTCAATCATCTACGAGGACACAGAGCAACCTTTGTTCGGAAGGGCGCATTCGTCTAACTTATCTGGCATGGTCAGACCTCTCCTTAATGGTTTCCTTCTGCTCATGAATGTGCACGCCAGTTGTCTCTTAGAGCAGGCATTTACCTTCCTCATCCTCCAGCCGTCGGAGGACTGGGGTCGTGCAGATGGTTGAATCGACCCATCCTTCGTGGAGGGTTTCTGGGTGGCCCTCTTCCGCCATCATCTCTGGAATCAGATGAGTTCTCACAGCCTCTTCTCTTTTTCACATCTTGCTGAAGCAGAGTTTTGAAAAACAAAACGATAAACTTGGCTATTCCCCAGAAAAAATCTATGAGCAAAGATAACCTCGTGGGGACTAATTCCAGCTGTCCAGTCCTTGTCTGTTCAAGATGTAAACCATCACGCTTCCCGTTCCCTGCCTTTGGAGCACCATCAACACATGTTTTGAAAATCTTGACCTAAACCAAGGACCAGGAAACTTTTTATTTAAAGAGTCTATTTTAGGTTTCGCAAGCTATCGGAATTCTGTCACAGTACAATATTCAGACCCTGCCATCTGGGTCTTGAAAGTAGCCACAGGCAACATGAAAAACAAAATGGTTGTAGGGCTGGCAGGTGGTGTGGTGGTGAAGGCACTGGATTCCCACTTGGCTGACCTTGGTTCAAATCTCAGATCTGGCAGCTCGCTTTCTCATTTTCCCTTTCTCTCTCTCTGGTCAAATTAAATAAATAAATAAATAATAACACAAAATAAAATAAATAAATATTTTTAAAAATGGTTGTAGCTCTGTTTCAGTATAAATTTATAGACACTGCAATTCAAATTTTATGTAATTTTCACAGCATGGAATATTGTTCTTCTTTCGATACCTTAGCTCAGAAACAATACAAACACAGATTGTGGGACTCCGCCTGGTGGTACAGTCAGTAGCAAACTGAAAGCCACACAGCCCACCACAGGTTTGACCCCCATGTTGGCCTGGAAGTACGCTGGGCAGATGCGCATACCCAGGAGCCTGAGGAGTTGGATGGCTGGGGAAAGGGCATTGCTGTGTGAGACCATGTTGAGGAGTCTCCCTCTTGTTCTCATGTACTTGCATGTTCTATCATAAAAAAATAAATAAAACTTAAGGACCAGCAGGTGACATGAAAGTGAAGGCAGCCGGATCCTACATGGCTGACTGCATGGTTCGAGTCCTGGTCCTGGCAACTTGAAAATCATGCCAGGTGCGTGTGTGTGCATGCCCAAAATCCCAAGAGGAGAATGGAAGAAAAGGGATTGAGGCATGGCCAGGCCCCTGGGAAGTGATTTCTCACTTTCCCTCTCTCTGTCTCTCTCTGGCAAGCACATGTGTCTTATGGCAAAACCAATAGAAAAAAACCTTGAAAAACAACAACAACAAAAACCCAGATGGTGGGCTGGGTTTGACTAGAGGCCATAGTTTACGGACCCAGCCGTAGACTGTGAGCCTCACAGAGACAGACCATCATCTTTATTTTCCCTCCCCTGCATCTCCAAGGTCTAACACAAAGCCTTATGTGAAGTCAATAGTTGGAAAGTGGATTATTAAAAAGAGCAGTTTGTAAATAAAACATTTTTACTACAGAAGTACATGTGTTCATGGAAGAAGAATGAGGAGTACAGCTAAACACAGTGAATAAAATAATCCTTAGTAATCCGATCCCTTGGAGATAACCATATCCTTTCATACTTTTTTGTAACAGATGGCAGGAAGTTTTAAAGGCTACTTTCTAGCCAAAGGGTGGTGGAAGGTTCTATTTCTCCTGAATTCACAAGAGACCTAGGCTTGCCCTTTGTAGATGGCGGGGTGGTGGTGAGTGAAGCTGAGAGAAAAGGTAACGGAGGATGTAAAGAACTAGGTGAGGTGGACCAGCAGTTGCTGGAATGGCTATGTTGCTGGACTCCCACGTAGTCCACTGCAGTTCGAGTCCCAGACCCATGTGGCTTAAACTCACGCCGAGAGGAGAATGGAGGAGAAGGGATTGCGGCGTGGCCGTAATCCCTTTTTGTCTCTCTGTCTCTCTCTTTCTGGCAAGTGCATGCACCCTATAGCAAAAACCTCTCCAGAAAAACAAAAGAACTAGGGGAGGGCACAATATTGATTAATGCCTTTACCATATACCAGGCCAGACTAGACCCTGAGGAATAGAGGTAGCACCCATTCTTTTTAAATTTTAAGAATGATTTAATTTTATTTGTTATTATTTTTATTTATTTACTTACTTTATTCTTTTTTTTTTTTTGGGGGGGGGGTTGCTATAGGACGCATGCGCTGGCCGTGTTTCAGTATAAATTTATAGACACTGCAATTCAAATTTTATGTAATTTTCACAGCATGGAATATTGTTCTTCTTTCGATACCTTAGCTCAGAAACAATACAAACACAGATTGTGGGACTCCGCCTGGTGGTACAGTCAGTAGCAAACTGAAAGCCACACAGCCCACCACAGGTTTGACCCCCATGTTGGCCTGGAAGTACGCTGGGCAGATGCGCATACCCAGGAGCCTGAGGAGTTGGATGGCTGGGGAAAGGGCATTGCTGTGTGAGACCATGTTGAGGAGTCTCCCTCTTGTTCTCATGTACTTGCATGTTCTATCATAAAAAAATAAATAAAACTTAAGGACCAGCAGGTGACATGAAAGTGAAGGCAGCCGGATCCTACATGGCTGACTGCATGGTTCGAGTCCTGGTCCTGGCAACTTGAAAATCATGCCAGGTGCGTGTGTGTGCATGCCCAAAATCCCAAGAGGAGAATGGAAGAAAAGGGATTGAGGCATGGCCAGGCCCCTGGGAAGTGATTTCTCACTTTCCCTCTCTCTGTCTCTCTCTGGCAAGCACATGTGTCTTATGGCAAAACCAATAGAAAAAAACCTTGAAAAACAACAACAACAAAAACCCAGATGGTGGGCTGGGTTTGACTAGAGGCCATAGTTTACGGACCCAGCCGTAGACTGTGAGCCTCACAGAGACAGACCATCATCTTTATTTTCCCTCCCCTGCATCTCCAAGGTCTAACACAAAGCCTTATGTGAAGTCAATAGTTGGAAAGTGGATTATTAAAAAGAGCAGTTTGTAAATAAAACATTTTTACTACAGAAGTACATGTGTTCATGGAAGAAGAATGAGGAGTACAGCTAAACACAGTGAATAAAATAATCCTTAGTAATCCGATCCCTTGGAGATAACCATATCCTTTCATACTTTTTTGTAACAGATGGCAGGAAGTTTTAAAGGCTACTTTCTAGCCAAAGGGTGGTGGAAGGTTCTATTTCTCCTGAATTCACAAGAGACCTAGGCTTGCCCTTTGTAGATGGCGGGGTGGTGGTGAGTGAAGCTGAGAGAAAAGGTAACGGAGGATGTAAAGAACTAGGTGAGGTGGACCAGCAGTTGCTGGAATGGCTATGTTGCTGGACTCCCACGTAGTCCACTGCAGTTCGAGTCCCAGACCCATGTGGCTTAAGCTCACGCCGAGAGGAGAATGGAGGAGAAGGGATTGCGGCGTGGCCGTAATCCCTTTTTGTCTCTCTGTCTCTCTCTTTCTGGCAAGTGCATGCACCGTATAGCAAAAACCTCTCCAGAAAAACAAAAGAACTAGGGGAGGGCACAATATTGATTAATGCCTTTACCATATACCAGGCCAGACTAGACCCTGAGGAATAGAGGTAGCACCCATTCTTTTTAAATTTTAAGAATGATTTAATTTTATTTGTTATTATTTTTATTTATTTACTTACTTTATTCTTTTTTTTTTTTTGGGGGGGTGGTTGCTATAGGACGCATGCGCTGGCCAGAAAGAGAGAGACAGACAGAAAGCGAGAAATCATCCCCCAGGGGGATGGCCACACCACAATTCCTTCTCCTCTTGGGCACGAACGCACACATGCCTGGCGTGAGTTTAAGCCACCGGGTCCAGGACTCGAACCACAGTCGACTACATGGGAGTCCAGCATCATAGCCATTATGCCATCTGTTGGTCCCTTTTTTTTTTTTACTTACTTATTTTTGAGAGATTTTTTTGCTATAGGATGTGTGTGCTTGCTAGAGGGACAGAGAAACAAAGAGAGAGAAAGTGAGAAATCACATCCCCCAGGGAGGATGGCTATGCTGCAATCCCTTCTCTTCCATTATCCTCTCAGGATTTAGGGCAGGTACACACACATGTTTGTGTGAGTATCAAGCCACCAGGTCCGGGACTCAAACCACAGTTAGTCACGTGGGAGCCCAGCACCTTAACCACTGTGTCACCTGCTGGCCCAGCACCCATTCTTTTCTTCTTCTTCTTCTTCTTCTTCTCCTTCTTCTTTTTAAGAATTAGTTACTTATTTAATTTTATTTGTTATTATTATTATTATTTTTTAAATTTGACCAGAGAGAGACAGAGAAAGGGAAAGTGATTAAGCAATCCAGTGCCTCAACCACCACACCATCTACCAGCCCCTCCCATTCTTTTTTTTAATTGCCAGAGAGTGCATGTGCTTCCCAGAGAGAGAGAAAGCATTCCCCAATGGGGCATGGTCATGGTGCAAGCCATTTCTTTTTTTTTAAGAGATATTTTTGCTATAGAGTGCATGAGCTCACCTGAGACACAAAAAGAGAAAGTGAGAAATCACCCTCTCTTCCCCAGCGGGGATAGCCATGCTGCAATCCCTTCTCCTCCATTTTCCTCTTGGGATTTTGGGCATGTACACACATAAGCCTGCATGAGTTTTAAACCACTGGGTCTGGAACTCAAACCCTGGTTGGCCATATGGGAGTTCAGCGCCTTAACCACTATGTCACCTGCTGGCCCCAGCAATTCATTCTTTTCCCATTTCTCCATCCCAGCAGAATTTTGAGCACACATGTACATGGGCCTGGTGTGCTTCTGAAGTTGCCAGGGGTGGGATTTGAACCACTGTCTGCCATGTGGGATCTGGCTCTCTGTGCTCTGCACTTAACCACTACACACTGTAGGACTAGTCTGTAGCATCCTTTCTTTCAGGTGTACAGATGAAAGGGTAGACAACAAAATGACAAGTGTGATAAATGTCACCAAAGGGAATACACAAGATATAATGAGGGTAGGGGGCCAGTGGGTGGCATGGTGCTTGAGGGTGCTGGACTCCCACATGGCCAACTGTAGCTGGACTCCCAGCCCTGGTGGCTTGCTTGCTCACCTTCCTCTCTTTCTCTGATTTTTGTCCCTCTCTGATCAAATTAAAATAAATAAAGTAAAAAATAATTCTTAGGGAAAAAAAGATGTAATGAGGACTTAACAAGAGGGAGGGGATATCTAACCTATCTGGAGGTCAGGAAATGCCTCCCTCCCTAGGAAGGAACTTTAAGGCTGAGACCTGAAGGCTGAGTAGGAATTTGTTGGGCAAGAAAATGGGAAATTCCATAATGAAAACTGTGCCTTTATCTAAATGCATCTGGCTGGAGGGTAGAGAAAGGCCGGAAGTTGCATGAGATCAGCCCGCAGAGTTTGGCAGGGATCAGGTCAAAACAGCCTTGTCATCTAGATCTAACTAGCTTTCGAAAACTAAAGATAATTGAACAAATGAAAAAATAGCCTGAGGAAGCAATTGGCCAATTCCAGAATGAGAAATAGTCTACAGAACAAATGATTCAGTTTCTCATTAAATCAGCTTCATGAAAATAAAAAAGAAATTAAAGGGAGAGAGTTCTATTATAGAATAAAGGAGCCTTAACAGACATAGCACTCCAAAGCAATGTGTGGATCTAATTTATTTCTTGTTTGGATTAAATAAACCATGAAAAGCATCTTTGAGATAACTGAAGATATTTTTTCTTTTTTTGAGAAGTTTTTGCTACAGGGCATGTGCACTCGCCAGAAAGGCAGAGAGAGACAGAGAGACAGAAAGGCAGAGAGAGACAGAGAGACAGAAAGCGAGAAATCACCTCCCAGGGGACATGGTCATGCCGCAATCCCTTCTCCTCCGTTTTCCTCTCAGGATCTTGGGCACGCATGCACACGTGCCCGGCGTGAGTTTAAGCCAACGGGTCCAGGACTTGACCCTGCGGTTGACTACATGGGAGTCCAGTGACATAGCCATTACGCCATCTTCTGGTCTCAACTGGAGATATCTGAATATGGAGGGCCAGTAGGTACTGTAGTGGTTAAAGTGGTGGGTCCCACATGGCTGACAGCACAGTTTGAGTTCTGGATCAGGCAGCTTGAGAGATACGTGGAGCGTGTGTGCCCAAAATCCTGAGAGGAGAACAGAGGAGGGATTGGCATGTGGCCATCCCCTGGAGATGGGGTGTGATTCCCACTTTCCCTCTCTGTCTCTCTCCAGCAAGCACACATGCCCTATGGTGAAAAATCTTAAGAAGAATGAAAGAAGAAGAAAGGAAGGAAGGAAGGAAGAAAGGAAGGAAGAAAGAAAAAGAAAGAGAGAAAGAAGGAATGAAGGAAGGAACAAAAGAAGAAAGGAAGGAAGGGAAAGAAAGGAGACAGAGAGAAAGAAAGAAATCTGAATGTGAATTGGGCATTATAAGATATTATGATATTAATTGTTGGGCCATCAGGTGGCATGGTGGTTAAGCCAGTGGACTCCCACATGGCTGACTGTGGCTCAAGTCCTGGACTTGGCAGCTTGCTTTCTCACTTTCCCTCTCTCTGTCTCTCTCTGGTGAGAGTGTGTGTCCTATAGCAAGTTAAAAATAATAAACAAAATAAAATAGGTCTTAAAAAAAGAAATCGTTAATTTTATTGAGTGTGGTAATAGCGTGGTGTTAATTTTAATTATTAACTTTATTAGGTGTGATAATAGCAAGGGCTTTTAAGAAGCCCTTATTGGGCCAGCTGGTGGCGTGGAGGTTAAGGCATTGGATTCCACATAGCCTGCTTCGTGGTTCAAGTCCTGGATCTGACATCTTGAAAATCATGCTAGGTGCATGTATGTGGGTGCTCAAAATCCTGGGAGACTGGAAGAGAAGGGATTGTAGCCATTTTCCCTGGGAGGTGACTTATCCCCACCACAACACCTGCTTCTCCCACTGGCGAGCTCATGTGTCCTAGAGCAAAAAGTAAAAAACAAACAAACAGGGACCAGCAGTTGGCAAAATGGCTACGTCGCTGGACTGTCATGTAGTTGACTGCAGTTTGAGTCCCAGACCCGGTGGCTTAAACTCATGGGGCGGGGGCATGTGTGCATGCCCAAGATCCTGAGAGGAGAACGGAGGAGAAGGGATTGTGGCATGGCCATCCCTCCCGGGTGGGGATTTCTCAACTTCTGTCTGCTTTCTGTCTCCCTGTCTCTTTCTGTCTGGCAAGTGCACATGCTCTATAGCCAAAAAATCTCTCTCTCTCTCAAAGTAAATAAATATCACAAACCCCTCCAAAAATAACAAGTAAAAGTCCTTACTCATTATAAATGCATGTAAGTTAGATGACTGATGTGGGTGTGCTTTACAAATATCCTGGAGAAAAGCTGGAGGCGGCAATAATAATGTAGGCAAAATACTGGTAATTGTTGAAGCTGGATGATAGGTATACAGAGATGCATTATGCTAAGCCTCTTGATTTTTATGTGTATTTGGAAACTTAAACAATAAAATATTTGTAATAAAAGAAAATGACAGAGAGAAGTACCTTACAAACCATACTAAGGATTGATTGATTTCCTTTCTATTTTGAAATAATTTTATCCTTTGGTTTTCCTTTTAGAGGTTTTTGCCTTAGGGCACATGTGCTCTCCAGGAGGAGAAAGACAGATATAGTGAGAGGGAAAATGAGAAATCACCCCAAGGGGATGACCATGCCACAATCCCCTCTTCTCCTGGGATCTTGGGTGTGCATGTGCACACACATGCTCCTGCTGTGATTTTCAAGCCACTGGATCTGGGACTCCAACCATGGTGGACCATGTGGGAGTCCAGAGATGTAACTGTTACCCCATCTGCTGGTCCAAAAATAATTTGAGATAATGTTCATAGATAAGTTGCAAAGATAGTAGTGTCCACTATTCCCGTCACCACCTTCCTCTAGCGTCACAGTTCATGTTTACCAAATAAGGGGGCGGGCAGTGAAGTAACTCACTTTCTCTGTCTCTTCCTGGCAAGCACACACACCCTATAGCAAAAAGAATATGGAGGGGCCGGCAGGTAGCGTATGGTTGGAAGCCCTGAATTCCCACGTGGCCGACCCCAGTTCATGTCCTGGACCTGGCAGCTTGCTTCCTCCCTTTCCCTTTCTCTCTCTGGTCAAATTTAAATAATAATAATAACAACAATTCAAATGAATTAAATAAATAATTATTTTAAAAAACTACATGGAGGGACCAGCAGTTAGCGTAATGGCTATGTCCCTGGATTCCCATATAGTTGACCATGGTTCGAGTCCCGGACCCGGTGGCTTAAACTCATGCTGGGTGCGTGTGTGTGTGTGCCCAAGATCCTGAGAGGAGAATGGAGGAGAAGGGATTGCAGCATGGCCACCCCCCGTGGGGGCGGTTTCTCGCTTTCTGTCTCTCTGTCTCTTTCTGTCTTTCTGGCTAGAGCACGCACCCTATGGCAAAAACCTTTCAAACAACAACAACAACAACATGGAGATGAAATATGGTTTGTGGTGGGATTGGACATAAACTGATGAATTTGGGTAATTTCAGGAAAATG
>NW_006159824.1:2128087-2129438 GCF_000334495.1 Tupaia belangeri chinensis | reverse complement strand
TCAGCAGGAGTTGATGGCTTATTGGATATGAAGGCTGCCCCAAGCTGGCGTTGGATGACCAGGGACTTGCACTGAATCCAAATCAAGGGGTCCACGTGTCCCTTGAAGATTTTTTCCCTTCTCTCCTAGTGAGAAGCCAGTGTCTACTTCCGTGTCTTTCCTTGCCTTGGGGTAGGTCACCGAGGGTTACAGAGCTGGAAAATGAATCGCTGACAAACAAATTAGGAGAGGTTTGTGATCACCAGAGAGGATCAACATCCCTGACCCTGAGTGAAAGTAGTAATAGCTTTTTTTAAAAATAATGTTTATTTTTAAATATTTATTTATTTATTTAAATTCCATTTGTTATTATTATTATTATTTAATTTGACCAGAGAGAGAGAGAAAGGGAAAGTGAGAGAGCAAGCTGCCAGGTCCAGGACTTGAACTGAGGTCAGCCATGTAGGAGTCCAGCGCCTTGAGCCGCCATGCCAACCCCCAGAAGTAGTAATAGCTTTAGAAGGGACTGAAAGGAGGAGAGTGAGAGCAAATCATTCCTAAATCCTTTCCCTTATCAATTTATTTTTTAATTATTTAATTTTATTTGTTTATTCATTTATTTAAATTTGAGAAAGATACCAAGAGAGAGAGAAGAAAAATGAGAAAGCAAGCCATCAGGTCTAGGACTCCAACCGTGGTCCAGAATGAGAGTGTCCAGGGCCTTAACCACATCACCTGCTGGTCCCCTCCCTTGTCAATTTTTTTTTTTTTTTGGAGTGGTTTCTTGTTATAGGACGCATGTGCTCGCCAGAAAAAGAGAGAGACAGAGAGACAGAAAGTGAGAAATCACCCCCTTGCACCCACAAGGAATGGCCATGCCCCAATCCCTTCTTCTCCCTTCTCTGGGGATTTTGGGCACGCACGCACACACCCTGCGTGAGTTTAAGCCACAGGGTCCGGGACTCGAACCGCGGTGACTACATGAGAGTCCTCTCCCTTGTCAATTTAATAACATTATTGTGAGTATGTTATCAGTCAGTGACTCGGTGGTTTCAAACAAGAAGTTTTATTTACCTTTCCAAGTTCCGCCGACCAGCCCTCCCCCGCTGCCTGGCGCACTTCCACGCGTCTCCCTTCCGAGGCGCGTTAGTTGGGGGAGTGGTCGCCTACCCTCCCCGCACTCATCTCCGCCGGCGGGCCCCGGTTTCTTTTCTCACCGGCGCCTTCGGGCGGGGGCAGGAGGGGCGGCAGGAGTTGGGGCGGGAGGCGCGGGCCCCGGCGCCGGGCGCGCCCCAGACCCCTGCAGAGGCTTGTAGACCAGGTGGAAGATGAAAGCGTTGCAGTACCTGCGGCAGGGGGGGGGGGGGGGGGG
>NW_006159824.1:2122627-2127778 GCF_000334495.1 Tupaia belangeri chinensis | reverse complement strand
ACATCCCGGGAGGAACAACCGGGAGGGCAGGCAGGCTCACACACAGAGGCCCCCCAGACCCGGGCAAGGGGACCCGGTGAGCAGTGCCCCGGGGTGGGGAAGAGGAGAGTCCAGAGACTTCAGAAAAGGAGGGACGGAGGAGCTGGGCAGGAGGTGAGAGTTGTCTTTTGTCCCCACTCCCCACCTGTAACCGGGGCAGAGAGCTGAGCCAAGTGTCCTTGAGACCAAAGCCAGAGTTAAATCCTGTGGTCAGAGAGCAGGGAGAAGGAGGCGCCCATGGTCTACTCCCCCACCTTCCCTTTCCCCTTCCTGTGAGCCCCGCTCCTACCAATAACCAGATCAGGCTTGGGTCCCTGCAGCAGGTGGTAGGGCCTCGCTGACACCTTGATCTGCAGGTCCCTGCGGCCCCCCTTCTCCTTAGTTCCGGAGCCAAGCCGCGCTGATACCCCAGAACCTGGACGGAAAGACACCTCGGGGCCGTCCTAAGATGCCAGGAGTGGGGTGGGGAAGCCACCGGAAGTCAGAGTGTTGGAGTGTACCAGGCAGGGCAGGGGAGGGAGGGTAGAAGGGCAGGACAAGGTCAGGGCTGAGAGCAGGAGCCTTCCTCCGCCTTTACCCTCTGCAGGGTAAAATGCTGCTCGTCACTTTCAGGGGGCAGACTGTCGCCCACGAATTGCAGCTCCAGGGCAACGTGAGGGAGCAGGACTAAGAGCTCCTGAAGGATAGAGAGGAGGACAGGTCTGGTCCCATCATCTGTCCAGCTCCACATCCAAATGCCCAATCCTTAGACCTAGAGGGACTTACCCAAAACACCATAACAAGGTCAAACTCCTTCCCAGCCTCCACCACGTGGATCTTCAGTGACTGCTTGTTCTGGATGTTGAGCTCAGGGACTGGGTGAGAAAACCACTTTTTGAGAATATGGGTTCCCTCACTCTCTTCGTGTCCCCCTCCTCCCCCAGTTCTCCTTACAGGACTGGGGCACCAGGTGAGTGATGACGTAGTACACTGTCAGTGGGTAGGTGAGAAGCACAGCCATGGGGGAGTCCAAGCTGAGGCCCCGCCACGTGTAGTAATCCTGCCACGAGCCTGGGGAAGTGGGTTACTGGAGGACGTGGCCCAGGCCTGGGTCCCAACCCCTGCAGGCTAACAGTCTTTTTTTCTCAGTCACCTTCGCTTCTGGCCCTCCATTCCCCGGCCCTAGTTCCCTTAGGGCCTGTCCAGCTCACCAAAGAGACCCTTGGGTGCATCTGAAGGCACAGGAGGCATCAGGGCAGGCCCATCCCCCTGGAGAAGCTGGTAGGGATCTCCTGAGAGGATAAGAAGAAGACCCTGGGGTCAGGGAGACCCCCCGCCCCCACATACATACAGACACACCTGACCCATCTCTCTCTCCTCCAAAGGAACCGTATTCCCGGGGTGGGGGTGGGGGGCTAGAGAAGCAGTAAGAGGAATGGGAGTTTGCTTAGGGACAGGCTTCTAGATGGGGAAGGCAGGGGTGACTCTTCTGGGGGCTGAAGGAAGGCCCAAAATGGTCCTGGTGGCATTGCATTGGTATGCAGAGGGATTATCTGGGACCAGGACAACTGTTCCCACTAGGCTGAGGGCCCCATGCCTGAAAAGAGGCCCCACTCACTGCTGAGAAGAAGGCTGAGGGATGGTGTGTTGCCTCGGGGGTGCCTGGGGGCACAGGGGCCTGGAATCAGCATGCTGAGCTGGGTCCAGTAGCCACGGGTGAGGCCCCGAGAGGCCAGGAAGGCCTCCTTGTTAAAGGTTTCACTGGTCACTTCTAGAGAAGGAGGACGGGAGGGGTTAAGAGTCTGGTGGCTAAGTTCCCAGACCGTGGCTCTCCTCAGCTTTCCCCAAGGACCCTACATCTGAGTCCACTTCCATCAGGGAGGGAAATAACACTTAGAAGTATTCACAGTGAACCGCTTGGACACAGGCACCAAGCTCCTGTAATCCTTACAGCAAGCCCACAGGGTTTTATTTAACATTTGTTAATATTGGGGGCTGGGAGGTGGCATGATGGTTAAGGTGCTGGATTCCCACATAGCTGACCATGGTTCAAGTCCCAGACCTGCTGGCTTGGTTTCTCACTTTCCCTTTCTGTCTCTCTCTGGTTAAATTGAAAAAATAAAACAAAAAAACCCCAATAAATTAAATGAAATACTTCAAAAAAAAAAAAAAAGCAAAACCAAAACATTTTTTAGTATTATTTACAGATGAGGAAATGGAGGCTCTGGGAAGTAGAGTGATTTAAGGTCACACTGCCAGTGTGTGGTGCCTGGAGGAAGCAAGCAGATATTTGAATCTCTACTTCCAAATCTCCGAAACTTACTCAGGACTAAGTTCTCTTCCTCACAGATCCCACCTCCAGTCCCAAACACCCAGCACCCAGCCGTTATTTTAGGGATCTAGACTTCAGCCCCAGGCACTTAGCCTTCAACCCCAGGACACTCAGGCACTACTCTCAAGAACCTGGCTTCATCTTCCCCACCCATTCTTTTTTTTTTAACCCCCAGGTTTTTGGCATAGGACACATGTGCTCACTGGAGAGAGACAGAGAGAAGCAGAGAGACGGAAAGTGAGAAATCATTGCCCAGGAGGGATGGCCCTGCAGCAATCCCTTATCCTCCGTTCTCTTCTTAGAATTTTGGAAACACACACAACCGCCCAGTGTGATTTTCAAGCCGCTGGGTCTGGGACTTGAGCTGTGGTTGGTCATGTGGGAATCCAGTGCCTTAACCACCATGCCATCTTCTGGGCCCCCCACCCCTACCCATTCTGACCTCCATATGGTACCTGCGGTATAGGTAAAAGGCAGAGTTGCCAGTTCCCCTGCCCGCTCCATGAAGGCTGCCAGCCTTGGGCACCAAAACCGGTGGCTCACGTCATCTGGGCATCGCCGCCAGTCAGCCCGGAGACAAGCCTCTCCACAGTACAAGACGGCGCAGCACTGGGGGCTGGGACACAGGGACAGGTGGGCACCTGGTGGTAGTCTCTGTAGGTCCTGTCTGCTGTCCATCCTGCAGCTGCCCATCCACCATGCAGTCTGTTTGTCCGAGCCCCTCTAGTTGCTTGCTTCATCTCCATCTTATCTCCCCATCCACCTTTCTGCCTCCTAGGCCCTTCATCTGCCTGCTTTTTCTGTTTGCCTGACTGTTGGGGGGGGGGGCTTTCTTTCCTTCCATTTTTGTGGGTTGCTCACCAGGGTGTCAGCTTCACTTCAAAGCTGTGCTTGTGACAAACATGGCAGGTTCGAGCCCGAAGGGAGGCAAAGGTGAAGCCCGGCCGGGGACCCCATGTCCGCATTGGGGTCTTGGCTAACTTCACACCCAACCTGGGGACCAGACTCTCCAGCTCTCTGAATGGGGGTGGAGATGGCATCAGGTTGGGGAGCTCAGGAGTCTGGGTCCCCAAGCCTCCCTACCCTTGGATACCAGATTCTATACCGGTGCAGCTGGGTATCTCCCACAGTAAGTTGTCGGGGTTTTCGAGGGTCCCCAGAGCCCATGGGGCAGGCCATGCTGTGGCAGAGGAGAGCATAGCCCCGAAGAGCCAAGTTCTCAGTCCCTGAGCCCCGGCCTGCATTCCCCTGGACTCCTTCCATCAGCAGGTCAATGCCCAAGATGGTACCATGCTCATCCGTCACCAACAAGAGGCAGGAGAGGTGCAGGGGGGCAGCCTCTGGGGGAAGAGGGGAAAGCTGGGGGTGACGATGGGAGACAAAGATGGTCAGGATCAGGGGTACCAAACTCAAAAACTCCAGGGGCTAGGCAAATAACCTCAGTGAGTGAAGGGGACTGGGTAGAGCGAGCATGCCCCATCGAAGGGGGACAGCTGCCACTCTGCCAGAGTTTGCTGCCATGCAGAAATGGAGATTTTCTGCTGTCAGAACTGGAGATTTTTCTCAAGAGTGTGTAAATCCAGACTTCTGGTTTTTTTCCTTTCAATGTGTAAACACTGTGGGTCTGACCTTCTCAGGCCAGACTGGACGGAAGGGCACCAGTCCGTGACTTCTCCCTGGATTCCGAGTGGCAGGGAAGGGTTCTGGGAGGGGAGTCTGGCTGGGCAGGGCAGCACTGGGTTCTTACCGCTCCGCTGTCCCTTCCTCTTCTCAGGTCCTGTTTCATCCTCCACCCTGACCTCTCGGCCGCCATCCTCACCACCTCCTGCCTCTTGCTCAGCATCCTCTGGCTCCCCTGGAGGGTTTGCTTCTTGAGGGGACTCCCTGCTGGTTGGGGCTGGTTCCTTGTCCTCCTCTGGTTCTGCCTTCCCTGTGATCCTGCCTGCACCACCCTCCTCCTCTCGGTTCTCTTTGCCTTCCTCCTCCTCCTCCTCTCCTTCCTCCCCATCCTCTAGGCTGACAAAGCTGACATAGGGGCTCAGGTCTCGCAGGTGAAGTGGAGGTTCATCTCCCAGGAGCCGGGCAGCCCCCAGGCCTGGTCCAGGGCCTGGCTCTGCCCCTCGCCCCAGGCTGATGCCCACACTACGGTTGGGCAAGACATGGAGCACCCAAAGAGCAGGGTCCTGGGGCAGCCTTCTGATCTGAGCCTCCAGCTGTCGCCAGCGGCCCTCAAGGCTGGTCCCCACAGCCCCGCGCTCTGCCACGAACTTGCGGAACCAGCCAAAGAGGAGGGCAGCAAAATCGAGGAATTCATCCCGGTATCCAGACACAAACTCCATGTCTTCAGGAGCACAGGGCCTGGGCCCAGACTGAGCAGAGGAAGGGGTATATGATAGTGGTCAGGGCGTTTGGGGCTGGGTCACAACACGGTGGAGAAGATGAGGGTGTGAGGTCCCTTAGGGTAGGGTCTATGGATGAGTGTTAGGAGCTGAGAATAGGGTTTCCAGGGCCAAGGAGGGAGTTCAGGGATGAAGCTGGGGGGCTAGGTCTGGCAGTGAGTTTGAGATGAGACAGTCCTTGAGGCTCAATATAAGAGCACTCACGCCCCCTCCCCAAGTAGGCCAAGAATTCAGGATAGAAATGAGGAAGGCCTAATCCCATCAGGAAGGGTTGGGGAGGAGGAAGACTTTTGGATCTGTCTGTGGGGCACAGGAAGACAGAACAGGACCTGGGGCAGCCCTCGGGCTTGGATCGATTGAGGTGGGGAGCCCCAGTAGACCTAGCGGCCGCCCCACTCCTCT
>NW_006159824.1:2122078-2122563 GCF_000334495.1 Tupaia belangeri chinensis | reverse complement strand
AGGGCGGCCCGAGCCCACGGCCCGCATCTCGGGCGGCCACGCCCCGGGGCTGGGCGCGTTCGCGGGCAGCTGCCCAAGTCAGACCATGGGCTGCCGGGCGCAGGCGTGACTGCTCCCCTGGCCGCCTCACCTCGGCCATGTGACGATCCCGCTGCGAGGGAAGCGAAAGCGACATGGACACGGAAGGAGGGTCTTGCGGATCATCCATCTCACATGACTGACCAGGGGCAGACGGAGGCGTTCGCGGGCAGCTGCCCAAGTCAGACCATGGGCTGCCGGGCGCAGGCGTGACTGCTCCCCTGGCCGCCTCACCTCGGCCATGTGACGATCCCGCTGCGAGGGAAGCGAAAGCGACATGGACACGGAAGGAGGGTCTTGCGGATCATCCATCTCACATGACTGACCAGGGGCAGACGGAGGCGGCTGGTATCCCTGACCCCCGCCGCGTCCCGCCCCTGCCCGCCCTGCCCCCCTCCCCTCCCCGC
>NW_006159824.1:2119695-2121971 GCF_000334495.1 Tupaia belangeri chinensis | reverse complement strand
CCGGCCGGGACTTCGCGCCCGCGGCCGCCGTCTCCCCCCAGTCTCCGGCAGGCGGGAGAAGACGAAAGCCATTGAGAAATAGGGTGCACGTCACGCCGGAGCCTGTCCCCGAGTCGGACGGAGGGAGGAGGCTCCATCCCCCCGAACTCCGCGGAGCCGCGAGATGCAGCGGGGCTGGGCGCTTGCGCTCCTACTCGTGGCAGCGTGGCTGGCTGTGCCAGGTTGGTGCCAGCAGGGCTGGGGCCCAGGGGCCTGAGTCCCGGGGAGATGGGCTGCGGGAGGGACTGGGGCGCCGCAGTTGAACTGATTAAGTGCAGAGCCGGGCAGGGTCCCCAAGGCTGCCTGGGGCTGGGGCCGGGCTGAGAGCACCTGGGTCCAGGTGAGATTCTGGACGATTTGGGGGTTGCCGTGTGGGTTGAGGCCGCGGGTCCGGTCGCGAAGTCCTAAGGGAGAGGCTGCCGTAGGCTGGAGGCTAAGTACCAGCGGGGAAGACTTCCGGTCTCGAGCCTATGCTGACCCACCTGGATCCCGCCCAGGCGATGGCAACGAGGGCAGTGTCACCGGGAGCTGTTCCTGCGACAGAAGACTTTCTTCTGACAAGCCCCCGACAGTTCACGCCATGGAGCGTTTTCGGAAACTCCTGAAAGCTTACGATCGCTGTCCACGCTACATTAGGTAATCTCACCGGTCCCTGCGAGGGCAGTGCCTCCGCAGTCCCTCCGGACCCTCTCTGGCCAAGCCTGAACGCCATTCGGGGGACCTCGTCCCCTCCCTGGGCCCTGTCTCCCCCAGTTCTCTCGCTTTCATTTCCCTGTCCCGTCTACCTGGGGATTTCCCGGTCTCACAGCAAGAGGCTCTTTCTTGGCGGTGATGTCATGCCCTCGGAATGTGGAAAGAGCTGGGAAGGGACTTGGGGGCCACAGCTGAGACAGATGCTTCCTCTGCAGGTTCCAGCTACCTTCCCAAAACCTGTGCGGGGGCAGCAAGGACCAGTGGGTTCAGGACTTGATGAGCTGCTTTGATAGACAAGGTGAGAACTCCCTGCTCCTCAAGCTCTGCGTCCAGTGTTCAGGCACCTCCACTTTCCGTTTCGGTTGCCTTGGCCCTTTCCCTGATCTTACTGCTTTCCTAAAACCTTCTGATGCTGAGCAAAGTACCTTCACTGAAGTCCCCTTTACCATTTACCACCACTTTCATGATTTTTGCCAACTCATTCTACCATTTTTCTTTCTTTCTTTTTTTTTTTTTAAATTTTATTTCACCAGAGAGGGACAGAGTGAGAGAGAATGAGTGAGAGAAGAGAGAGAGAAAGTGAGAAAGCAAGCTGCCAGGTCCAGAACTCAAACTATGGTCAGTCATGTGGGAGTCCAGCACCCCTAACTACCACACCCCCTGCCAGCCCCCCCCATATTTTTAAAAAAAGTATTTAATTCCATTTGTTATTATTATTATTTTTTTTAATTTGAGCAAAGAGAGGGCGAGAAAGGGAAAGTGAGAAAGCAAGCCACCAGGTCCATGACTCAAACTATGATTGACCATGTGGGAATCCAGTGCCTTTAACCACGATGCCATCTGCTGGTCCTTCTACCATGGATTTGTTATTTAATATATTTTTTTGAAACCAAGGCACTATTTTAATTAATTAATTAATTTAGTTTTTTGCCACCGGGCGTGTACACTTGCCAGAGAGAGACAGAGACAGAGGGAAAGTGAGAAGTCATCCCCCAGGGGGACTGCTATGCTGCAATGACTTCTCTGTTCTTTCTGGGATTTCGGGCATGCACACACATGTGTCCAGTATGAGATTCAAGCCTCTGGGTCTAGGAAAGGAACCACAGTCAGCCAAGTGGGAGTACAATGCCTTAACCACTACACCATCTACTGGACCTCACTATATTTTATTTTCAATGTATTTTTTTTAGCGTATGATAATTTTTAAATTTATTAATCTTAATTATTATTTATACATTTAATCGCTATACATCATTTAGATTGTAAAGAGACTTCACCCAGCATGATATACACCTCAGTCCAGCCCAGCTGAGAATTTATGCACGTCCTGATCAACAAATTATAAACCATATTTGTGTCCCAGAAATGTCTTACCTCTCTATTTTTTTCTCCAAATTCCCTTTTCTATGCTCTTCCCCTTCCACATTCTTTCCACTTTGGTTGTAGTGTCCATAACACTTTTTAATGCTTGTATGTCCTCCAGTCTTTCAGTCTCTGCCACAGACTGTGGACCGTTGGTATATATTAAGGGGAGACATACAATG
>NW_006159824.1:2117289-2118944 GCF_000334495.1 Tupaia belangeri chinensis | reverse complement strand
GTCTTAGGTTTAGATCTTTGATCCACTTTGAGTTGATTTTTGTTAATGGTGACAGGGGTTTAAATTCATCTTTGGGCAGGTGGATACCCAGTTTTTCCAGCACCATTTGCTAAAAAGGTTTTCCTTTTCCTACTGGATTGACTGGTACCCTTTGTCAAAGATGTTTTGGGGTTTATTTCTGGGGTCTCTACTCTGTACCATTGGTTCTCATGTCTGTTTTTGTACCAATACTATGCTGTTAGGATTATCACAGCTTTTGTAATATATTTTGGGGTCAGGAAGTGAGATGCCTCCTACTCCACTCTTCTTGTGCAGATGGCGTTGGCAATATGGGGTCTTTTGTAATTCCAAATTCTTTGACTGTCTTTTCTAGATCTGTGAAAAATGTCTCTTGTAATTTTATAGGGATTATACTAAATATGTAGATGAATTTGGGTAGGATTGCCATTTTGATTATATTAATTTTGCTAATCCAGGAACATGGGATGTCTTTCCACTTTTTTGTGTCCTTTTTGATTTCCTTTTTAAGGTTTTCATAGTTTTCCTTATAGAAGTCATTGACTTCCTTGCTTAGTTTTATTCCTAGGTATCTTATACTTCTCGTGGCTAGGGTAAACGGGATAACTTTCTTGAGTTCTGTCTCTGTCTGCTTGTTGTTTGTATATAGAAATGCTATAGATTTTTGTAAGTTGATTTTGTATCCTGCCACTTTACTGTATGCATTTATTACTTTAGGGAATTTTTTCATGGATACTATTGGGTTTTCTATGTAAACAATCATGTCATCTTCAAACAGAGATAATTTCAGCTTTTCTTTTGCTATTGGAATGCCTTTTATTTCCTTCTCTTGTCTGATTGCAATGGCTAGGACTTCCAGTACTACATTGAATAGGAACAGAGAAAGTGGGCAGCCCTGTCTTGTACCAGTTTTTAGTGGAAAAGCTGAAAGCTTTTCCCCTTTCGGTATAATGTTAGCTATAAGTTTTTCATAGATGGCTTTTATTATGCTGAGAAATGATCCTTTTATGCCAATTTTACTGTATGTCTTAATCATGAAAGGATGTTGTATTTTGTTGAATGCTTTTTTCACATCAGTTGAAATGATCATATTGTTTTTATCTTTCATTCTATTAATATGGTGTATTACATTTATTGTTTTGTGTATGTTGAACCATCCTTGCTTGCATCCCTGGAATAAAGCCCACCTGGTCATGATGAATAATCTTTTTTATATGCTGTTGAATATAGTTAGCAAATATCTTGTTGAGAATTTTTGCATCTATATTCATCAGAGATATAGGTCTGTAGTTTTCCTTTTTTGTCGTATCCTTATCCGTTTTGGGAATGAGGGTAATGGCGTCTTCATAGAATGAGTTTGGAAGGGTTCCTTCCATTTGGATCTCTAGAAACTGTGTGAGTAGGATGGAGGTTACCTCTTCTTTAAAAGTTTTGGGGACCAGCAGTTGGCATAATGGCTATGTCGCTAGACTCCCATGTAGTTGATCACAGTTCGAGTCTCAGACCTGGTGGCTTAAACTCACTCTGGGTGCATGTGTGCGCATGCCCAAGATCCTGAGATGAGAATGGAGAAGAAGAGATTGCGGCATGGCCATCTCCCTGGGGGATGATTTCTCACTTTCTGTCTCTCTGTCTCT
>NW_006159824.1:2109509-2115921 GCF_000334495.1 Tupaia belangeri chinensis | reverse complement strand
TTTATTAATTCACTTTACACCATCACAACACACAAATGAATTTTCCATCCAAAATACACTGTGCATTGTCTCAATCAAGTACATCCACATATATGTTCTCAGCAAATAATTTTCCAATTCTTATGTCCTGCATACCTTGCCCTTTGTCTTGCCATCCCTGATTCCCCATCCCCCACCCTCTGCTATGTGTTTCCATGAATCTTTTGATTTCAGTCTTAATCTCTTCAGTAGTCATGAAGTCATTTAGAAGTAGGTTGTTTAGTTTCCATGTATCTGTGTATTTTCGAGGTTTTTTTCCTCATATTAAAATAAAATTTAATTCTATCATGGTCAGAGAATATGCGGGATATAGTTTCTATGCTTTTGATTTTGTAAAGGCTTTGTGCCTATCATGTGGTCAATCTTTGAGTAAGTACCGTGTGGGGCTGAGAAAAATGTATATTTTGTGTTTTTTTGGGTGGAAAGTTTTATAGATGTCTATAAAGTCCATCTGATTTATGGAATCATTTAGGTCCTGGATCTCTTTGCTTATTTTCTTTTCTTTTTTTTAAAAGAATTATTTATTTAATTTTATTTATTCGTTCATTTTATTTTTTAATTTGACCAGAAAGACAAAGAGAGAGAGTGAGAGAGGGAAAGTGAGAAAGCAAGCCACCAGGTCCGAGACTCAAATTGTGGTCAGCCATGTGGGAGTCCAGCACCCTTATCGACCACGCCACCTGCTGGCCCCTCTTTGCTTATTTTCTTTCTCATTGAGGAGATAATGGGGTGTTGAGATCTCCAAGAATTGTGTTACAGTCTATCCTTTTAGATCTTGCTGTCATTCCTTTACTTATTTGGGTGCTCCTAAGTTTGGTGCATAGATATTTATAAGCTCTATAACTTCTTGGTGAATTAGTTCTTTTATCACTATATAATGCCCTTCTTCATCTCACGGTTTTTGTCTTAAAGTCTATTTTGTCCGAAATCAGTATAGCGACTCTGACTCTTTTTCTGGTTTCCATTTGCATGGAATACCTTTTTCCAGTCCTTCACTTTTAGTCTATGTATGTCTTTATCCATGAGATGTGTATCTTGTAGGCAGCAGAGGAAGGGTTTCTGATTTTTAATCTGGTCTACCAGCCTGTGTCTCTTGATAGGAGAATTTAATCCATTAACATTCAATGTTATTATCGATATTTCCAGACTTGTCCCTAACATTAGGTTGGTCATATTCTTAGTTGTTTTTTGTTCTCTTGTTGCTGTCTGTCTCTTTAGTTTTCTTGGTATAGTACTCCTTTTAGAATTTGTTGAAGAGCTGGTCTGGTGTTGGTAAATTCTGTCAGGTTTTGTTTATCTGAGATTGTTATTATTTTCCTTTCCCATATGAAGGCTAATCTTGCTGGGTAAAGTATTCTTGGTTGAAATTGTTTTTCATTTAACACTTTGAATATATTTCCCCTTTCTTTCTTTGCTTACATTGTATCCAGTGAGAGATCTGGTGTTAGCCTGATGGGATAGCCTTTGTACGTGATTTGACATTTCTCTCTTGCCAATCTTAGTATCTTGTCTTTGTCTGTGGTTTTGGTCAATCTAGCTATAATGTGCTGTGGAGAGGATCTTCTTGGATTTATTCTACCTGGGGTGCTTTTTTATTTCTTGGGTCTGGATGTTTGAATGCTTCTCTAGACTTGGAAAGTTTTCTTCCAGGATTTCGTGGAATAGATTACCCATGCCCTTATTAGATTCTTCACCTTCTGGGATACCAATTATTCAGACATTTGGGCGTTTCGTGGTATCTAGTATTTCTCGAATACGATGCTCATTTTTCTTGGCTGTTTTCTGAGTATTTTGTGATAATTTTTTCTAGGTTAGAAGTTTTGTCTTCTACTTCCGAAATTCGACCTTCTGCATGGTCTAACCTGGTTTTAACACTTTCGAGGGAGGTTTTAATTTCCTGTATTATAGCCTTTAAATCTAACAGTTCTGTTTGGTTCATCTTTTTTTTTTTTTTGGAGAGATTTTTGTTGTAGGGTGTGTGTGCTTGCCAGAAAGACAGAGAGAGACAGAGAGACAGAAAGCAAGAACTCACCCCCCAGGGGGGATGGCCACACCACAATCCCTTCTCCTCCATTCTCCTCTCAGGATCTTTGGCATGCACACGGATGGGCCTGGCATGAGTTTAAACCTCTAGGTCCGGGACTTGAACTGTGGTCAACTACATGGGAGTCCAGCAACATAGCCATTAGGCTAACTGCTGGTCCCTGTTTGGTTCTTTTTTATAGTGTCCAATTCTTCTTTCACATCATGGAAGGACTTCCTCCTCTCTTGGAGCTCAATGTTTCTTTTCTCTTGCATCTCATAGAGTTTTGTTGCCATAAATATTCTAATTTCATCTTCTGACCTTTTGGTAATATTCATCTCCGACATTTTGGTAATATCCTCTAGTATTTCCCTACGTGGAGACAAGTTACAGTGTTCCTTTACTGGAGATCTATTATTTGATTCTCTCATCCCCGTCTTCTGATTTTTAATCATTTGGTAATGTATTCACTTCTGCCTAACTTGGTGGAGAAGAATTATGAAACTGTGAGCTCGCGTGTTTCCTTACTGTGAAATAATTCAGTGCTATTTTCTCCCTTCTGCTGTGTTCTCCAGTGAGGAAGAAACAGGAGGAGTTTTGTAATTGGATTTATGAAGGGGAATTTCACTATTTTTGCAACCACTACAGTGAGGTGCAAAGAATTCTCTAAAACTCACAATGTTCAGAATTTAGCTACTATGCACGTAGTAGTCTCTAGGCAGTGGGGAAGGGCTGAGCAGTAAAACAGGAGCATAAGGTAAAAGAAAAAGAGGAGAAAATAGAGGAAGAAAAAGCAAAGAAAAAAAAAGGAAAGTACTACAAGAAAAAGAGGGGAGAAACTAAAATTACGTTGAAGAAAATGAAATTGGTTTAAAAATGGAAAACTGTGCGGTGCACAAGCACCGCGAAGGCCCAACCCAGACAGAGGTGGATGGCCCTGGAGGCTTTTTATCCTAGGTGAAGGAAGAAGGGATAAATGAACACGAGAAAGGCACAAACAAGGCAAAAAGCTAAGTAGGGACCAGCAGTTGGAGTAGTGGCTATGTCACTGGACTCCCATGTCATCGACCGTGGTTCGAGTCCCTGACCTGGTGGCCTAAACTAATGCCGGGGATGTGTGCGTGCTTGCCCAAGGTCCTGAGTGGAGAATGGAGGAGAAGGGATTGAGGTGTGGCCATCCCCCCGGGGGATGACTTCTCACTTTCTGTCTCTCTGTCTCTCTCTGTCTTTCTGGTGAGCACATCCACCCTATAGCAAAAACCTCTCAAAAAAAAAAAAAAAAAAAAAAGGGTAAGTGGAGGAGAAGGGATTTTGGTAGGATCATTACCCATGATTTTTTCTCATTCTCTCTCTCTCACCCCGCTCCCACCTCAGCAAGCACACACACCTTCTAGCAAAATAAAAAATAAAAATATGGGACCAGCAGAGGGTGTAGTGATTACTTTGCTGGACTCCCACCTAGTCAACTGCTGTTCAAGTCCTGAACCTGGCAGCTTAAAACTTACACCAGGCTCGTATGCATGTGTGCCCCAAATCCCAACTTTCTGTCTCTCTCTCTAATAAGAGTACATACTGTAGACCAAAAATCTCTCCTAAAAAAAATAAAATACGGGGCCAGCAGGTGGCATAGTTATTAAAGGCACTGAACTCCCACATGGCCAACCACAGTTCAAGTCCTGGACCTAGTGGCTTGCTTTCTCACTTTCCCTCTCTCTCTTTCTCTCTGTCTGATCAAAACTGGAAAATAATAATAAATAAAGTTAAGTGAAATAATTCTTTAAAAAAGAAAAGAAAAGAAAAAAACTGATTTGAACTCTAATGTTCAAATACACTAAAATATTTGGGATTGGGATGCAGTCGAATAATGCCTGCAACTTATTTGACATGCATCAAAAAATAATGTGGATTGATGGTAGATAGACAGATGAATATAAAGCAAATATAGTAAGATGTGCCATAAAATATATATTGTAAAATATAAAATATTTACTTTATTTTGTAGATTTATATAAGATGTAAATATAGAAAAATCAAGTATTATATAATCTAGGTAGTGTGAATATGAATTCACTGTACAATTCTTTCAACTTCTGTGTATGTTTAAAGTTTCATAATAAGACACTGGAAAACAAAAATAGTGCCATAAAGGGTCAGACAGTGATGCAGTAGTAAAATTCAATGTTCTGGGCCACCGTGTAGTCTCGTTGTTAGGGAAGCCAGATCCTACATGGCCTACTGCTGCTCAAATGCCAGCCCTAGTGGCTGAAAAACATGCCATATGTGTGTTTGTGTGCCTAGAATCTTGACAGGATGGAGAAATGGTGAAGAGATTGCAGAGTGATCATGCCTCAGTAGGGGTGCTTTCTCTCTCTCTCTGTCTCTGACAAGCCCATGTACCCTCTGGCAATATTGAAGAAAAAAAAAAATCAACATCCTGCAAGGCAATTCCACATGAAAAGTTCCCAGATGAAATCAAGAGACTTCCCAAAGTATAACTTCCCAAGTTGATCTTGTGCTAGCTGAGGGTGGGGGGTGGATCAAGACATCAAGACTATGTTGGAAGGTGTTGTCTCTCTCACAAAAGAAATTAATTAAAATACATTGAGGCAGACCCCAGTGCCAGTCAGGATAAAAAACCTCTAGGATTGGGAACCAGCAGTTAGCGCAATGGCTATGTCGCTGGATTCCCACGTAGTCGACCGCAGTTCACATCCCGGACCCGGTGGCTTAGAACTCACGCCGGGCGCATGTGCATGCGTGCCCAAGATCCCAAGAGGAGAATGGAGGAGAAGGGATTGCGGCATGACCATCCCCCCGGGGGGTGATTTCTCGCTTTCTGTCTCTATGTCTCTCTCTGTCTGTCTGGTGAGCGCACGCGCCCAATAGCGAAAACCTGTCAAAAAAAAAGAAAACTTCCAGGATCCTCCACCTCTGTTTGGGTTGGGCCTCTGGGTTAGGCTTCAGGGCTGTGAAGTACTCCCTGCAGGGCTCCCCTGCAGACCCCAGTGCCAGTAGGTACACAAGTGTCTCCCTCTTGTTCTGCTCTGTCCCTTCTAACTTTTTTTTCTCTCTCTCTCTTTCTCTCTCTCTCTCTTTTTTTTTTTTTGGTCTACGGCATGTACCCTTGTTGGAGAGAGAGACAGAAAGTGAGAAATCACCCCCTTAGGGGTTGGCCATGCCACAATTCCTTCTCCTCCATTCTCTTGGGATTTGGGGCACACATGCATACAAGCCTGATGTAAGTTTTAAGCTGCCAGGTCCAGGACTTGAACAGCAGTTGACTAGGTGGAAGTCCAGCAATGTAATCATTACACCCTCTGCTGGTCCCATATTTTTATTTTTTATTTTGCTAGAGGGTGTGTGCGCTTGCTGGGAGGGGAAGGTGTGTGTGCATGTGCACGCGCATGTGTGTGTGAGAGAGAGAGAGAGAAAGAGAGAAAGCACTCCTTCATGGGTGATGGTCATGTCAAAAATCCCTTCTCTTCCACTTATCCTTTGGAGATTTTGGGTACACATGCACATGGTATGTTTTTTAAGTTCTGAGTTCAGGATTTGAACCACTGCAGTCAGCTACATGGAATCTAGTCATTTTAATCACCATGCCACTGGCTGGCCCAGAAACCAGTTTTAAAAACCTTAAATAGCAAATTGTTCTAAGCAGTACATCTGTGAGGTCACCAGTGGATGTACTGGTGGTATTTTTCTTCTGAAATGAATATGCACCCATTAAAGTACAACATGTTCTTCTGTGTCCTAGCTAAATTTATCTTGGGTAGCATCAGTGGTACAGTACTACAGACCTGTTATTTAATACTCCCAGTTACCTTGGTTCTTGGTGCTAAAATGATCCTCCCTTAACAGTTCAAAGGAATGAGTACCAGAGAGGTTAGGACAGGGGGCAAGGTCACATAGCTACTTTGCAGCAGAGCCAGGGTTCCAGCTCAGATCTCTTGACTTCCCAGCTGTGAATGTTCATTTGCCCTAGTATGTAGTTTGCTCACCATCTTGTTTCTCACTTTTCCCTTCTGCACTCCCCTCTTTGGGCTTCATGTCCCCTTGAGGGTCTCTGAACTGCTACCCTTTGCTCTGTCAGGGCTTGGAGCACAGTACCTTAAAATATGGTACCTTGGCAAGTGAGAAAACTGCAGAAACAAGGTCAGTCTGGTCTTCTCCTGCCTTCCTGTGTGAGAGCTGGACGTAAAGGAATTCTCTGTCCTGACTCCTCTGGAAGTCAGTCCTAACACCCTCATTCCAGGGGGATCTTGCCCTATATCTGGAGGCTAAGAAGAATCTGGGTATGCCCAGTAATCCTTTCACCTCCCAGTTTATTACCATTAGAGTATAGCCTTT
>NW_006159824.1:2090091-2108451 GCF_000334495.1 Tupaia belangeri chinensis | reverse complement strand
TGATTTCTCGCTTTCTGTCTCTATGTCTCTCTCTGTCTGTCTGGCAAGCGCACGCGCCCTACAGTGAAAATCTCTCAAAAAAAAAAAAAAAAAGTAATCTTTTCAACAAATAGTGTTAGAAAATGATATCCATATACAAAAAAAAAGCTAAATATAGAAATAGACTTTACACCCTTCATGAAAATTGATTAAAAATAAACTACAAACCTAAATGCAAAATAGAAAACTGAAAAGCTTCTCCAAGATAACAAAGAAAAAAAATCCAGATGACCTGGTGTTTGGTGATGACTTTTAGATACAACACTGAAAGTACAATCCATGAAAGAATTGCTAAACCAGACTTCATTAATAGCACACATTTCTTTTCTGTGGAAGGCACTGGCAAGACATGAAAAAAAAAAAAAAAAGCCACAGACTGGGAAAAAAATGCTTGCAAAAAATGTCTAATTAGGGACCATCAGGAGTTGAGAACTTAAATCCACAGGAAAACTGGCACATGATGTTTATAGCAGCTTTATTCATAACTGCCAAAACTTGGAAGCAACCAGGATGTTGTTCAGTAGGTAAACCAATAAATAAACTGTCGAACACCAGAGAACGGAATATTATTCAGTACTACAAGAAGTGAGCTATCAAAATCATGAGAAGACATGGTGGAAAATGAAATGCATCTCACTCAGTGATAGAAGCCAATCTGAAAGGGCTACTTACTGTCTGATTCCAACTATATGCCATTCTGGAAAAACTATGGGAACAGTAAAAACATAAGAGCTTGGGTTAGTGGGCATTGGTGGCTGGGAGGGAGGATGAATACATGAAACATGGGATTTGGGGGGCAGTGAAACTGCTCTGTATGATACTACAGTGGTGGATACATGTCATTACACCCTGGTCAAAACTCATAAAATGGGACCAGCAGGGGACATGGTGGTTAGGGCGCTGGACTTCCACATGGCCAACTGCAATCCAAGTCCTGGACCTAGTGGCTTGCTTTCTCACTTTCCCTCTCTCTCTTTCTCTCTGTCTGATCAAAACTGGAAAATAATAATAAATAAAGTTAAGTGAAATAATTCTTTAAAAAAGAAAAGAAAAGAAAAAAACTGATTTGAACTCTAATGTTCAAATACACTAAAATATTTGGGATTGGGATGCAGTCGAATAATGCCTGCAACTTATTTGACATGCATCAAAAAATAATGTGGATTGATGGTAGATAGACAGATGAATATAAAGCAAATATAGTAAGATGTGCCATAAAATATATATTGTAAAATATAAAATATTTACTTTATTTTGTAGATTTATATAAGATGTAAATATAGAAAAATCAAGTATTATATAATCTAGGTAGTGTGAATATGAATTCACTGTACAATTCTTTCAACTTCTGTGTATGTTTAAAGTTTCATAATAAGACACTGGAAAACAAAAATAGTGCCATAAAGGGTCAGACAGTGATGCAGTAGTAAAATTCAATGTTCTGGGCCACCGTGTAGTCTCGTTGTTAGGGAAGCCAGATCCTACATGGCCTACTGCTGCTCAAATGCCAGCCCTAGTGGCTGAAAAACATGCCATATGTGTGTTTGTGTGCCTAGAATCTTGACAGGATGGAGAAATGGTGAAGAGATTGCAGAGTGATCATGCCTCAGTAGGGGTGCTTTCTCTCTCTCTCTGTCTCTGACAAGCCCATGTACCCTCTGGCAATATTGAAGAAAAAAAAAAATCAACATCCTGCAAGGCAATTCCACATGAAAAGTTCCCAGATGAAATCAAGAGACTTCCCAAAGTATAACTTCCCAAGTTGATCTTGTGCTAGCTGAGGGTGGGGGGTGGATCAAGACATCAAGACTATGTTGGAAGGTGTTGTCTCTCTCACAAAAGAAATTAATTAAAATACATTGAGGCAGACCCCAGTGCCAGTCAGGATAAAAAACCTCTAGGATTGGGAACCAGCAGTTAGCGCAATGGCTATGTCGCTGGATTCCCACGTAGTCGACCGCAGTTCACATCCCGGACCCGGTGGCTTAGAACTCACGCCGGGCGCATGTGCATGCGTGCCCAAGATCCCAAGAGGAGAATGGAGGAGAAGGGATTGCGGCATGACCATCCCCCCGGGGGGTGATTTCTCGCTTTCTGTCTCTATGTCTCTCTCTGTCTGTCTGGTGAGCGCACGCGCCCAATAGCGAAAACCTGTCAAAAAAAAAGAAAACTTCCAGGATCCTCCACCTCTGTTTGGGTTGGGCCTCTGGGTTAGGCTTCAGGGCTGTGAAGTACTCCCTGCAGGGCTCCCCTGCAGACCCCAGTGCCAGTAGGTACACAAGTGTCTCCCTCTTGTTCTGCTCTGTCCCTTCTAACTTTTTTTTCTCTCTCTCTCTTTCTCTCTCTCTCTCTTTTTTTTTTTTTTGGTCTACGGCATGTACCCTTGTTGGAGAGAGAGACAGAAAGTGAGAAATCACCCCCTTAGGGGTTGGCCATGCCACAATTCCTTCTCCTCCATTCTCTTGGGATTTGGGGCACACATGCATACAAGCCTGATGTAAGTTTTAAGCTGCCAGGTCCAGGACTTGAACAGCAGTTGACTAGGTGGAAGTCCAGCAATGTAATCATTACACCCTCTGCTGGTCCCATATTTTTATTTTTTATTTTGCTAGAGGGTGTGTGCGCTTGCTGGGAGGGGAAGGTGTGTGTGCATGTGCACGCGCATGTGTGTGTGAGAGAGAGAGAGAGAAAGAGAGAAAGCACTCCTTCATGGGTGATGGTCATGTCAAAAATCCCTTCTCTTCCACTTATCCTTTGGAGATTTTGGGTACACATGCACATGGTATGTTTTTTAAGTTCTGAGTTCAGGATTTGAACCACTGCAGTCAGCTACATGGAATCTAGTCATTTTAATCACCATGCCACTGGCTGGCCCAGAAACCAGTTTTAAAAACCTTAAATAGCAAATTGTTCTAAGCAGTACATCTGTGAGGTCACCAGTGGATGTACTGGTGGTATTTTTCTTCTGAAATGAATATGCACCCATTAAAGTACAACATGTTCTTCTGTGTCCTAGCTAAATTTATCTTGGGTAGCATCAGTGGTACAGTACTACAGACCTGTTATTTAATACTCCCAGTTACCTTGGTTCTTGGTGCTAAAATGATCCTCCCTTAACAGTTCAAAGGAATGAGTACCAGAGAGGTTAGGACAGGGGGCAAGGTCACATAGCTACTTTGCAGCAGAGCCAGGGTTCCAGCTCAGATCTCTTGACTTCCCAGCTGTGAATGTTCATTTGCCCTAGTATGTAGTTTGCTCACCATCTTGTTTCTCACTTTTCCCTTCTGCACTCCCCTCTTTGGGCTTCATGTCCCCTTGAGGGTCTCTGAACTGCTACCCTTTGCTCTGTCAGGGCTTGGAGCACAGTACCTTAAAATATGGTACCTTGGCAAGTGAGAAAACTGCAGAAACAAGGTCAGTCTGGTCTTCTCCTGCCTTCCTGTGTGAGAGCTGGACGTAAAGGAATTCTCTGTCCTGACTCCTCTGGAAGTCAGTCCTAACACCCTCATTCCAGGGGGATCTTGCCCTATATCTGGAGGCTAAGAAGAATCTGGGTATGCCCAGTAATCCTTTCACCTCCCAGTTTATTACCATTAGAGTATAGCCTTTGTTTTTTTTTTTTTTTTGTCAGAGGGTGTGTGCACTTGCCAAAGAGAGAGTGTGAGAAAGTACACCCCATGGGGAATGATCAAGCTGTAATCCTTTCTCCTCCATTCTCCCTTTTTAAAAGATTTTAGGCATGCACATACATGCACCTGGCATGTTTCTTAAGCTGCTGGTCTAGGAATTGAACCACACAGTCAACTATGTGGGATCCAGCTGCCTTAACCCCATCATCAGCAGGCCCCATACTCCCATACTCTTTTTTTTTTTTTTTTTTTTTACTGTAGTGTGCATGTGCTCGCTGGAGAGACAGAAAGAAATTGAGAAATCCCTCCCCCCCAAGGAGGGATGGCCACACCACAATCCCTTCTCCATTCTCCTCTCAGGATCTTGGGCATGCATGCACACGTGCCCAGCATGAGTTTAAGCCACCGGGTCCGGGACTCGAACCATGGTTGACTACATGGAAGTCCAGAAACATAGCCATTTTGTCAACTACTGGTCCCGCCTGTTGTGAATTTCAAGCCTGTGGGTCCAGGACTTGAACCATGGTGGGCCATGTGGGAGTCCACTGACATAACCATTATGCTATCTGCTGATCCCCCAAACTCTTTTTAAAAGATTGCCAGAGGGGAGTCAGAGATTGTACTTGGAAGTAGGGGATGCACCAACATGTCCCGTGGTCCCAGCGCTGGTTTTTTTTTTTTTTTTTTTGGAGAGATTTTCACTGTAGGGCGCATGCGCTCGCCAGACAGAGAGAGAGAGAGAGAGAGAGAGAGACATAGAGACAGAAAGTGAGAAATCACCCCCCAGGGGGGATGGTCACGCCACAATCCCTTCTCCTCCATTCTCCTCTCGGGATCTTGGGCACGCATGCACACGCGCCCGGCGTGAGTTTTAAGCCACCGGGTCCGGGACACGAACCGCGGTCGACTACGTGGGAGTCCAGCGACATAGCCATTACGTTAACTGCTGGTTCCCCAGCGCTGGTTTTGACAGCCACGTTACCATTTTTTCACCCGAGGGCCAGCTCTACCAAGTAGAATATGCTTTCAAGGCTATTAGCCAGGGTGGCCTTACATCAGTAGCTGTGAGAGGGAAAGACTGTGCAGTAATTATCACACAGAAAAAATTCCTGACAAATTATTGGATTCTAGCACAGTGACTCACTTGTTCAAGATAACCGAAAGCACTGGCTGTGTGATGACAGGGATGACAGCTGACAGCCAATCCCAGGTACAGAGGGCACGCTATGAGGCAGCTAACTGGAAATACAAGTATGGCTATGAGATTCCTGTGGACATACTGTGGGAAAGAATTGCTGGTATATCTCGGGTCTACACACAGAATATTGAAATAAGGCCTCTTCGTTGTTGTATGATATTAATCGGTATAGATAAGGAACAAGGTCCTCGGGTGTACAAGTGCAATCCTGCAGGTCACTACTGTGGGTTTAAAGCCACTGCCCAGGAGTTAAACAAACTGAGTCAACCAGCTTCCTTGAAAAAAAAAAAAAAAAAAGTGAAGAAGAAATTTGATTGGACATTTGAACAGACAGTGGAAACTGCAATTACATGCCTGTCCATTGATTTCAAACCTTCAGAAATAGAAGTGGGAGGAGTTAGAGTTGAAAATCCTAAATTCAGGATTCTTACAGAAGCAGAGATTGATGCTCACCTTGTTGCTCTAGCAGAGAGACTAAACATTGTCATTAGTTTACCAAATCTGTGATGCCACTTGCCTGTGTGTTTGGTGACAACAACCAACATATGGAGGCCCCTGGATTGTAAAAGGAACCTCTTCCACTCCTCCTGCTGCTAAAGTGGTTAGAGCTGTATAAATAAAAACAGTGCTTTTGGAAAATTAAAAAAAAAAAAAAAAACAAAACGATTGCCAGAGGGCATGTGAAAGAGAGAGAGGAGAGAATGAACCCCCAATGGGTTGTGGTCACTCTGCAATCCTTTTTTTCCCATTTCTTCATCCTGTCAGGATTCTGGGCATGTACACATGCCTGGTATGTTTTTCAAGCTGCCAAGGCTGGGATTCGAACTTTGCTTGGCCAGGTAGGCTCTTGCTCCTTATGCCCAGGGCCTAACTGCTGCACTACAGAGCTGACCTAGATCATACCCTTTTTTGTGAATCATACTTCTATATAAATCTTTCCATTCTTCATTGAACCTAAACGTGAAAATAGTTTTCCCTGGGTCTTTGAGTCTTCATTTCTGAAAGCTTTCATATCACATGGAACTTTTTGTTTTGGAGAAATTTTTGCTATAGGGTGTGTGCACTTGCCAGAAAGACAGAGACAGACAGACGGAAAGCGAGAAATCACTCCCCGGGGGGGGGGGGGCGGGCAATGCACAAATCCAGGGGGGATGGCCACGCCGCAATCCCTTCTCCATTCTCCTCTTGGGATCTTGGGCACGCACGCACACGCGCCCAGCTGAGTTTAAGCCACCAGGTCCGGGACTCGAAACACGGTTGACTACATGGGAGTTCAGCGATATAGCCATTACACCAACTGCTGGTCCCAACACATGAAACTTTTAAATAAGTTGGTTATGCTTTTCTCTTGTTAACCTGTTTTTGGTTATGGGGGGGGTGGTCAGCCATGACCCCTGTAATGGAGAGGAAGATATACTACTTTTTCACTCCTATACCTCTATCACTTTCCTCCCTTTGTCACAATAGTCCTGATTCCTCACTCCTTTTCTCTCCAGAATGTGGACATTCTCACTCGGAAAGTCTGGCCCACAGGAAGGACTTACCTCCCCCCACCATTCAGAGTCCTGAGCCCACAAAGGGGGCACCTCCAGACATGGGCACCACTGCCCAGACTTTTCTGCCAGGATCTACTCTGCAGTCCACCCTTCCACCTGGAACACCGTCCTTGGACAAAGAGTTCCCCCAACCCAGTGAGACCATCACTCCAAACCAGACTATGGGGCACAGTCTGGGAGTTAAGTCTGAGGCTGAGAAGAATCAGAAGCAGCTGGAAGAAAATGGAGGTCTTACAGTTGATACATCAGCCATGGTGGCAGTGCCGTCCCTACTGGCCATCGTCTTCCTCCTCACCATATTCCTCCTCTACGTGGTGTGCAAGAAAAGAAGGGGACAGTCACTGCAGCACCCCCCAGGTAAACTGGCCCTCTGAACCCCTCCTCCCCTACGGACCCAGCTTCCTGGTAGAGACTCTGCCCCAAGTAGCTCTCAGGTGGCTGGAATCCTGACCCAGCACACAAATATTAAGGCTGTGTACATCGTAAACCATAGGCTGAGTAGAGTGAGCCAGACTAGAGTGGAGGAGGGCAGCCACTATGGGCCAAGGAACCCATAGTGATCATGGCCTTCAAAGCCAGGCAGCCAGACTAGATTAGTGGGGGATGAAGCTGGAGGAAGGTGAGGCCTTCCTTCAGTCTGCAAGCCTTTATGAACACCTACCATGTACCAGATCATAGTAATGTCTTAGTGTCTGATTCCCCAGTTCAAGCTATCACCACCCACCAATTACCCTTGATCTCAGAGCTTATCTCTCGATTTCTTTATCACTTCCAGATTCGCAGCTTCGTTATATACCTGTAGCACCGGATTCCAATGCCTGAGTCAAGAACGGAATTTATGAGGGCAGAAGTTATGACTTACTTTTAAAAGTGCTTTGTGCAATTAATAGTCTGATAAATATTCTGAACTTGCCAATTTTGAACACATGGCTAACCAATCACTTCCCTCTGGCTTTTTTTTTTTTTAAATGATATATTCTAAAATTTGCCTTTCTTGCTGGATGAGAGCTTGGAGAAATTTTGTATGTGTGTTTTTTAACTACTAAAAATTATTTTTATATCTACTGACTCTTCATTTTGCAGACATTGGCTTTAGACCCTTGCCTCCTTATCATGACTCCTGGTGTCAGCGTCCCTGCTGACAGTCCCCCTTCTCCCACGTCTTTGTGCACATCCTACCAGCTCCTCCTCTCCAACCTCGGCCCTCGTTTCCTCCCCAAACCCCGTGGTGTGTCTGGGATTTCCAACCTCCCTCCTCAGCAGCAGAGAGGCTGGTGTTATTCCTCAGTCTCTTGCATTATTCATATATAACCCCAAGGATTGAATTTTTTGTTTTGTTACTTTTTTTATTATTAAAACCCTTAGTTCTTGTTTCATCTCTTTCGATGAAGACGAATATATCTTCACTGGGCCAGATCTGAGGGAAGCCTGGGGCATGGGATGAAGTCTGTGAGGAAGTGGCTGGATGTCTCCATCTCCTTCTCCCGTCTGAGCCTGGCAGTGCATTTGTGAAGTACAAAGCGGGAGCACCTCCTGGGGAAGCCAAGGCACAGTTGTAGGCAGGCTTGGGTTTTAGTTTCTCCACACCCACCTTTTGCCCTTTGTCCTAGTGTGCTCTGGATCTGCAGAACACATATGTGTCAGTCTGTGGTTTCCATCCTATAGGTCTCCAGGTTCTGTCTCATGGTACAGGTGATGGTCTCCCTTTACGTTCTTGATCCAGCTCTGTGGCTTAGCTCTCCAGCATCTGCTCACAGGTTCGGGCCACATCACTGAGCTTAAGGCGGGCATAGTCCACTCGCTTCAGAGCCATCTGACAGTCCTTCCTTGAAGAGTAGCTGGAGCCCTCATGGGGCTGTCCTGTGGCCACCTATAAGACAGTTCGATTCATCAATGGAGCACTGCCTCTTCTACCCACCCTTTAACCAGGCATCAGGTCTCTTGTCTCACTCTTCCCTGAGTTTGAATCATAAGCCACATGGTAGCTGGGTAACCTAGGGCAAATCACTTAACTTCTAGCCTCATCTGTAAAACAGGGGGTGTGTGTGATGATAACACTTAGGAGAGTTGTAAGATTGGATAAGATAATACAGGGGCCTGGTGTGTAAGGGAGCCAGATTCCACGCTGATTGTAGTTCGAAGCCTGCCCCAGCAGCATGCTGGGTGCCTATGCGTGGGTGCCCAAAATCTTGACCAGTGGGAGAAATTGAGGGATTACATCATGTCCATGCCCTATTGGGGGTTGCTCTCTCACTTTCCCTCTCTCTCTCTGGCAAGTGTATGTGCCTTCTGGTAATCAAAGAGAAAGATAATGCAGAATGTCTAACACATAGCAAAAACAGTAATTGGGGAGGGGGCAGGCAGTGACGTGGTGGTTAAGGCAATGGATCCCACATGGCTGACTGGGCAGTTCAAGTCCCTGACACCTCCCTTCCCCCAACTTGAAAACTCATGTGCATGCACAAATCATGAGAGAAAGGACTGTAGCCTGGCCATCTCCATCACCCCTCACCTGGGGGAGGTGTGCTGTTCTCACCCCCCCCACCTCCCCTACAAGTGAACATGACCTATAGATTTAAAAAAAATTAGTCAATGGTGGTAACTATTGTATGACTTCAGAACCTTTTCAATCCTGTCCCGTATCTCAGGATGTAAGCATCTGGGGCCTCATGCCCTGAGATCATGCCAAGTCACTAAGGACAAAGTCCTGTGGCATTAGAATTGTTTACAGGCCTTATCCCGGGCACTTCCCCAACCGGTGGCTCATGTGATGCTAACCAGTGAAACAGACAGGGAAGAAGCCTTTCATCTTTTCCTTCTAGAGAAAAAAAACCCGACCCTGGAAAGGCGGGGTCCTGCCAGGGTCATTCGGTTAGGTCAGGGGCGGTGCCGGGTTAGGAAATCTGGTTCTGCCCAGCTATTCTCTCTCGGGGATTGGAGAAGAATAAGGCTAGGGCAGAGGGCTGGCAGTGCAGCACGTTCCAGACACACCCACCTGGGTGAGGTAGCGGATCTGGGCCGACAGCTCCGCCTCCACGTGTTGCACAGAAGCGGTGAAGGCCGCCGCCTGCCGGTCTAAGAGCCGCTCGTTGGTTTTCTCCTTGGACAGTTCCAGTATCACAGTACCTGCCGGGGAGAACGGAGGGCGGGGACACTCGGAGACTGCCCCACCCTAATGGCAGGGCCCGCCACTCAGCCCTGCACCTTTGCCGCGCAAGCCCTTAGGATCCCTCCCCCAGCCAGCCCCTAGTCTCAGGTCAGCGCCTGTGCACGCGGTTCGGCTCCGCCTCGCTCTCGCTGCAGGCCTGCCGTCCGGCTGTCGCATCGCGGACCTGCATTCTGAAGGATGGCGCCGATTTCCCGTTCGATGTCTTCCAGGGCGCGTAGTCGCTCGTTCGCCAGGCTGTAGGTAGCCATCGTCGCTCTGGAAATCCCTCCCTGGACTTTCTCATGCGCAGCTCGAGCTCGAGCCCGGAAGTGGCTGTGGGTGTGCGCCTGCGCAGAGAGTGTTCTCTAGCGGACACTACAATTCCCAGGATGCTCAGCGCAGTCTCACCTCGCTAGGTCCGCTTGGGGAACTACAACTCCCAGCATCTCCTGAGCTGGGCGGGGTCTGCGCATCGCCTCGGGACCACCTGTGATCAGAGGCGATCTTGAGATATTCCCCGGCCTGAGGCCCTTGGGATCCGTCACGTTGATGACATTGTGGCCTCACATGTATTCTACTTTACTAAGCGTCTGATGGGTGCTAGGGGTATACCTCCAGACCGGCCAGGTCGTCCGAGGAAAGCTTGATTTGGTGAGTGTTACATTATTCTGCCGAGCGCTTCTCCCTGACCAGAAGCCCAGTAGATTACAGATGTAGTCTCTGATTCTGGCTCCTTCTTGCCCTTTTCCTTTTCTGGTTATATGTTATGTGCTGGGCTCTGGGGATCCAAGGATGAATGAGATGGACTGTCACGGGATAATGCAATAGATGTTTTGTTAGAGATATGCCCAGCGTATGTCATAAGGGGCACAGATAAAGGATTCTTAGAGGAAGTGTCGCTTGCATCTTAAAGGGTTAGCAAGGTGGATGAGAAGTTGGAGTGGGAATGAGAAACAGCATAGACAAGAAAAGGGGGCTGTGAAGGGGTCCAGCAGGTTGGGAGTCCTGTGAGGAGTTTAGTTTGACTGGAATGAATAGAGTGGTGGTGGTTAGTTGTGATAGTGACTGACTCGAGGGAGGATCAGGTAAAGGCTTGCAACCTAAGTAATTTGGACTTTCTTCTTGAAGCCATTTGAAAGCATTAGAAGGGTTTTAAGGTTTTTTTTAAGAGAGATTTTTGCTATAGGGCATGTGCACTTGCCAGAGAGACAAAGAGAGAAAAAGCTAAAAATCACCCACGGAGATGACCATGTTGAAATCCCTTCTCCTCCATTCTTCTCCTGGGATTTTGGGCATGTGCGCATACATGCCTGGGCGTGAGTTTTAAGCTACCAGATCTTGAGCCATGGTTGATTATGTGGCAGTCCAGCCATGTAACCATTACGCCATCTGCTGGTCCCATGGATTCTTAAGAACTTTGTTAAGATCAGATTTATCTTTTTTGGAAAGAACACGATTGGCAGTTTATGGAAAATCATCAGGAAGGAAAACAGTTTGTACAAATTAGCAAATGAATAGAGACTTAGTTAAACTTGATGGATCTAGTATTTAACTTCATTTTTCTCTAAGTTCTAATACAATAATAAAATTATTTTACTTATTTTTATTCTGCTTCTTTTGGTTTTATTTATTTATTTACTTTGAGAAGTTTTTGCTGTAGTGTGTGTGTGCTCGTCAGAAAGACAGAGAGGGACCAGCAGTTAGCGTAATGGCTATGTAGCTGGACTCCCACGTAGTCGACCGCGGTTCGAGTCCTGGACCCAGTGGCTTAAACTCACACCGGGCGCGTGTGCATGCATGCCCAAGATCCCAAGAGGAGAATGGAGGAGAAGGGATTGCGGTGTGGCCATCCCCCCTGGGGGATGATTTTTCGCTTTCTATCTCTCTGTCTCTCTCTGTCTGTCTGGCGAGCGCGCACACCCTATAGCAAAAAAAAACAAAAACAAAAACAAAAACAAAAACAAAACCTCTCAGACAGAGACAGAAAACAAGAAATCACACCCTCAAGGGGGATGGCCACACTGCAATCCCTTCTCCTCCATTCTCCTCTCAGGATCTTCAGTGCACATGCACATGCGCCTGGCCTGAGTTTAAGCTGCTGGGTCTGGGACTCAAACTGTGGTCACTACATGGGAGTCCAGCGACATAGCCATTATGCCAACTGCTGGTCCCAGGTTTTATTTATTTTTTAATTAGCCAGAGGGTGATGTGCTTGCCAGAGAGAGGGAGAAAACACTCCTTATGGAGAATGGTCATGTTACAGTCCTGTCTCCATTTTCCCTTCATTTTGGGATCTTGGGCACGCAAGGACACATGCCCAGCACGATTTTTGTGCCACTGGATCCGGGACTTGAGCCATATAATTGGCCATGTGAGATCCAGTTCCCTTAACCAGCAGGCCCTATTTTATTTTTGAAAGTTTGTTTGTTTTTTTCTTTCTTTCTCCTTCTTCTTTTTTTTTTTTTTTTGGAGAGCTTTTTGCTATAGGGCACGTGTGCTTGCCAGAAAGACAAGAGAGAGACAGCAGGAAAGTGAGACACCCCCAGAGAGTTGGCTACACCACAATCCCTTCTTGTCCATTCTCCTCTCTAGATTTTGGGCATGTATGCATGTGTGCCTGGTGTGTTTCTGGTGAGAGAGAGAGGCAGCACTCTTTAACAGGATCTTGACACTGCAACCAATCTTTAAGCTTCAGCCAGCCTGGATCAAGGGTACACGCATGCCCAACATACTCAGGGAAGTCGCTGGATGTGAATCTGGAACCTTCAGAGTGTGACATTTTTTAAAAAGAATTATTTTATTTAACTTTATTTCAATTTGACCAGAGAGAGACAGAGTGAGAGCGAGAGAGAGAGAGAGAGAGAGAGAAAGTGAGAAAGCAAGCTGCCAGGTTCGGGACTTGAACCATGGTCAGCCATGTGGGAGTCCAGCACCCCCAACCACCGAGCCACCTGCTAACCCAGAGTGACTTTTTGTTTCTGTATCAGTCTGCCCCCCATAATAAAGTTTTTAAAAAATTGTTTATTTAATGCCATTTGTTATTATCATTGTTGTTATTATTGTTATTATTATTTTAATCTGACAAGAGAGAGACAGAGAGAGAGAGAGGGAAAATGAGAAAGCAAGCCACCAGGTCTAGGACTTGAACTGCAGTTGGCCATGTGGGAATCCAGTGCCTTTAACTACCATGCCATCTGCTGACCCCCATAATAAAGTTATTTTGAAAAGGGTTCAGCGATGGGGCTGGCAGGTGCCATGGTGGTTAAGGGCTCTGGACTCCCACATGGCCTATTGTGGTTCGAATTCTGGACCTGGCTGCTTGCTTTCTCACTCCACTTTCCCCCCACCCACCCCACTCTTTTCTGGTCAAATTGATACACAATAAATAAATAAAATAATTCTTAGAGGAAAGAAAAGGTTCAGAGAGCTGGGACAGCAGGTTGTATGATGGATTCCCACATGGTTTGAGTACTGGGACCCAGAGACTTTAAATTCACAAGTAACTTGATAAATAAATAAATGTTGGGGCCAGCAGATAGCACAGTGGTTACGTCGCTGGACTCCCACAAGGTTGACTGCAGTTTGAATCCCAGACCTAGTGACTTGAAATTCATGCTGGACATATGTGATGTGCCTAAGATCCCAGGAGGAGAATGGAGGAGAAGGGACTGCTGTGTCCATCCCCCCGGGGGGTGATTTCTCACTTTTCGTCTCACTGTCTGTCTCTGTCTCTCTTTCTCCAGTGAGCACACACACCCTATGGCAAAAGCCTCTAAATAAATAAATAAATAAATGTGTATTTTGTTTGTTTGTTTTTTTAAGGGTTCAGAGAAAGGGAGAGGAGTTCAGAGCAAAATTTTAGATTGAAGGTGGAAGACACAGGTTAAGTGGTAACTGGTTTAGCAGTGAAGTGGTAACTAAACCAGATGTGAAGAAGACTTAGAAGCAACATGATTTACCCTTAAATTAGTAGTCTCTTATACAACTGGTGTAACGGTGGTACTAAAATTAGGAGGGCCTTTCTGTTTTCCCAAAGGATGTGTGCACTCACACAGAGAGAGACAGAGAAAGTGAGAAATCACCGCCCCCAAAGATGAGTGTACCACAATCTTTTCTCCTCTGTCCTAAGGAAATCACCCATTGGGGGGATGGCCATGCTGAAATCCCTTCTCCCCCATTCTCCTCCTGGGATTTTGGGCATGCACACATATACGCCCAATGTGATTTTCAAGCTGATGTATTTAGGACTTGAACCACAGTCAACTACATGGGAGTCTAGCGCCTTAACCACCACACCCTCTGCTGGCCCCCAAAAGATTGTTTAAAGCAGTTAGGGAACCAGCAGTTAGTGTAATGGCTATGTCGCTGGACTCCAACGTAGTCGACCGCGGTTCGTGTCCCGGACCCAGTGGCTTAAAACTCAGGCCGGGCGCGTGTGCGTGCGTGCCCAAGATCCCGAGAGGAGAATGGAGGAGAAGGGATTGCGGCGTGACCATCCTCCCTGGGGGGTGATTTCTCGCTTTCTGTCTCTATGTCTCTCTCTGTCTGTCTGGCGAGCGCACGCGCCCTACAGTGAAAATCTCTCCAAAAAAAAAAAAAAAAAAAAGATTATTTAAAGAAGTTAGACTGACAGACCTCCTCCTTGACTCCATATAGTTTGGTGGCTATTCTTCCCCGACCTATTAGTATACTGGAGATTTCTTTGTTGGAGATGGAAGCAGGATTTTTAGCTTGGGGTGAGAGTGGGGGCACCCAGGCACAGTTGAGGGCAAGAATACAGGACTGCTGTGAAAACAGAGAGAAAGCGAAAGTTTATGTTCTGAGCTGTGGTGACTAGAAGTCTGGCGACGAGGCTTGTGCTTTCCAGGTCAGAGACTGGATGGCTCTTCTCTGGGGAATTTGATTAGTCAAAGAAAAGATGTAAGGGCATTAATGTCAGCGTTTCTCCAGGAAAGCAGTTAGCCAGATCACCGCATTGTGAACTCACAGTCGGGAAGTCCCAGCTATGTACACGGGACTTCTCAACTTAAATATGGGCAGACAGCAAAGGCTATCTAGATATTTGAAGGAATTGTCTAACATGAAAGACAGGGACCAAACTAAGCAAGAGAGGAAAATAAAACTACTGAAGCTCTCGGAGAAAAGATACTGTGAAAACTCCTTTATGAGGTTTGGAGGAGAAATTGAGGACATCTTCCAGCAAGTACATGAAGTAAAACAAAGGAGATGACACACAGCAAAGACAATTAGAGAGTCAGGCTATGGTGCTGAAATTCTAGCAGAGCCCACAGAGAAAACAAAATAAAAGAAAGGACTTGTGCTTCCAGATTAAAAGGGCCCATCAGGTACCAGCTCAGAAAAAACCTCACGTGGGGACCAGCAGTTAGCGTAATGGCTATGTCGCTGGACTTCCATGTAGTCCACCGTGGTTCGAGTCCGGGACCTGGTGGTTTAAACTCATGCCAGGCGCACGTGTGTGTGCATTCCCAAGATCCCGAGAGGAGAATGGAGGAGAAGGGATTGCGGCATGGCCATCCCCCCTAGGGGGTGATTTCTCGCTTTCTGTCTCTCTGTGTCTGTCTGGCGAGCACACACACCCTATAGCAAAAACCTCTCCAAAAAAACCCCACATGTGCGGTGGGATTGCAGTGTGTCCCTAAATTCCTAACAGGAAAGGATTGAGGTGACCACACCCCATTGGGGGATGCTTTCTGTCTCAATCTCTTTTCTCTGGCACAAAACTGAAACAAAATGAAGGACTGGCCAGTGGGTAAGGTGGCTGGATCCCACATGGTCAACTTCAAGGTTCATGTCCCAGACCCAAAGGCTTGAAAAACACTCTGGGCATGTGTGTGCACAAATCCCAAGAGGAAAATGGAGGAGAAGGGTTTGTGTCATGGTCATCCTCCCCTGGAGAGTGATTTCTCGTTTACCCTCTCTCTTTTTCTCTCTTTGTACTCTCTCTAGTGAGCACATGCTCCCTAGAGGGAAACTACAAAAAACAAAATAATAAAATAAAAGTTCACTCTTTGGGGAACCAACAGATGGCATAATGGTTACTTTGTTGGACTCCCCTGTAGTCAACCCCAGTTTGAGTCCTGGATCCGGTGGATTAATACTCATGCCAGGTGCATGTGCGTGTGTGCCCAAGATCCCAAAAGAAGGGATTGTGGCGTGGCCATCTCCCTGGGGAGATGATTTCTTACTTTCTGTCTCTCTCTGTCTCTCTGGCAAGCGTATCCACCCTATAGCAAAAATCTCTAAAAAAGGGACCGGCAAGTGGATGGTGGTTAAAGCCTCTGCACTCCCACATGGCCGACCATGGCTCAAGCCTCGGACCTGGTGGCTTGCTTGCTCCCTTCCTCTCTCTCTCTGTCTCTCTCGGATCAAACTGGAAAATAATAATGATAATAATAATAAATAAAGTTAAATAAAAATAATTCTTAAAAAAAATCTCTAAAAACAAGAGAAAATAGTTCACTCCTTGGACCAGCCAGTGGCATTGTGAGTAAGGTCACTGGACCTCACATGGCCTACCATGTAGTTTGAATCCTGGACCAGCAGCTTGAAAAACACACTGGGTATGTGTGCTCATGTACCTAAAATACTGAAAAGAGGGAGAAGGGACTGCAGCATGGCCATCCCCCCTGGGAGGGTTGGTGCTTTTTCACTTTCTCTCTGGCAAGTACACGTGCCCTCTATGCAAAAAAAAAAAGAAAAAAAAAGAAAAAAAAGTTTGTTTCTTTTCTTTCTTTTAGTTTTTTAGAGTTTTTTTTTTTTTCTTTAGGGCATGTGTGCTCGCTAGAGAGACAGAGATAGTGAGAGGGAAAGTGAGAAATCACCCCCAAGAGGAGGGGATAGCCACACCATAATCTTTTCTCTTCGATTTATCTCCTAGGATCTTGAGTATGCACGAATTTTCAAGTCCCCAGGTCTGGGACTCAAACAGCGGCTGACCATGTGGGAGTCTAGTAATGTAACTGCTATGCCATCTGTTGGCCCCAAGTTTGTTTTTTTTAAAGAAGAATTTAAAAAAAGATCAAAAAGTAAGTAAGATATATTTTACAGTGAAGAGACCTAAGAGTTGGGGAGTAATTTTCTTTTTCTCCCTTCCTTTACTTCTATGGAAGAGACTTGTGTGGGCTTATTTACCACAGAGGAAAAGCTATTATAGAGAGACAGTTTGAAGAGAGCAGGATGTTTTGATGAATCAAGGTCTCACAGGAGGTGGGAGGGCAGGGATCAGAGCACAGGAGGAGGAATTAGCTTTGAACCGGGGAAAGCATTTTAACCTTGGTTGTGTACGAGAGTTGGTGTAGATGTCAGTGTTTGTCAGTTGAAGGAGGGAAGTTGAAGTCATTCCTCCCTGATTGCCTAATCTCTGTGAATAACAAGAAGAGTCACTAAGAGCAGGAGGAAGGTGGAAAATTGGTTAGGAGGATGGGAGCGGTAGAAGAGGGTGACCAGGGCCGTGGAGAGAGACAGGGTGTTGTCAGGTATTGAGGTCCAGCTTAGATTAGAGACTGTACATTTCAGTGCCCCCAAATCCATACCTAGAACAGCGTTGGTGTCTAGGACATGTTCAAAAATATCGAGGCCCTGGGGCTAGCAGGTGGCCTGGTGGTTAAGGTGCTGGACTCCCACATGGCCGACCATTGTTTGAGTCTGGGACCCAGTGGCTTGAAAATCACGCCTGGTGTGTGTGTGTGTTCCTGTGTGCACAGAGTCTCGAGGAGAATGGAGAAGGGATTGCTGCAGAGTCATCCCCCCTCGGGGTGATTTCTCACTTTCTCTTCTCTCTGTTTCTGTCCTTCTCTCTGGCAAGTGCATGTGCCCTATGGCAAAACAAAACAAAACAAAACAAACAAACAAACAAGCAAACTTAAAAAGAAAATATATTGAGGCACAGCGATGGTGGGCAAACTACTAGGTACTGCACCGTGATGCTAGGGCCACATGGGAGGTCACCATAGCACTTGCCTATAATCTTAGCTAAGAAGGTCGCAGTCATGAGACCCTGACAGAAATCTCTCTCCTCTCCTTCACTCCTCTCTCTCTCTTTCACTTATAAGAAAAGCATTTGTTGGGACCAGCAGTTAGCGTAATGGCTATGTCTCTGGACTCCCATGTAGCCGACCGCAGTTTGCGTCCTGTACCCGGTGGCTTAAAACTCATGCCGGGCGCGTGTGCGTGCGTGCCCAAGATCCCGAGAGGAGAATGGAGGAGAAGGGATTGTGGCGTGGCCATCCCCCCTGGGGGGTGATTTCTCACTTTCTGTCTCTGTCTCTCTCTGTCTTTCTGGCAAGTGCATGCACCCTAATGCAAAAACCTCTACAAAAACCACCCAAAAAAAAAAAAAAAAAAAGAAAGAAAGAAAAAGAAAAGAAAATCATGCTAAGCACATGTGTATGCATGCCCCAAATGCTGAAAGAATGGAGAAGGGATTGCTGCATGGTCATCCCGCTTGAGGGGGGCTTTCTCCCTTTCTCTCTCTGTCTCTCTCCAGTGATCGTAAGTACCCCCTGGCAAAAACCTAAAAAGAAATAAGACAGGCTGGCATGTGGCATGGTGGTTAATGTGCTGGACTCCAACATGGCCAACTGCAGTTTGAGTCCTGGACCTAGTGGCTTGCTTTCTCACTTTCTCTTTTTGTCTCTCTCTGGTCATATTAAATAATAATAATAAATAAAAATTAAAATAATTGAAAAACAATTATTTATTTAATTTTATTTATTTATTATTTTTTAATTTGACCAGAGAGAGAGAGAGAGAGAAAGTGAGAAAGCAGGC
>NW_006159824.1:2067539-2089859 GCF_000334495.1 Tupaia belangeri chinensis | reverse complement strand
ATTTCTCTGATAGGGGCTAGCAGGTGGTGTGGTGGCTAAGGTGTTGGACTCTCACATGGCTGGCCACAGTTCGAGTTCCAGACCTGGTGGCTTACTTTCTTATTCACTCTCTCTCTAGTAAATGCACATGCCCTTTAACAAATTAAAATAATAATAATTAAAATTAAATAAAGAATTCTTTCTTTAAAATGAATTTGTCTTGCGAACAGCAGATGGTGTAATGATTACATTGCTGGATCCCCATGTATTTGACCATGGTTTAAGTCCCAGACCCAGTGGCTTAAAACTCACACCAGGCGTGTGTGCATGCATGCCCAAAATCCTGAGAAGAGAATGGAGAAGGGATGACAGCATGGCCATCTCCCCTAGAGGGTGATTTCTCTCTTTCTGTCTCTCTCTGTCTCGCTGGCCAAGCACACATGCACTAAAGCAAAAATCTCTCTCTCCTAAAAAAAAAAAAAAAGAATTTGTCTGATAACCACATTTTACATGTTCAAAAAGACATTTCTTCAAGGATGATTGTTGTAATACTGTTTGAATTAGCAAAATAGTAAAAATTTCTTTAAGTGCATCAGTAGGAAACTGACAAAAATAAATGATCTCTAGGCAATGGAAAGCTATTATTTATTTAAATTTGCTTGAAGACATGGACACACATCGCAGAGTCAGAGTGAGATGAGAAAGCCCTCCCCCCCCATGGAGAATGTTCACGCTGTAATCCTTTCTTTTTTTTTTCTAGAGAATTTTTTTGCTATAGGGCGTGTGTGCTTGCCAGAAAGACAAAGAGAGACAAAAAGACAGAAAGCAAGAAACACCCCCCAGGGGGGATGGCCATGCTGCGATCCCTTCTCCTCCATTCTCCTCTTGGGACCTTGGGCACGCATGCAGATGCATCCGGCGTGAGTTTAAGCCATCGGGTCCAGGACTGGAACCGCGGTCAACTACGTGGGAGTCCAGCAACATGGCCATTATGCTAACTGCTGGTCCGTATAATTCTTTCTTTATCTTTCTTTCCTTTTAGGGTTTGGGCACACATGCACATGCATCTGTCATTTTCTCAAGCTATCAGGTCTGCATTTGAATTGTGGTTGGTCATGTGAGATCTGGCTGTCTTAACCACTAGGCCACAGAGTTGGCCTTTTTTTTTTTTTTTTTTGGTAGTTTGTTATAGGGTGTGTTTGCTTGCAGGAGAGAGAGCCAGTTAGAGGGAAAGTGAGAAATCACCCCCCTCCAAGGGGGCATGGCCATACCATTATCCCCTCTCCTTCATTCTCCTCTTGGGATTTTGGGCATACATGCACATGTGCCCACGGTGAATTTTATTTATTTTTAGGGAGATTTTTGCTATAGGGTGCATACACTTGTCAGATACAGAGATAGAAAGTGAGAAATCACCCCCCAGGGGATGGCCATGCTCTAGTCTCTCTCTTCTACTCTTCTCTTGGAATCTTGGGCACGCAAGCACACATGCCCAGCATGAGTTTTAAGCCGCCTGGTCCAAGATTTGAGCTGCATTTGGCTACATGGGAGTTCAGTGCCATTACAGCTACCTGCTGGCCCCTTACCTTTTTTTTTTAAGAGAGAGATTTTTGCTATTTTTGTATATGCTTGCCAGAGAGGGAGACAGACAGATAGCAAGTGAGAAATTACCCACCAAAGGGGATGGCCACACTGCAATCCCTTCCCCTCTTGGGATTTTGGGCATGCATACATATGCACCTGGCCTGAGTTTTAAGCTGCCAGGCCCAGGACTTGAACAGCAGCTGATTATGTGGGAATCCAGCAACGTAACCATTATGCCATGTGCTGGTCCCTCTTTTTTCTTTTTAAGAGAGATTTTTGCTATGGGGCAAGAATGTGCTCCCTGGAGAGACAGGGAGATACAGAGACAGAAAGCGAGAAATCACTCTCCATGGGGGATAGCCACACCACAGTCCCTTCTCCTCCATTCTTCTCTCAGGGTCTTGGGCATGCACACATATGTACCCGGTGTGAGTTTTAAGCTGCCAGGCCTAGGATTGGAACTGGTCAACTATGTGGGAGTCCAGTGATGTAACCATTCCACAATCTGCTGGTCCTAAATAATACTTTCTAAAAACAAAACAAAACAAAAACAGACAAAAAAAAAAACATTAAAAACAAAGAGCTATGAAATAAAAAGGCATTGTTTCTCAAAATGTGTGCTAAATAATAACCCAGATCCATGGATTTTTCTTGGAATCTGGAAATATTCTGACTCAATCTAGGGAAGTTAGGACTGGGGCTCTGGATCCTAATTGTGACTCCCAGAGGGTTCTGATTCACCTGAAAGCTTGAGGTTAAGGAGCAGAGGAATGCTGGGGCGAAGATTTTAGAAGCGCTAGTCTTTCCACATGATGAAGCCCAGGGTGCAAGGGGCAGGCTGTTTAGTGAGCAGTCAGAGCCGTGGCATACTAAAGCCTGTGGGAGCCATCCCCGTTTGCCTCACCAACCTGGTCTGGAGCTGCAGTGCCTCTGGCCTCTCTGAGTCCCTGAAATGTATTCGGTCCCTTCCTGTCTTCACATATGATGTCGCCATGGCCAAGAATGCTCGTCCTTTGTATGGTCTCATAACTCCTCCTCATCTTTCAGTTCTCTGCTTAAAGGTCGCTTCCTCCAGGAACTCTTCCCCAAATTCCACCTAGGTTAGCGCTCCCTGTCACACATTCTCACAGAGATGATGAGGGAGGGAGTTGACATTTGTTGTTCTGCTTCTCTGTCCCTATACTATGCCTGCCATATAGTAGGGACTCAAATCAAGTTCATTTGTGGAACTGGCCCAGCCGCCATGGCACAGTGCCCTTTAAGGCTGGAGGCCCTTAGGCTGCCCACGGGTTCAGATAACACCCTAGGCCGATGGGTGTTGGGTGCACGTGCTGGTGCCAAGGAGCTGGAGCTGGAGGACTGGGGAGGGGGAATCACAGCTGAGACCTTACTGAAGGTGCTTCTGTCTCTTTTTTTTTTTTTTTTTGGTACACATACTATCACACAAAAATAAATGAACTAGTAAGAGATTGTGGAATGAAATAGGTTTAAGAGAAAACAGACAAAGATTGGGCTGTAGGGGCAGAGTGGGAGATGGAGGTGAGAAACATCCACTTCCTGCCTTCAGCCCAGACGTCACAGGAGCAGCACCAGGATGTAGCCCTAGGACAGGGCCAGCCAGCGTCACCCCTGGCCGCCCAAAGCCCTTGCTTCTCTGAGAACTTAAGTACTGGACTCCACGGAGGTGCCATGTGGCTTGTCTGGTGAGGCCTGCGGGTGAGGTCCCCCTGAGCCTCAGGAACCGACGGCTTGAGCAACCGTCAAGAGCGGTGGACACAAATACAGCTATCACAACCGGCACGATGTGGTCACATGTGTCAGCCACAGCCGGGAAGTGCCTGGCTTGCTCAGTGCCTGACTCGTCTGCAGGGAAGTTAGCTGTTTCCCTCATCAGTGACTCAGTTTACTTTGTGGCTTCACCAGGCCGTACCCTTGAGTTTGGACTGACCAAATCGAGTTTTGATGTTTACCCTGAAACACAGAAACAGCACAGTCCTTCAACAGACGCTACCGACAGCCCATGTCAGGTGCCTTGTAGCTGCAGGAGAGGCTGGGGCCTCCCGCCAGCTCAGAGTCACTGAGGAACACGAGACACTAACACTGTACGCACTTCGAATGCTACAGAGAACACACACACACACACTCATGCCTATTAAAAGGTTTATTTTCTTCTTTATGCTCAGAAACAAAGAAATGGTCTTGTCCCCCCAACGGGGTCTCATCTCGAAGGAATGGAGGCAGAGATAGTGACGGGAGGGGGCTGTTGGTGTGAGGCTGAATACGGAAGTTCTTTCTCCCCCCATCCCTGCTATTACTCCTCTCTTTAACGTCCCCCTCCAGAACATTTAGGTATGAACACAACTTGCCACCCACGGGGGCTGGGTAGGCACAGCTGTAGGCAAAGAATTAATGCCCGCTTTCAACAAGAGATGGGTCCAGTGTCTTGGGGGAAAGGGGAGAGGGAGGGGACGGGTTGGTCGAGGGAGCTGCCGACTGGAGGGGAAGGGGAGAGAGGCTGGGACCCCTGCCCCCACAACAGTGGGGGTCTTGGTCCTGCCCCTACCTCTCCCAGCACCATCCACTCCCTCCTGAGCCCCCCTTCCTAGCAGAACTGGTCATCATAGTCGTCGTCCTTCATCCCCTTCAGCCGAAGCCGGGCAAAGTCCTCGAACACAATGTCGTCGTCTGTGGCATAGCTTGGTGGTGGAGAGGGGGCATGAAGTCAGGGGCTTCTGGCCCTTTCTGTAGCCTCCTTTCCTCCCACCTCCAGGGACAGAGGAGTTAGAGCGGCCACAGGACCAGAGGTGTTTGCCAGTAGGGACAAAGAAAGGGCAGTGACAGCCTCATAAAGATAAAGATTGGATGCCTCAGCACGTCCCCCTACCCCCAAGCCCAAAACACCCAGGAGGTGAGAGGCTAGATTCGAATGTTACAGGAATCTTGGTCCAAAGAGAGTCAGAGGGTTAGGAGTTTCTTACTTGGTATCAAATTCGATGAGGTTAGTATCCACAGGGACATCTGTCTGAGGAGCGGCTGAGGAGGGGAGGAGAGGGGGCGGGTGTGGGCGCTGGAAGGACCAGCTTTGATCCACTGGCCGTTTCAGGCCCCGCTCCAGGGGCCCGTGAGGTGGTGTGCTCACCTGACTGGGGTCTGGGGAGGGTGATGTGGTCATGGGGCTTGGGGTGCATAAGAACGAAGGGCAGCTCCACAGAGACATCCCTGGGGAGGGGAAAGGCAGCATGAAGATGACGACACAGGGCCAGAGAGGACCACGGTGACCCCCACCCGGAGGTCACACCACACTCACCCGCCTCGAGACACCACCAGTTTCACCTTGACCCTGTAGGACACCAGGATTCCCAGCACCTCCATGTTGGCACCTTCCTTCACGCTGCAGCGGGGGAGAGGGGAGCGGGAGGGGCTGGAGCAGGGCCCACTGCTCTGCCCCCCAGCCCATCTTTCGGGGTCCCATCAGGAGGCTGAGCAGGACTACAAAGTCCTCGCAGACCTCAGAGCCCTGGCAGCACAGGCTGGTGAAGGGTGCCAAGGTGCTGTCCTGCCCGGACCCTCCCGAGGCTCTCTCGTCTCGGGGTAGACGGTGTGTGTGTGTGTGTGTGTGTGTGTGTGTCTGTCTGTCTGTCCTAACAGCCCCACTTGCTGACTCTGCGTGAGCCCCCACCGCGCCTCCTCTCCTCTCCCTGCAGTTCATTCTCACAGCGTCCAGGCAGGCTGTGTGTGAGCACCAAGGTGCCATGGGAGTGACGCCCTGACCCCCGTGAGTCTGCCGGCCTCCAGGCTGCTCCTGCATGAGGCCACCGCAGTGCCACCCCTCACATGCGCTGGCCCAGGCCCACTCCGGAGCCACTGCCATCGCGGTTCTGTCTGGAACACTTTCCCTGCGCATCCAGGTCCCCTGCTGCCTCTGGGTCCATGTGAGTTCATTTCTGCACTACTCCTCCCCTGGCCACCCTAGTTAAAATGAACACACCCTGCCCTTGCCTGCCTCGCTCTCCCCCCAGCCTTGCCATTCCACATGCTACCCACTTTACAGTCGCCTCTCCTCAGCTGTGGTCACTGATGACATCTCTGGCACCCAGCGCAGAGCCTGGCACAGGACTAGCTGGCCCTGAATGGATGTCTGTCTCCCGGGCTGCAGGGGAACCTGTTGCCCAGCCCCCCGGCTCACATGGTGCTGGAAGCCAGGTTGGTGTCCTCGTGCTTCAGCTTCCCGTCCAGCGCGAGGCCACGCTTCTCCCGGTTGTTGCTGAGCAGCGGTGTGATGGTGTACACCTTGCAGAACGTGGAACTGGGGGAGATCTGGTCACTGGGGGTTGAGGACGGGGCTCTTGGAGAGGCCAGGCTGAGTGAGGGAGCAGCCTCCCACCTCCCACACAGCACCTCTGCCCTCACTGTCCCTTTGGGCACAGGTCACAAGGGAGTAGGTTTTGGCTCAACCGGCTCAAGAAAATGCAGTGGGGCTGGCAGGTGGCAAAATGGTTAAGAGTACTGGACTCCCACAAAACCAATCGTGGTTCCAGTCCCAGCCCGGCGGCTTGCTTTCTCACTTTCCCTTCTCTCTTTCTCTGTCCCTTTCTGGTCAAATTAAAACAAGTAAGTAAAATACAGTTCAATAAAAAAACAAAAACAAAAACAAAAAAAAACACACACACACAGCTTAGAGGATACGCCCACACTACAAGTAGAGTTGGTTTGGGAAGAGTTCTATCCCCATCTCACATTCTCCCAGTCTCGCTCTTCTCCCCTAAGATTGGGACCTGGGTCTGCTGTGATACTCACTCTTGTTCGATCTGAGCCACGGGACACTTGTACTGGGCAGTGCTGAAGAGGCAGATGTCGGCGTACTGTCTCACTGTGGGGCAGGATGGAGTCGGCAGCTTGGATGGCGCACGGACTACCACCACGCCGCGGCTCCAGGCCCCACAGTGTGAGCCCCAGCACCCCAGCACCCCGCTGGCACACCGCCCTCCAGAAGCAATGACCTCTGGGGTCCTGTGCAGGATCCTGTGACAGCCTGAAGTCTCTGAGCTCTTCGGGGCCTCCCACACTGGGACATGGCCCGGGGTACAAGGACAGCTGAAGCTACTTTTGAGGTGACTCCCATCCCCAAGACCCCTTTCCGACCCCCAGCTCCTACCAGAGACTTTGATCTTCTTGACGGTCTTGGTGGAATTGTTGGTGACGTGGACATTGACATTGAGGGGCTCCCCATGGTAGTACAGCTTTTGAGGGGAGGGGTTTCGTGTGAGTTGGACATGTTGTCGCTGGTCCCATTATTCATGTGTCCTCTGACACAGACACATGGTCCTGCCCCTCCCTCTAAACCCAAGCCCAGAGCAATTCTCCATGCCCAGCTAAGGCAACCACCTGCCTTTAAATAAAACGCCACCTTGACACGTGCTTCATCCCTCCCCCAGGTCTGGCCCTTACTGTGGCACCTGCGTCACCCTGTAGCACCCCACCTCCTTGTCCAGAGAAGCCTCGAGGTGCAAGGACCGGTCAGACATGAGGAAGTGGCGTGTGGTTTCAGCAGAAGGCTGGGGGCCGGGTTTCTCTGGGGCAAACTGTACCTTTCGGATCACCAGTCGCACCGAGTTCCTGGGGTTTGGGTGAGGTTGGGAGGAGTCCGTTCTTGGACACCCAAAGCCCCGCTCCCACCCCCCATCGGGGCGAGGGCTCCTGGGAACCAGGAGGGAATGGTTAAACCCAATGATTGCTTCTCTCACCGTTTGTGGCTTTTTTCTTCTAGTGACTTGGCACAGAAGGCTCGAATCTCAAAGTCTACCCCGCAGGCCTCGGGTGGGGTAGAAAAGGCCACATTTTACCTGAGGTGGCCACCATCCCCACTACTCCCCTTCCTCCCCGCCCCACTTCCCCATCTTGGGCAGGGACTCTTGCCCCTTCGAGCCTAAGAGTCTAGGGACTGAGTGTTCTCTGCCTTGCTGAGGCTTGCTCACGGCAGAGCATGCCTGTGCCCAGGCACATGCAGGGTGAGAGTGGGAGGCAGTGACACAGGCACACAGAGCTCGGTGACCACAGCACACCGCCACTTCCCGGGCTCTGCCTGACTCGGGCACACCCAGTTAACTCTGGCTCAGCTGGGCTCCCAGGCTCCTGTGGGGCTCCGTCCTGCCCACAAGCCCTCAGAGCCTTCCCTCCCGTACCTTCCCCGTATCCTCTGGTCCTGGCTGCAGGGTAACCGAGCAGGGCAGGTTCTGGGGTATCTGTGGCAGAAGACAGGGAAGGCTTCAGTCCCTCCAGAAAGCCCCCATAGCTTTCTCCCAATCTCAAGAGGCTGGAGGAAGGTCTCTTGGGGATGTGAGAGGAAGAAGGAAGGGGCCCCAGGGGGACAGAGAGTTGACAGCTTCCTGAATGTAGGGTGGTCCTGAAGGGAGGTGGACCTAGGGTCCCTGCCTTGCTGTTTCCTCTAGATCTGCTCATACCCAGTGCCTCACCACCCAGTCTCAGACCCCTCGCCCTGTAGAAAGTGGGGGGGCATCCTCACTGTGAAAAAAAAGGGGTGGGCATGCTGGCCCAGCTTCCTCAGCAGCCGGTCTTGCAGGCGGGTGGGGGGCCGGGGTGGGTTGGGCCATGGGGGGAAGGCCTGGTAGGTGGCGACGAACAGGTCTTTGCGGAAGGACAAGCCCAGCACATCGAGGTCTTCGCGGCCATAGCGGAAGGCGCAGGTGAGGGTCACAAACACTGGCAAGGGAGGGTGAAGTGGGGCGGTCAGGAGCCCCCTCCCCAGTCTCCTGGGCTCCAAGCCGGCTGCCACCCCGCTCCAGCAGCATCAGACTTGCCTGAGTCCCACTCCTGGCTTCCGCCTCTGCCCTTAGCCTCTGGCGCACCCTTCCAAGGCCAGCCCATTTTAGTCTCTCCCGCTCTCCCTCCCCTTGGGCCCCTGGACTGGGGGCTAGTACCTTTGCGGTCTTTCAAGTAGTCGGGGTCCACAAGCACCACACCATCTAGGGAAGGGACACAGGTTCATTTCCTGAAAGGGCCTCTTCCCCTCTGGGGCCACCAGCTGTCCCTTTCTGGGGAAACTTACCTACAGGATCCACTTTGTCCAGGTGATCCACAAAGTCCCTCTTTCCCAAGTATACGGTGAGCTGAGGATGTCAAGGGGTGACAGGGAAGATTGGGGAGGACGTAGACAGGGCATCAGAGCCCTCCAATGTGGCTGCCTGCCCCGGGCTCCCCAGGCTGGGCCATCAGGAAGGAGTCTCCAGTTCCCCTCCAGGCGTGGAAGGGGAGGGTGGTAGGGTCTCCCAACTCTACAGCCCTTAGGCAGTTGAGCTGCTCCTTCCTCTTATCACACCTCTGCAGGGGTGTGTGTGTGTGTGTGTGTGTGTGTGTGTGTGTCCTCAGGGAGGAGGCTGCCCACTAAACAGCCAGTTGGAAAAGAGCTGCAGCCTCTGGGTCTCCTCAAGGGCTCTGGGGTAAACAGAATATAGCTGGGGGGTGTGGGGGAGGGGGGCTGTTAACTTTTCCTAGCCCCAGGCACTACAGGGAGGGCTTCTAGGATCTGGCTATGGCTCCAGCTCCTCCTCTTCCTCAGTCTGGTTGAGGGACCCAGGCCTGTCCCCACCCAGCCCTGTGGCTGGCTCAGGCACAGAGCGTTGAGCAGCCTCTGCGGCAAGGGGCTTCAGGAGGAAAGGAAGTCGGCTCTTAGCTGTCACAGGAAGTGGGGAGCTAGGGGTTGGAGATCGGCTAAGGGCAGGCTGGGCTTTTTTGGGTCCAGGGAGGGTCAAAAAGATCAGCACTGTGGGAGACTCACCTTGCAGTTAGGGCTTGACTTCTTGAAGACCCTAACAAAACAGAAAGGGAAACCCCACTGCCTCCCTCAGACTCAGCAGGGACCCCACACCAGGACTTTATCCCTCCCCAGCCTAAGAAATCACGCTCACCTGACTCCTATTTGGAGGCTTTGCAATTTTGCTTGGCTTTACCCCCTCCCATCTCTTCTCAGAAGGTCCTTAATATTTTGTACGTGGCAGACCCTTGAAGCTGGTCACCAGGCCAAACGCTCTACCCTTGCCCTTGGTCTACAGCCATTAGTCACCCCCCCACCACCACTGTAATGGCCACTGGTTGCCCCCAGGATCTTCCTAGGGCTGCCCGAGGGGACCTGAATGAGCAGGTTGCAGCTGGGTTGCACATAACCTGGTGTCCAGCCCCAGCGACAGCTGGAATGCACGGAAGAGCATTCCATGAGCATTCTGAGTGGCCTCTGCCACTCAGACGGTTTCCAGCGAAGGTACTACAGATGTTTGACCCTACTCCATTCACCTCCTACTGCCCCCCGTCTCTGACCTCAGTATCCTAAAAGTGTTTTCCTCCTTCCAAGGCCCAACTCAGAATCACCTCTAAGCAGCAGACCCCAGACTCCAATCACTGCATTTTGGGGTTCCTGTCGCACCCCGTTTACGTTTGACTGGTGGCATGGAAACACACAGGGCAGCTGGCTGGGGAGCAACTGCCTCTCTCCTTAGGCCATGGGCCTCCGAGGCCTTATTCACTCAGGCATTCCCAGCACAGTGCCCGCCACCTGGGGACAACAATGACGCTGGGTAACATTCATGCCCAGCACCGTTCCGAGTGTCTCATCTCATTAAATATCTGGCCGCCCACCGATGGAGGTCCTCCTAACAGCCCTGTTTTACGAATGAGGAAACTGAGGCAAGTTTTTGCCTCCCTCACAGAAAGCTCAAATGGCGGAGCTCAGATACGGACCGGGGCAGCCTGGCTCTGAGGCCGTGCTCTCTGTCCTGCACATTACACCATTCCTCTCCATGGCTGGGATCAGTCGTTGAACCGAAAGGGTTTGCGTCCCAGTTGTTGCAACAACCCAAGGCTGGAGGCCACCTGTTGCTAGGGGGGAAGGATGCTCAAGCCACTGTGGGCCTATTCTTTGAAGCACAGCCTTCCTCCTTCCAATCCACCCTGCTCAGTAGCGATCCTTGGAAAGGATCCCCAGATAGTAGAAACTGAAATCCTGCCAACTGGCCCAGCCCTCCTCCAACTCCGCCACTCTAGTTTCTGCTACAACTCACGTGCCCTTTCTTCCCAGAAGACAAAGCTTCTAAACGTAATAAGGCAAGGGGCATGGTGGCCTCTGGGTATCCCCAACAAATAAGGGAAGGGAACCGTCCACACGGGGGCAGCTAGAATGAACACTCCATCTTTTGTCCTAACTGGGGGGCTGGTTGCTATGGCATCAGGCAGACTCTCCCTCTCCTGTGCTTCGGGTTTAACTCTGTCCCAGTGTTTCCCTCTCCTTAGGAGCCTGGGTGGAGGGCTGCAGTCGCCACTCAGTCAGCCACTGGAGTGTGGTTCTGGGGCAATCGCCCTGGAGCAGCAGCAGGGCACCTGCCCTTTGGATCCTCACCCAGCCACCTCCTGCCAGGCCAGGCAGGAGCAGCGTGCATGCACAGAGGCTGGCTGAGGAGGCTGCGTGTGGAGATGACCAGGGAGATGCCCAGTGTGTGGGGTGGGGCGGGTGCACAGCCAAAGCAGCTGTCCCTTCACACTTCCTGCCATTCTCTCCACTTCCTGTGGCCCAAAATGTGATGAGGGGAGGGTATGTGTAAGGGGAATTGCGCCAAGTCAGCAGTCCCCCTTCGGTCCATCTGTCCCCTCCCTGAACCATATAACGCAATGTGGGGGCCTCCGTCAAGTCAGCAACTTCCCCTTTCTCTGGGGTGTTTAACCCCTAATCCAGGACACCGATCGTCCCTCTCTCTGATGCTGGTCTACTCCATGCTCAGAAACCTGAGTTCTCCTACTCTGGAGGAGGGGGGCCTTGACATGATAATGTTTTGCAGAACAAGTGACAGCTCAGAGCCAAACCCCTATTTCTGATCCCCTCTGGGTTGAGGCATATAGCCCCAACCTTTTTCTCTTTTGCTCCCGCTCCCCTGGGACTCAGGCATTCTCCCCTGCCCCTTGGGGTGTTGGGCCACAACAGGAAGTGGATTTTGCTAGAGACCAAAAAAGAGAACTCAGTATCAGTGGAAGGAAGGAGCCTAGATTGCACAGAAAACATCCGGGGAGTGGATGCGTACCCAGGGCAGATATCGCCTGCCCCCGCCCCTGGGCAGCGGGATACAGCTTAGTTTCGAGGAGGGTAGTCACACACGCTGCTCCCCTAAAATGAAGCTGTCTCTCCTGGCAACCCAAGGGAAGGTAGAAGTTTGGAAACGGAGCCACCTGGCCTTAGGGACAGGTGGGGCAGTCTGACTGCCTGTGGGGTATTGGACAGGCTTTCCAAATTCGCCCGGTGCGAGTCTAGTGGGGGATCTCCCTTCCTCTTCCCGGCATCCAGTCTCTGGGTACATGACCCCTTGGGGCTGGCCACCTGCTCCTCCTTCCTTCGCGCCTGTCTCGCAGCTTGCATGGAGAACCCAGTCGTCCGGCCCCCACATCCTTGTGTGAATCCCCGCGCCTGTTTCCTGATCCCCTTCAGGCCTCGCTTTCTGCAGGGGCCAGGACACGCGTCCTCCCCTCCCGCCCCATTATCCTCGAGGACCTAGGCGTGCGGCCCCGGATGGCTGCCCCCTAGGGACCCAGGCGTAAAGCCCCCGGATTCTCTCCTTGGTGTCCTTGTCTGGAGACCATCCTGGCACCCGCCCGAAGCCTCCCATGCCCATGCTCCACCGCGTGGCCCCACCTCCCTTACCTGGTCCCCGGTTTCTCCCCCATGGTGCGCGCGCCCGCCGCCCGCCGCTTGCCCGGTTCGCGGCTCGCTCGCAGCCTGCAAGCCCGCTGCCAGGTCCCCGCTCCTCCCCGCGCCACTGCGCACGCGCGCTCTCTCCTCTTTTTCCCCCTCCCCTTGGGCCCCCCCTCCGGTCCTGGGGAACCAGGGCCAGATGCGTCAGCCGGATCGCGCGCGCCGCGGCGCTGCCCGCCTTCTCCTTCCAGACACGCGCGATGATTGGCTCCGCCCCCACCTCCGCGCTGTCTCCGCCGGGGGACCCTGCCCTGAGCCAGCGGTCGCCCCTCAGCTTCTCCCGCCCATTTCTCCGCCCCTCTGAAGAGTAAAGCCCTCTGATTTCCTACCGGCATCTAGAAGCCTGCAGGGGTTCCCTCCCCTTTGTTTGCTTTCTTGGTGGTGGTGGAGGCGACAGAGGTGGTGGGGGCAGTAGAATGAGCTCAAGCACAGTCTGGGAACGAGGATGAGGGCATGCCACACGTGGGTGAGCGATTCCACTTGCGTGACGCTTGCTTCAGCGTGCGCCGCTCACCCCAGAGCTTGCAGCCGCCGTTGGCCCGCCCTCTCCCCTCTTTATTATGGTGTGTCAGCTCCCCCTTGTGTCCGTCTTTGATCTTCGCAGAGTTCCTTTTTCTAATTTCTCTGGTTCCATCTCCGCCGACCATCTATTCCAGCTAACGTCCTCCCGACTCATCCACCTACCCACGCAGCCGTCCCTAGTTTGGGCTAGTTACTATGCAAAGCTTTGGGGACACACATGAATTACCACGGTCCCTGCCTTGCTAGTATAATTGAAAACACATTAAAAGAGGTATTATGGTCCCAGGGATGCTATAGTAGAGGTATGCCTCAGAAAACAAAGTGATTAATAGCGCTGGGCTGGGGCAGGGGTTTGGGAGGGTTGCAGGCTGTCCAGAAGAGGGGCCGTTTGAGGACAATCTTTCTGAAGACTGGGCAGAAGTTGAGAAAAGGCATTTCACAGAGAAAGACAAGGCACGTTCTGTTCTGTTAGAGGCATAAGAGGATAAGGCTGAAGAGGAGGACTGGAACAGGTTGTGGAGGCTTCTGAAACCTTTCCCTGGACCCAGTAGTTTTTTGTTTTTGGTTTTGTTTGTTTGTTTGTTTTTGTTTGTTTGCTTGTTTTCTTAGCAAAGGAATGACATGACGAGATTTCTCTTTCTTTTTCGAAGATAATCTATTGTGGGCGGGACCAGCAGATGGCATAATGGGACATTGCTGGATTCCCACTTACTCTTCTGCAGTTCGAGTCCTGGACCCCGCAGCTTAAACCTCACCCCGGGCGCATGTTATGTGTATGCCGAAAATCCCGAGAGGAGAATGGAGGAGAAGGGATTGCCGATGGCCTTCCCTCCCTAAGAGGGGGGATTTCTCACTTTGTCTCTCTGGCAAGCTCATGGGCCCTATAGCAAAAATCTCTCTAAAAGAAAAAAAAGATGATTGTGGGCAATATAGAAGTGGGGAGAGCGGGGGCAAGATTGCTGTGACTAAATGAGCCGAGAGAATATGGTGAATGCTAGCGTGGAAGGGCGAGGACAGACCAGACTGAAGAGTTATTTCTGGGATAAAAGTAACTGGACTTGGCTGAAGATTAGGGATGACTGACATTTCTGGACTTAGGAAGCTAAGGTATTTATCCTTCCAGCTCTTTTCTCATATTCTCCTCATCCTCCCCAGATGAACTAACTTCACACCTCTCCCTCCTCTTTTCCATGCAACCCAAAGTAATATGCACAAGATCATTTGCATGGATCATTAAGATCATCCTGGAGGTTCAAACACAAGCCTTGCCCAACTGCCACTTCCTCACCCCTTTGAGCTTAGTCTTCGCCTTTTTTTTCAAGCTGAAGAGCATGCAATGCTTTTCTCTATCATCTGTCTACTATCTTTTTTCTTTTTGAGAATTATTTTATTAACTTTATTTATTTTTACTATTTTAATTTTATCAGACAGGGACAGAATGAAGCAAGAGAGAGAGAGGAAAAGTGAGAAAGCAAGCAGCCAGGTCAGGGATTGGAACTGCTGTCAGTCATGTTGGAGTCCTCTGCCCTTAACCACCACACCAACTGCCAGCCCCATCATCTCTCTATCTTACCAGAGGGCATATGTGCTTCCCGGGGAGAGAGAGAGAGCCAGCAACCCCTAGTGGGGCATGGTCACATTGCGAACTCTTTCCTCCATTTCTCCTTCCTATTAGGATTTTTTTCCCCAATTTTGTTAATTTATTATTATTCTTCAATTCGACTAGAGAGAGACAGAGAGAAAGAGGGAAGGAGAGTGAGAACGCAAGCCGCCAGGTCCAGGACCTAAACCACAGTCGGCCATGTGGGAGACCAGCACCTCAACCACACACCACCTGTTGCCACCCCATTAGGATTTTGCTATAGGGCGTGTGCGCTCGCCAGACAGACAGAGACATAGAGACAGAAAGCGAGAAATCACCCCCCAGGGGGGATGGTCACGCCACAATCCCTTTTCCTCCATTCTCCTCTCGGGATCTTGGGCATGCACGCACACGCACCCGGCGTGAGTTTTAAGCCACCGGGTCCGGGATGTGAACCACGGTCGACTACGTGGGAGTCCAGCGATATAGCCATTATGCTAACTGCTGGTTCCCACCTGCATTAGGATTTTGAGCACACATACACCAGTGTACTTTTCAAGGCACTGGAGCCAGGATTCGGATTGTGGGCAGTTGGAATCTGATTCTCAATGTACAGCGCTTAGCCACTGTGCTATTGGACTGGCCTTATTTGTTTATTTTAAATTTTATGTATTCAAACAGAAAGAGAGACAGGTACCCCCCCAAAAGGGTATTCACATTGCAATCCACCCCTAGCCTTATTATAGGCACTCATTTGCATACCTGCTGTGTAGAGTGAGGCCCCAGGACTCAAACTAGAGACTTTCCCATGTGGGTCCCATTACATTACCACTATACCACCATCTGGTCCAGAGCATGCATTTCTTTTAGAGTCATGAGTCACTTTCCTCCAGATTTGACCCTGGTCAGTGTCATAACCAGAAGATAATGAGATCTGTATGTACAGCACTGTTGGGACTGGAAGGTAGTGGTCTGCATGGCATGATATATACCATCTTAAAAGATACTTATAAGTCGGGACCAGCAGCTAGTGTAATGGCTATGTTGCTGGACTCCCACGTAGTCGACCGTGGTTCGTGTCCCGGACCCGGTGGCTTAAAACCCATGCCGGGCGCGTGTGCGTGCATGCCCAAGATCCCGAGAGGAGAATGGAGGAGAAGGGATTGCGGTGTGGCCATCCCCTCTGGGGGGTGATTTCTCTCTATCTCTCTGTCTCTCTCTCTGTCTGTCTGGCGAGCACACGTGCCCTATAGTAAAAATCTCTCCAAAAAAAAGAAAAAAAAAGCTACTTAAATAAAGAAAATTTTAGAAGAGATACTAGAAAAAGCCAAAAGGAATAAAAGATGGGTTTTTCCATATTGATCGGGAAAAATCACTACAAAGATGCCCTTGGGCTGGCTCTGTGGCCTGGTGGTGAAAGCATGGCCAACAGCCTAGTTCAAGTCTCAGATCTGGGACTTGAGAAACATAATGGGTGCATGTGTGTGCAGGCCAAAATCCCAGACGGAGGGAGAGATGGAGGAAAAGGGATTGTGGCATGACCACGCCCTCTGGAAGACGATTTTTCCTCTCCTTTTCTGTCTCTCCAAAGAGTACACATGACCTCTAGCCAAAGAATAAAAATAAAAAGCCATGTCTCCCTGAGGTATCTGTACATTTAATGATATATCCAAATAACAGCGGGATTTTTGGAGGGAACTTGTTTCTATATATAATCAGAAGAATCAATTTTCAGATATAGCAAGGAAAATTCTGAAAACATAAGAGTAAAGTAGGAACTTGTCTTACCAGATCATCTTTTTTTTTTTTTTTTTTTGATAGATTTTCACTGTAGGGCGTGTGCGCTCGCCAGACAGACAGAGAGAGACATAGAGACAGAAAGTGAGAAATCACCCCCCAGGGGGGATGGTTACGCCGCAGTCCCTTCTCCTCCATTCTCCTCTCGGGATCTTGGGCACACACGCACACACACGCGCCCGGTGTGAGTTTTAAGCCACCGGGTCCGGGACACGAACCGCGGTCGACTACGTGGGAGTCCAGCGACATAGCCATTACGCTAACTGCTGGTTGGCCCAGCTCATCTTTTAAAAAGAATTATTTATTTATTTATTTATTTCCATTTGTTATTATTTTTTAATTTGACCAGTGAGAGAAAGGGGAAGGGAAAGGGAGACAGCCAGCCATCATCAGGTCCAGGACTTGAACCTTGGTCGGCAATGTGGGAATCCAGTGCCTTCAACCACCAAGCGACCTGCCAGCCCTGCTTACCAGATATTTTTTAAAAAAAGAATTGTTGGGAACCAGCAGTTAGCGTAATGGCTATGTCTCTGGACTCCCACATGGTCAACCACAGTTCGCGTCCCCGACCCGGTGGCTTAAAACTCATGCCGGGCGTGTGTACGTGCGTGCCCAAGATCCCGAGAGGAGAATGGAGGAGAAGGGATTGCGGCGTGACCATCCCCCCTGGGGGTGATTTCTCGCTTTCTGTCTCTATGTCTCTCTCTGTCTGGCAAGCGCACGCGCCCTATAGCGAAAAAACTCTCAAAAAAAAAAAAAAAGAAAAAGAATTGTTTATTTAATATTATTATTACTTCTAGTTTGCTGTAGGGCATGTGTGCTCACCAGGGAGACACAGAGAGAGAAAGTGAGAAAGCAAGCCACCAGGTCTGGGACTTGAACCATGGTCTGCCATTTGGAAGTAAACCATCACGCCACCTAATGGCCCCACCAGATAAATAAATTCCGGATGGATTAGATATCTAATATAAGTGTTAGGAGACAGTACAGAATTTAGTTTTTAATAATTTTGGGATTTGGGGAAGGCTTCTCAAGATATCAAACCCCATAGCTATAAGTAATAATAGCTATACACTTCATAGTATTTACTATGTGGCAAATCATCAGTAAGTCAAATTAAACTCCATCCTCATACTTGAACACTTCCATTTGAACCGCAACCTAGCTTAGTTCAGGAATAAACTGAAAACCTAACTTAGCAGTCTGCTTCTGTAACGAATAGCTGAGTCACAGCTAATCACGGCAGCCATGCTTCAGTCACAGAAGACCGACTATTCATGCTGCGATAGGCAAACGCCAGGCTGTAACCAACCCCGCTGTTTCTCTACCTCTCTTCCATTTTCTATGTTACTTTCTTCTTGCTGCACATACATGTTATCCAATGGTGTGGCAGCCCCAGCGTTCCTCAGGACCAGTTCTGGGAGATGTCTGATCCATGACTCCTTTGCTAATTAAGCTCTACTACATTAAATTTGTCTAAAAATTTTTTTAAAAAATAGATTAACCCAAGCACTTTGCAGATATCAGTTCATTTAACTCTTACTGTTTTTTTTTTTTTTTTTTTGAGAGAGGTTTTTGCTATAGCGCGTGCACTCGCCAGAAAGACAGAAAGAGATAGAGAGAAAGTGAGAAATCACTCCCTGGGGGGGATGGCCATGTCTCAATTCCTTCTCCTCCATTTTCCTCTTGGGATCTTGGGCACGCACGTACACGTGCCTGGCCTGAGTTTAAGCTACCGGGTCCAGGATTTGAACCGCAGTCAGCTACATGGGAGTCCAGTGACATAGCCATTACACTAACTGCTGGTTCCAGTTCATCTAACTCTTATTATGCTATGGGAAGGATAAGAGGAGCAGTTAAATAACTTGCATGGTCATGCAACTACTGTAGTAAGAGGCTGCTGATGTTTGAACCCTGTAGTCTAGCTCTAGAGTCTGTGCCCATATAGTAACACTCAAAAAGATGAGATTAAAAAATTATAATAATAGGGCTGGTAGGTGGCGTGGTGGTTAAGGGCGCTGGACTCCCACATGGCTGACTGCAGTTTGAGTCTCAGATCTGGCAGCTTTCTCTCTCTCTCTCTGTCTCTCTCTCTGGTTAAATTAAAATAAGTAAATAAATAAATAAAGTTAAATAAAATAATTCTTTAAAAAATGATTAAAAAAAAACAAGTAAAATAAAAAGACAAAGTGGTAGAATCCCCTTGCAACACAGCTAACACACAGGAATAATTTCCCACAGATGCAAAGAATTCCTATAAATTAATACACTAAAGAAAAACAACTGAATAGGAAAATGGGCAAAGGACATGAAACGATAATTAGTAAAGATTTAATATAAATGTCTACTAAATATATGAAAACTTACTCCATTTCCCTAATGATCAAGAAAAAAAAGTTAAAAGAAGGAGATATTTTCATCATTCAGATTGAGAAACCTTAAAAAGATAAATAAGGGCAAGTAGCGTGATGGGTAAGGTGCTGGACTCCCACGTGGCTGCCTGAGGTCTGAATCCCGGACCTGGCGGCTTGCTTTCTCACTTTCCTTTCCTCTCTCTCTCGGGTCCAATTAAACAGTAATAATAATAAATAAAATTAAATAAATACTTCTTAAAAATGTTCAAACATAAAAATTAAAGCTAGGATGGCGTACAAGGTATAGAGCACTCTTCTACATGCTTGGCAGGATGTAAATAGATGAACTCTTTCTTGAGGCCATTTTGCCAGTTCCTATTGTTACTGGACAAACATACAGACTGGGCCCGAATGCCGACCTCCTTCACTGCCCGGTAAGCCAATTTCTGAGACAAGGAGTATTTGCATAGAGTGCCATCTCGAGTGTGGGGTAAGCGGGGTTTTTAAACAGAAGTCAGGAATGTGACGATGTGAAGGCCTGAGGGTAGGAACTGGGGGCTTTCCAGAGTGGTTTCTTTCTTTCTTTTTTTAATATTTATTTAGTCATTCATTTATTTTAATTTGACCAGAGAGAGACAGAGAGAAAGTGAGAAAGCAAGCCACCAGGTCCGGGACTTCAACCGTGGTCGGCCATGTGAGAGTGCCTAGTGCTTTAGCCACCATGCCACCTGCTGGTCCCCAGAGCGGCTTCTATAATGTCATCTTTGATGGATAGTGCTGCTTTCTTGGAGCCAGCAGACTGCAGGAGTAACCAGAGCCAGATGTTTTCATTACATCTCTTCAGGGTACAGAGTTCAAGACAAAGAATCCTTAGAACACCTGGATCTCTTCAATCTTTAAATGCCACTTGTGACCGTGTCTTGCAAAAGTTGAACAATTAAGGCTGTCACAAGGTGGTCACTACCATAATCATAGCATGCAGATAGTATCCATTAGTCGGGAGGGATTTTTTTGCATGAGCTCTTCTTATTGAGTAAGGTAAATTGCCTAGGATGCCAGAGCATACATCCTTTTTTATCTGGTAAATACTACATATACATATACATACACACACACACACAAACATGTGTATATAGAGTCTTAATATATTACTGTATACATGCATATACACATACATGTATATATGTGTATACAAAAACCTAATATATATATTATGTATATATACATATATATGTATGTATATATATTGGACTGGCAGAGGGTGTGGTGGTTGGGGGTTCTGGACTCCCACACGGCCAACCATGGTTCGAGTCCTAGACTGTTGGCTTGCTTTCTCACTTTCCCTCTCTCTCTTGCTCTGTCCCTCTCTGGTCAAATTTAATAAATAAATAAATTTAAATAAAATAATTAAAAAATGTATGTATATATGTAAGTATATACATGTATGTGTATATATAATGTAGACACACATATATGTATGTATGTACACACACATACAGACACACACATACACATATATAATATTCGATTTTTTACCATAGGGCACCTGTGCTTGCTGGAGAGAGATGGAGAGACACACAGAAAAAGTGAGAAATCATTCCTATGGAGGATGGCCACGCCCCAATCCCTTCTCCTTCGTTCTGTTCTTGGGGTTCTGGGCATGCATGCACATATGCCTGGCATGAATTTTAAGCCACTGGATCTGGGACTCAAACTGTGGTTGGCCGCGTGAGTCCAAAAACTTAACTGCCATGCCACCTGCTGGCCAGTAATATATTAAGACTAAATGAAGAAAAATTATTTTTTTGCTTCTCAGGGACTGATATCACTATCAGTGAAAAATTAGGTATATTCTCTTTCATCCAACATTCATTCATATATTCATTCAACAGATACTTAATTGAGCACTTCTTATGTGACAGGCCCTGTTCTATGTGATGAAAATAAATAGTGAAGAAGATAAAAGCAATAACAAATAAGAAAGCAAAGGTTCGAAAGTTTTTGCCATAGGACACATGTGCCCGCAGACAGACAGAGAGAGGAAGTGGGAAATCACGCCCTGTGAGGGATGGCCATGCTGCAACCCCTTCTCCTCCAGTCTCCTCTCTGGATTGCGGGCATGCACATACAGGTGTTCAGCATGATTTTCGAGCTGCTGGGTACCAGACTCCAACGCAGTGGGCTATGTGGTAGTCCAGCACCATAAACATTTTACCACCCACTGGCTCCAGTAAACAAATTTTTGATAGTGAAAGGAGTTAAATAAAATAAGCAGGGTACTGTGATGCAGGGTGATGGGGGTTGGAGTGGGGGCTACTTAAAAAGTGAGTAGTTCTTGGGATCAGCAGTTGGCGTAATGGCTATGTCGCTGGACTCCCACGTAGTCGACCACGGTTCGCGCCCCAGACCCCGGGGCTTAAACTCACACCGGGTGTGCCCAAGATCCCGAGAGGAGAATGGAGGAGAAGGGATTGCAGCGTGGCCATCCCCAGGGTGATTTCTCATATTATGTCTCTCTGTCTCTCTCTGTCTTTCTGGCGAGTACACGTGCCCTATAGCAAAAACCTCTCTAAAAAAAAAGAAGAAAAAAAAAAAAGCAGTACTTCTTGAAATTGGAAAGGTTTCTCTAGCAGAATTTGCAGCAAGTGCAAAAAGTCCTTTGTACCAACAAGCTGTTTTTCTATCCTCCAGCAAAGCCTCAGTTTGAAGGCAGAGAGCTAGGACTTGAAGGATTGGATAGAGGGCACTAACACTACTTCTGGGGGTGGGCACTAGCCTGGTAGTTAAGGCAGCCAGATCCAAAGCAGCAGACCATAGGGTTCCAATCTCCACGCGGAGACTTGAAAAACACACAAGGGATTGCAGTGTGACCATTGTGGGGAACATTGTCTCTCTTTCACTCCAGGTGCCCTCTGGCAAATTACAAGAAGGAGAAAAAAATGACAATAACTCTTGGATTTGACTCTGTAACAATCATGCCAGTGGTCTAACACATGAGTATTTGGGTATATGCACTAGAGATTATTAGAAAAGCTAGACCTGCCACCAGTATTCAGCAATATAATTTTAAAGTCATGGCGCACCCATTTCATTTGTGCCATGCAACTTAAAACACAAAGATGCCCAAGACACATAATTTAGTGAAAAAGCCAAGTGAGACCTATTCTTACAAAACAAACTATGTGTTTATCGATTTGTGCATAACTAATATTCAGAAAGTACACACGGTACTCGGAGGAGGTCTTGGGGGAGAGAGGGTTTCTCTTCTTCCTTTGGGCCCGTATTGTCTGAATTTGTTTTTGCAACGCGCGTACCTGCCATTCCTGAAGTTGCAAAATAGTTAAGAATGTGTCTAACTTAAGGCAAAAGGGGTCAGATCCTTACACAATTACTGATTCCCAAAGGAGCTAAGGTACCTTGAGACTCCATTCGTTTAATCGGAATCATCCTGACTGGCGCCGTTTGTGCGGACCACGTGTGCTCAAGCACCCCGCCCAGACCTCTCCGACTTGCCCCGGGCGGGTCCCAAGCGCCTTCCCTGGAAACCCGGGGAACCGAGCGCCCGCCTCCCAGGCTCCGTAGTCGCCCCACCTCGCGCATGCTCCCTCCCCGCGAGCGCGGGAGCCCAACTTCCCTTCACTCAGTGCGCAGGACTGCAGCCCCCTCCTCACGCCCCCTCCCCACGAGGCGTCCGGCGCGGTATGTGTGCGTCATCGCGCCACGCCACCACTGGAGCCCGGGGAAGATGGCGGCTG
>NW_006159824.1:2037840-2066315 GCF_000334495.1 Tupaia belangeri chinensis | reverse complement strand
GCCGCGGCCCCGCGTCCCCGCCTGCTACTGCTAGAGAGCGTTTCCGGGTTGCTGCAGCCGCGAACAGGCTCCACCGTTGCTCCCGTGCATCCACCAGCCCGCTCCGCCCCACATTTGCCGGGGCTCATGTGCCTATTGCGGCTGCATGGGACGGTGGGCGGGGCCCAGGTGAGTCCGTGGCCCTCGTGCCTATGGCCCTGTGGGGTGGTTGGCAGCTGTGTCAGGGTTACCGTACACTGCAGGTGCAGTAGGGAGGTTGAGGGGAGGAGAACTGAGGGTAGGAAGAGGATCTAGGTATCTGTTGGACGAGATTTATCCGTGTGTCTTTCCTAGGGGGAAAAATGGGCCTTATTTCTATCGGAAGGCCCACAGGAATGGATTGCGTTCCAGGCCTGGTCACTCACTACTCACTAGTTGTACGGTCTTCGGCATCCTTTTCCTCTGGCAGTGTTTGTTTTTTTGGGGGTGGGTGTGTGTGTGGCTGTTTTCTACTGAGTATTATGGAGGCATTCATCAGATAACAAAATCTTAACTGAGGCCAAATACCGTACAGGATGTTCCATTAACAGGCGTGATAACGATGAACAAAATACTATGAAACCCCATGAAAATTAAATAGCAGAGATTCTGGAGAATTGCAGAGACTTTACAGAGGAACTGGAGTTTGGGACCAGCAGATAGCGTAAAGGTTACGTTGTTGGACTCCCACAATGTTGACGGTGGTTCAAGTCCCCACCCCGTGCGCACGTGCATTGATTCAGATAAGAATTTTGGAATATGATGTTAAAGAAATTAGTATAGCCGTTGGAATAATGATTTTTTTAGCATTGTAGGAGGTTGAGACTTTGGATGTAGACCAGGCCATAGGAGTTTGAGACTGTAACTAGTAAGGCCAGCCTACAGCTGCTTTGCAGGCGGCAAAGACTAAAAGGATAATAGGTAGTGCTGCAGTTAGAATAAGGTAATTATTTAGGACAATAGGAGCTGACAAAATAATTAGTGATAATTATTTTAAGTCAATAGAGAGGATATCAGATGTGATTGAAAATGTAGTAATCTGGGACCAGCAGTTGGTGTAATGGCTATATCACTGGACTCCCATATAGTGGACTGCAGTTCGAGTTCTGGACCCGGTGGCTTAACTCATGCTGGGCGCATGTGTGTGTGTGCCCAAGATCCCGAGAGGAGAACGGAGAAGGGATTGTGGTGTGGCCATCCCCCACCCCGTGATTTCTCGCTTTCTGTCTCTGTCTCTCTCTGTCTTTATGGCTAGTGCACGCATCCTATAGCAAAAAAACTCTCCAAAAAAAAGAGAAAAGAAAATGTAGTAATCCTAATAAGGATGTGGCAAAGGCCAATACCATATTGATATCAACTAAAGGCATGTTAGTGGTTATGGTATAATCATAGTCTAATGAGTCGAAATAATTTGTTAAATCATTGTGCTAAACTAATCACTATGTTCAACTCACTCTAAGCCCTTTTGAGTTCTTTCATATGCTAGGCCGAGGATGAGAATGGAGATTAAGACTAATGCTCTTGGGATTTTGGGCATGCACACACACACACCCACACCCAGCATGCATTTGAAGTCACTGGATCTGGGACTGGAACCAACAGTCGGCCATGTGGGAGTCCAGCACCTTAACCATGACACCACCTGCTGGCCCCAATCCTCTAGCAATTTAAAGGGAAAAAACTCAGCTTCTGCCCCATTTATTTATTTCCCTTTATGTCAGAACTACTCAAAAGGGTTGTCTGTACTTGCCTCTCATTTTTTATTTATTTATTGTTTTTAGGTTTTTGCCACAGGGTGTGTGCGCTTGCTGGAGAGAGACAGTGAGAGGGAAAGTGAGAAATCACCCCCCAGGGGATGGCCACGTTGTAGTCCCTCTCCTTTATTCTCCTGGGATTTTGGGCATGCACGCACATGCTCCTGGAAGATTCTCAAGCCATTGGGTCTGGGATTCGAACTGCAGTTGACCATTTGGGAGCCCAGTGCCTCAACCACTCTGCTACCCACTGATCCCCCACTTTTAATTTAAAAAATTAGTGAATTTAACTTTTTATTATTAATTTTTAATTTGCCCAAAAAGAGACACAGAGAGGAGGGGAAAGCGAGAAAGTAAGCCACCAGGTTGAGGACTTGAACCATAGTCAGCCATGGGAGTCCAGTGCTTCATCCTCCTGAACCCCCCCTGCCCCCCCAGTTTTTTTCCAAGAGATTTTTGCTATAAAGCATGTGCTCTTACTGGAGAGGTAGAGACAGAGAGGAAATGAGAAATCACCCCCTAGCAGGGAGGCCACGCCACAATCTTTATTCCATTCTCTTGAGATTTTAGGCATGCATACATGTTCACCTGGTATGATTTTTCAAGTTACTGGGTCCAAGACTTGAACTGTGGTTGGTTATGTGAGAGGTACCTTAACCACTATGCTACCTGCTGGCCCCTCATTTTAAATTTTTTAAAAAATAATTATTTTACTTATTTATTTATTTATTTGTTATGTTTTTAATTTGACCAGAGAAAGTTACAGAGAGAAAGAGAGGGGAAATGAGAAAGCAAGCCACCAGGTCCGGGACTCGAACTGTGGTTAAACGTGTGAGAGTGTCTAGTACCTTAATCACCTGCTGGCCTCCCCCAATTTTAATTTTTAGCAATACTTTGGAATAAATTAAAATTACAGAAAACTTGAAAGAATAATTTAAAAAAATTGTTTACCTAGATTCTCCAAACTCAACATAATTATTGATAATACTTACTTATTCTCAGTTTTTCCTGTGTCCATTTAGGAGTAAGTTGCAGATGTGATATCCTTTTATCTCAATATATTTCATTGTGTATTTCCTTAAAAATAGCATGTTCTCTCTTTTTCTTTGATTGCCAGAAAGAGAGAGGTAGAGACAAGAGAGAAAAATTACCCCCTAATGATGTGTGATCATTCTGCAATCTATTTCCTTCTATTTCTCCACTCTGTCAGGATTTGGCAAACATGCCCGTGGGGTTGGGATTTGAACTGTGGTTGGCTATGTGGAATCTGGTTCCTGATGTATTATGTTTAACCACTGTGCTATGTGGCTGGCCAAAATAAGGATGTTCTTTAACATAGCCACTTTCCAGCACCAAAATTAGAAATTAACATTGATATGATAAATTATCTAATTTATAGATCATGTAAGTTTTTTTTATGTTGTCTTGAAAATATCCTTTATAGTGGGACCAGCAGTTGTTGCAATGGCTATGTCGCTGGACTCCTATGTTGACCGTGGTTCAAGTCCTGGACCTGGTGGCTTAAACTCACGCCAGACGCGTGTGCATACATGCCCAAGATCCTGAGAGGAGGATAGAGGAGGAGGGACTCTGACCTGCCCATCCTCCTGGGGGGTGATTTCTTGCTTTCTGTCTTTCTGTCTGTCTGTCTTTCTGGTGAGCGCACGTGTCCTATAGCAAAAAACCTCCTCTCCCCCTAAAAAAAGAAAGAATCCTTTAGAGCAAAAGAAAACTTATTGTTAAGGGCTCAATGCAAGATCTTATTAATACATTGCACTTAGTTGTTATGTCTCTTTAGTTTTTAATGGAAGATAGTTTTTTTTTTTTCAAAGAGATTTTTTGTGGGACCAGCAGGTGGCATGGTGGTTGAGTCGCTGGATTCCCACATGGCCAACCATGGTTCAAGTCCTGGACCTGGTGGTTTGCTTTCTCACTTTCTGTCTGTCTCTCTCTGGTCAGAATTGAAGAACAATGATAATAAATAAAATTACAAATAAATAAATCTCTAAGAAAAAAAGAGAGATTTTTGATATAGAGTACATGTGCTCACAAGAGAGATAGACAGAAAATGAGAAATCACTCCCCAGGGGGCTGGCCAGGCTACAGTACCTTCTTCTCCATTATTCTCTCGGGATTTTGGGCACACATGTACACGCATCTGGCATGAATTTTAAGCTGCTGGGTGCAGGACTCGAACCATGGTCAACTACATAGGAGTTCCGTGACGTAACCATTACGCCATCTGCTGTTCCCTCTAAGAGTACCTTAATCTTGGTTTTATGATTTTGACATTTTGAAAGAGTACAGGATAGTTATTTTGTAGGATGCCCCTCAATTTGTTTTTTATGTCCTTTCCTCAATGTTGGATTCAAGGCTGGCCGCCCTATAGGCTAGTGATTAAGGGAACCAGATCCCACATGGCTGATTGTGGCTCACATCCTGTACCTGGGGGCTTGAAAAATGCACTGGGTATGCATGTGTGCATGCCCAGAATCCTGGCAGGAGAAATGGAGGAGAAGGGATTGTGGTATGACCACACCTCATTGTGGAAGTTGGGGAAAGGTGCCCTCTCTTTGTCTCTGTTTCTCTCTGACCAGAGAATATGCCCCCTGGCAATTAAGGGGACAAAAAGAGATATGATTGGATTCAGGTTGGGTATTTGCTTCAGGAATACTTTAGAAATGATGTTGCGTCATTCTTGGTGCATCGTATCAGGAGGCACATCGTCTGTCTGTCCCATTACTAGTGCTGTTAACTTTGATCACTAGCTTAAGGTGGTATCTGTCAGATTTCTTGCGCTATGAAGTTAGGAGTTTTTCATTTATAATTAGTGTCTTGTGGGGAGATAATATCTTACTAACCTTTTATCTACTTGTTCAGCATCTGCTATGTTTTGAATATGCCCCCCAGCCCCCAAACTCATGTGTTCAGCCATTTTAATGGGATGAAGAGGGTGAAAATTTCATCTGATTATTACTTTGGGAAGAGATTAGTAATTGGGTGGTTAGAGTGGGGCCTCCATGATTGAGTTTTTGTTTTTTATTCTCTTTAGAGATTTTTGCTATAGGGCACATGCGCTCACCAGAGTGACTGAGAGTGATAGAAACCGAGAAATCACCCCCAGGGGCAATGGACATGCTGCAGTCCCTTCTCCATTCTCTTCTCAGGATCTTGGACACACTCACACATGCCTGGCTTGAGTTTTTCAGCTGCTGGGTCTGGGACTCAAACCATGCTCGACTATGTGGGAGTTTAGTGACGTAACCATTACACCGTTTGCTGGACCCCATGCCTTTTTTTTTTTTTTTTTTAAAGAATTATTTTATTTTGGGACCAGCAGGTGGCATGGTGGATCACTACACACCAACCCCTTCTCCATTCTTTTGGGATTTGGGGCATGCACACACATGCACCCAGTTTGTTTTTCAAGCCGCAGGGTCTGGGACTCAAACCACGTAGTCAACTATGTGGGATCCAATCACCATACCACTGTCTGGTCCCTCTTTTTTGGGGGGCTGGTCCCTCTTGATTGTCCCCTAACCACATAGTCTTCTCCCAGTCTCTCCAGTAAGGACCTGTTCCTCCTTACCCCTCTGACCTCTAAAGGTTTAAGTGCCCAAGAGCCTTGTCCTTGAACTGCTTCTCTTTGTTTACACTGATCTGGTGTCATGGCTGATAGCTCCCAAATTCACATCTCTAACCAGTGTTTCTCTTAACTCCAGACTTCTCTACCTAGTACCTGTTTGGCAACTCTGTTTTGATTAGATAGACATCTGATGTGGATTTAACACATCTGAAACTAGACTCTGGATTCTCATCCCCCAGACCTGCTCCTCTCACATTCGTCTCCTTCTCAGTAAGTGGCAGCTCTGACGAGCTAGTGGCTGAGCGAAAGACCTTGGGACTGTCTTCAACTGTTTATCTTCTACCCATATCCAGCAAGTCCCGTAACTCTAGCCTCAGACTATATCTGGATTTTGACTGCTTCATAGCCCAACTGCTATCATGTTCTGTAAGCTGCATCTTACTTTGTCTGGACTATTACAGCTGTTACGAGAGCCTCTTCATCTGTCCTCTTTTGCCTTAAACAGGCAACTCAAGTGCAGTTGCTTCGCAGTGCCAGCTCCTTAAGCTCCATGCCATTTGTTGGCCCTAGGTTTTTTTTTTTTTTTTTAAAGAATTATTTAACTTTATTATTATTATCATTATTATTTTCCAGTTTGATCAGAGAGAGAGAGAGGGAACCAGCAGTTAGCGTAATGGCTATGTCACTGGACTCCCACGTAGTCGACCGCGGTTCGTGTCCCGGACCCGGTGGCTTAAAACCCACGCTGGGCGTGTGTGCGTGCGTGCCCAAGATCCCGAGAGGAGAATGGAGGAGAAGGGATTGCGGCGTGGTCATCCCCTCTGGGGGGTGATTTCTCGCATTCTGTCTCTCTGTCTCTCTCTATCTGTCTGGCAAGCGCACGCGCCCTATAGTGAAAAACCTCTCAAAAAAAAAAAAAAAAGAGAGAGACAGAGAGATAGAGAGGAAGTGAGAAAGCAAGCCACCAGGTCCGAGACTTGAACCGTGGTTGGCCATGTGGGAGTCCAGCGTCCCTATCTACCATGCCACCTGCCGGCCCCGGCCCTAGAGTTTTATTTATTTATTCGAGAGGGATTTTTGCTATAGAGTGTGTGTGCTTGTCAGAAATACAGAAAGACTGAGAGACAGAAAATGAGAAACTACGCCCCCGGGGGGATGGCCACACCACAATTCCCTTCTCCATTTTCTTCTCAGGATTTTGGGCACATGCACATGAGCCCGGCATGAGGTTTAAGCCTCCAGGTCCGGAGCTTGAACCATGGTTGACTATGTGGGAATTCAGTGATATAACCATTATGCCATCTCCTGGACGCCTTCAACAGCTTTATTGAGATATAATTCACATAACATGCAATTAGTTCATTTGAAGTGTACAATTCAATGATTGTTCGTTTTATTGGCAGAGCTGTGCAACCATCGCTGTTGGTTTTAGAACTTTTTTGTCACGTCATAAAAGAACTCTGTGCCCATGGCTAGTCTCTCCCCGTTGCCCAAAACCCCTCCCTGGCTTCTGTTGGCCCTAGGCTACCACGTAGGCAAAGCATAGATTTGCCCGTTTTGGTTATTTCACACAGAGCAGTCATCCTTTATCTGTAGTTTTGCTTTCTGTGGTTTTGGTTGTCAACAGTTAACCATGGTCTGAAAATATTAAGTGGAAAATTCCAGAAACAAACAATTTATAGGATTGAAGTCACCCAGTGTTCTGAGTGATGAAATCTTGCACCACCCTGCCCTGTTCCTCCTGGGATGTGAGTTGGCCCTCCCTGTAGTGTATGCACACTGTGGTGCAGCCCTCCTGTTAGTTACTTAGTAGCCACCTGGGTCAGCAGATTGAAAACAATGCACTTGGTTCTCCATATCTCTGGGTTCAGCCAAATGCAGATTAAAAATTTTTTTGGTGGGGAACCCAGTAAAAAATAATACAATTTAAAAAATATAGATAAGAATAGTGCAGTATAACAATGACAGAACACAAGCACATGTGTGTGAGAGTAAAATTAAGGGGGACCCCCCTCCACAGAATCTGCTCACACAGCAGTCCTTTTCCTCCAGCCTGTTGGATCCTGGACACTCTGGGCACTTGGGTGCATGCCTTGTGTTTTTTCAGGCTGATTGGGCTGGGGATTTGAACCACTGGCACAGTGTGGGTCTGGCTTCTCTTGAGCAGCACATTACTGTGCCGACCCACTCTGCCAAATTTTTTTTTTTTTTTTTTAAGGTTTTTGTCATAGGACCTGCATGCTTGCTAGAGAGAGACCTAGAGGGAACGTGAGAAATCACCCTCCAGGGAGTATGGTCACGCCGCAGTCTCTTCTCTTGGGATCTTGGGCATGTATGCATACATGCCAGTTATGATTCTCAAGCTGTCAAGTCTGGGACTCGAACTGTGGTTGGCTATGTAGAATCCAGCACCTTAACCACCACACCACCTGCTGACCTCCCACTCTTGCCATTTTACACAAGGAACTGAAAGATCTGTGGATTTTGGTATCTGGAGCTCCAGGAACCAGTCCCCCACAGATACTGAGGGATGCCTGTCTGTACAGTTCAGCACTATTTATGGTTTCAGGCATCCATTAGAGGTTTAGGAACGCTTACCCTGTGGTAGAGGGGACTGCTGTAACTGAACCAGACAATGTGTGGCCCTTTGGGTTAGGCTTCTTTCAGTTAGAGTTTTCAAGGTTCCTTCATGTACCAGAACTTCATTTATTTATTTATTTATTTTGAGAATTAATTAACTTTATTTATTTATTTACTTATTTAATTTGACCAGAGAGGGACCGAGCAAGAGAGCGAGAGAGGGAAAGTGAGAAAGCAAGTAGCCAGGTCTTGGACTCAAACCACGGTCGGCCATGTGGGAATCCAGCACCCTTAACCACCACACCACTTGCCAGTCCCACACGCACACAAATTTCACAAATAATGACCATTTTTAGAAAAAGTTACATTTATCCCTGGACATATTTGTAACTTCCTTTTAGAATAAATTCAAGAAAGGACTGGACTTTCAGATTTCAAGCTGGTCTGCCTGTAGTGAGTCTTTCAGCCCCGGCTACCCTAAGCAGGTGCCGTGGACTCAGCTTTGGGGGAGAAGCATTGAGACAGCTATGGCAAGAAGCTGTGACAGTTATGGCACAAGTGGTATCTGATATAGTCTATTTAACATTAATGGGAATAAAAGCATACTGCTTAGAAATTATTATCCCTAGATCTGAAGTCAACAAAAGCCTTTTTTTCTTATATAAAAATATACACTTTTTCAGAGGAGGGGAAACAGCTTGAAAACACATTCCCATCAGTCGTTCTTTTCATACACTTCAGACTTATCCTTAATGCCTTTCTCCTCCTGGATATCAGAAAGAACACCTGGGTATTCTGGGAGAAGTTTATATTTCTCCAAATCAATTTCTGGAAAAAAGGTATCACTTTCAAAATCCTGCATGATCCTTGTCACGAACAGTGTAAGATGGCCTGGCTGGTTCATGGCTTTCTTATAAACAGAACAACCTCCCACTATCCAAACCATGTCCACTTGATTAACTAATTCTGGTTGCTCAATAAGTTTTAGGGCATCATCCAGACTCTTGGCAAGAAAGTGAGCTCCTCGTGGAGGTTCCTTGAGTTCTCTACTGAAAACAAAATTAATTCTGTCTTTTAAAGGCCGATTCTTTTCAGGAATGGAAAACCAGGTCTTCCTACCCATAATCACGATATTTTGTTTACCTTCTACTGAAGAAGTTATGGTCATTCTCTGGAAATACTTAAATTCATTCCTGAGCAGAGGCCAGGGCAAGTCCCCGTTCTTGCCGATGCCCATGTTCTGGGACACAGCGACGATGCAGTCTAGCGGACGAACCGTGACAGCAGCGGGAAGCAGCTCCGAGCTCGCTCTCCAACTTTATTTATTTTTATGGCTGAGTAATGATCACTTGTATGGATATGTGGAGAGTTGACCCTTGAATAATATGGGCATGTCCCCTCCCTGCAGTTGACAATCCAGGTATAACTTAAAAAATTTATTTTTTCTTTTAGGGTTTTGCTCTAGAATGTGTGTATTCACTGGAGAGAGTCACAAAGAGATGGAGGAAAGAGGGGAAATGAGAAATCACCCCGAAAGGGGGGTTGGCCATGCTCCTGTCCCTTCTCCATTCTCTTCTTGGGATCTTGGGCACACATGCACATGTACTTGGTGTGTTTTATTTCAGGTCTCTAGGTTTCGGACTTAAGCATGGAGTCAGCTAGTGGGATCCAGCACCTTAACCACCATGCTACTATTGGCCCTAAAAATTAATTAAAAAAATTATTTTTATATTGCCCGATAGTACATGGACTTCCCAGAGAGAGACAAAGAAAAAGGAAAGAAGTACCCCTCAGTGGGATATGGTCACGCCTCAGTGTCTTCTCCATTTCCCCATCGTATTGGGGTTTTTGGGCATGTATGCATATGCCTCAGGCATGGTTTACAAGCCACTGAGGCTGGGATATGAACCATGCAGTTTGACATGTGGGATCTGGCTTCTTTAACCACTAGGTCTTGGGACAGGTTGTCCAGGTGTAACTTTTGACTACTAGTAACCTATTCCAGAGAGCTCAGAGTGGAGCAGGTGTGCCCACCGTAGCCCCAAGTGTTCACCCTTCCCCCACCACGTTTTCCACTGCAGTGGCCACAGTCCCACCCATAGTGCAAGACAGCAGTCACTCTCTCTTCTCTCCAAAGATCCAGTTCAAGGTCCTGCTGTTGGAGTTGTTCCTTGACCCCAAGGTGGCAGAGCAGATTCAGAGGCACCACCCCACCCCTGCCAGTGACCAGTCATTCCCAGAGATAGATGAAGATCTGATTCCCAGACCCCTTCTCAAGTCTATTTGTCAGTGTTTCCAGGGCAACAGAAGATGACAAGGACCACAACCAGAATGAAATAGCTCCACATGATAGTTGAACATCACCTGGAGAAATGGTAGCAAGGGGAGAAGCCTAAGGGAGCTGCCAGGAGCTCAGGGAACCACCCACGTGGGCTCACAGGCACAGCAGTGGAGTCAAGGCTGTGCATCTCTGGGGCAGCTCAGGTGCCTGCAGGGTCCATCCCTAAAACTCAGGAGAGGGCAGTGACAACTCAGCACAGAGGAACCCCTTAACTCATGTACTGCCATTGAATTCCCAGGGAGACAGCTCAGTCAGAAGACAAGCTTCCTGGAGTCAAGGCTATAGTTTGAGAATGTGTGGGTACTGGGCTTGTTTCTTACTTGTTTTTCACTTTTGGGGAAAACTTCTCCCTTTTTAAAAAAGAATTATATCATTTATTATTTTTAAATAATTCATTTTATTTATTATTATTATTATCTGTGACCAGAGAGAGTGTGAGAAATGTGAGAAAGCAAGCCACCAGGTCTGGGACTCTAACTGCAGTCAGCCACGTGGGAGTCCAGTGCCCCACAAGGTCCCTAATTTCATTTATTATTATTATTATTACCAATTTTTAATTTGACCAGAGAGAAGGAATGTGAGAAAGTAAGCTGCCAGGTCCAGGACTCAAACCATGGTTGGCCATGTGGGAATCCAGCACTTTAACCACCACACTACCTGCCAGCCTCGAAAATCTCTTGTTCTTAAAGAGTAATAAATTTGGGCCTGCAGGTGGTATGGCAGTTAAGGTAGCTGGATCCCAGATAGCTGACTGTGCAGTTCGAGTCCTGGACCCAGTGGCTTGGAAAATCCCCAGGTGTATATACATGTGTCTCCAATCTTTTTTTTTTTTTTTTTTGAGAGTTTTTTATTTATTTATTTTTTTTTGCTATAGAGCGCGTGTGCTCGCCAGACAGAGAGAGACAGAAAGCAAGAAATCACCCCCCAGGGCGTGTGGGGGCTGGCCATGCCGCCATCCCTTCTCCTCCGTTCTCTCGGGATCTTGGGCACGCATGCACATGCGCCCGGTGTGAATTTTAAGCCACCGGGTCTGGGATGCGAACCCCAGTCGACTACATGTGAGTCCAGCGACATAGCCATTACGCTAATTGCTGGTCCTGTGTCTCCAATCTTAACTGCTCGTCCCGTGTCTCCAATCTTGAGAAGAGACTGAGGGAGAAGGGATTGTGGTGTGGCTATCTCCCCGGGTGATGCTTGCTCACTTTCTCTCTCTGTCTCAGGTGGGTGCATGTGCATATAGGGGAAAAAAGATAAATTTGGTGTTATGCTTAAATAAAGAAAGAGAAATACATGCCTATGAGTGTAATTCCAACCTGTGTTGTTAAGGCATAGAGTGCGTTGTACTTGTTTATCCATTCACCTGTTGATGGACATTTGGATAGTTTCTACTTTTTGATAAGAGTGCTGTTGCCCAGTTGGTGGTGTGGGTTTTAAGTAGCTGGATTCTCACATGACTGACTACTATTTGAGTCCCAGACTCTGTAGTGTGAAAATCATGCTGAGTGTGTGTGCCCAAAGTCCTGAGAGGAAAATGGAAGAGAAGGGATTGTGGCATGGCCATCCCTCCTGGAAGGTGATTTCTCACTTTGCCTTTCCCTCTGTCTCTCTCCCACAAGCACATGCTCCCTATGGCAAAAACAAACACACACAAATATAACAACAACAGAAGAATGCTGCTGTAAACATTCATGTACAAGTGTTTGCGAGAATGTGTGTGTTCATTTCTCCCGGGTGTATACCTAGGGATGGAATGGCTGGGCCATAAGTATAACCTTTTAAAAAACTGCCTGGCTCTACTATTGTACTTTTTTTTTTTTTTTTTTTAAATAGAGATTTTTGCTATTTGGTACACACGCTTATGGGAGGAGTAGAGAAAGAGAGAAGAGGCGAGAAATCGTTCCTCAGGGGGATGGCCACGCTGCAGTCCTTTCTCCTCCATCCTCCTCTTGGGATCTAGGGCACGTGTGCTCATGTGCCCAGCGTGAGTTTTAAGCCATTGGATCCGAGACTCGAACTGCAGTCTACTACATGGGAATCCAGTAACGTAACCATTATGCCATCTGCTGGTCCCTGTTGTACATTTAAAAAATTATTATTATTTTAAATATTTATTTAATTCCATTTGTTATTATTATTTTTTATTTTGACCAGAAAGAGAGAGACCTGGCAGGCCACTGGGTCTGGGACTTGAACCGCAGTTGGTCATGTGGGAATCTAGCACCTTTATCCACCATACCACTTGCTAGCCCCTATTACTATTTATTTTTTTTAATTTGATGAGAGAGCAAACCGCCAGGTCGGGGCCAGGTCAGCTATGTGGGAGTCCTGCACCTCAACCACCATGCCACCTGCCAGCTCCTCTGGTGTACATTTTTACCAGCAGTGTATAAGGTTATCATTTTCCTTTTGGTCCCTGTCTAAATGACTTTTTGTTTTTTAAGCACCAGAGGACACATGTCCTACATTAATTTATTGAATGAATTGAATGAACACTTTTCCTCTGTAAGAGGAGAGACCTTTGTTATTCAGCTCTATATTCCTTAACCTGACCCAGTACATATTAGGTAGATAGGCAGGGTGAGAGTAGGGGGAGAAAGCACCTCCTAATGGGGCATGGTTACACAGCAACCCCTTCTCCATTTCTGTGCCTTCTAGGGATTTGGGGCATGCACACATACATGCTGACAGCATTTTTAAAGCTGCCAGGGCTGGGATTTGAACCGTGGTCAGCCATTGTAGGACCTGGTTCCTTTAACTATTAGGCTATGAGACCAGCTCTGAGTGACCTTTTTATAGAGGACTTTTGTACCCACTCTACTACTTGAAATATGATTTCAATTCCTACGTCAGGTACACCTTTCCTTTCTTACTCTGCTTTATTTTTCCCTGTAGTACTTAGTAGTCTCTGACATACTGTGTTTTTGCTTTAATTGTTCAGTCTCCTTTAAAACTAGAAAACAATCTGTTTAGCAACTCAAACAATTGTTTCATATGAAGTAGAATTTTGGGGGGAGGGGAAGAGATTTTTGCCGTTGGGTGTATTGACTTGCCAGAGAGACAGAGACAGAGAAAGCGAGAAATCACCCCCTGGGAGGATGGCCACATCACAGTCCCTTCTCTTGGGATTTTAGGCAGGCATGCACATGTGAGTTTTAAGCTTCTGTGTTTGAGACTTGAACTGCGATCAACTACGTGGGAGTCCAGCAGTGTAACCATTACACCATCTGCTGGTCCTTGTTTAATTAGGTTTTTTTTTTTTTTAAGAGAGATTTTTGGCTTAGGGTGCATATACTTGCTAGAGAGAGAAACACAGACACAGGGAAAGTGAGAAATTACTCCCAGGGAGATGGTCATGCCACAGTCCCTTCCCCTCCATTCTCTTCCTGGGATCTTGGGCGTGTGCACATGGACCTGGTATGATTTTCAAGTGACTGGGTCGGGGACTCAAACTGCAGTCTGCATGTGGGAGTCCAGTGACATAACCACTACACCACGTGCTGGTCCCATGAAGTAGATGTTAAATACGTAATACATACTTTGATTTTCTACAGGGCACACAGGCTTGTTGGAGCACCCCCCCAGGCGGGTTGATCTTCCATTCTTTCTGGATTTGGGACACTTGCACAGGGCATGACACCAGGTCCGGGACTTGAATAGTGTTCTCAGCCCTGTGGGATTCAGCATTTTAACCATCACGCCGCTGGCTAGCCCAGTATTAAATACATTAATTTATTGAATGAATCGAATGAACACTTTTCCTCTGTAAGAGAAGAGACCTTTATGTTATTCAGCTCTATATTCCTTAACCTGACCCAGTACATATTAGGTATTTCTACTGTCTGTCTACCTATCTATTTTCTGAGAGAGATTTTTGCTATAGGGCACGTGCGCTTGCCAGAGACAGACAGAGACAGAAAGTGAGAAATCACCTCCTGGGGGGGATGGTCATGCTGTAGTCCCTTCTCCTCGGGAGTTTGGGCACACACATACATGTGCCTGTTGTGAATTTTAAGCCACCAGGTCTGGGACTTGGAACTGTGGTCGACTACATGGAAGTCCAGCAATGTAACCAGCCATCTGCTGGTCCCCATATTAGGTATTTCGAAAGAATGAGCAGCGCCCACCATTAGGGAGGTATAGCTGTCGTGAGAGGAGTCTGGGCATTTAGGGGATGCAGGAGGTAACTTATGGGAGGGCTAATGAAGTAGTTCTGCTTGCCTTGGTCTGTGTTGGCATTTTTTATACTCTGAGGAAGCCAGGAACAGGAGTTGGAGGAGCACGGTTGTTTGGGGTGAAGGAAGACGGATAGCAGACGAGCTCAGTGTCCATTCAGCAAGTGTTTGTGTGTGTCTTCTGTGAGCAGGGTGCTGCCCAGTGACCTGGAGGCAAGCAGGCCTGTGGGTGAAGTCTGGCAGAGGGATGAGCTGGGCTGTTCTCTGTTAGCACCAGTTCCCTAGGTGCGGCATTGTGGAAGGAGCCAGGCAAGATGTGACTTGAGGAAAGGTTGAGGGGACAGGCTGCTGTGTGTTATCCGCAGGGAGGAAGGGCAGAGGCTGCAGGCTTCAGAGAGATGGTCTTTTGGCTGCAGAAAAGATGCGGTATCAGAAAGGCTTCATAGGCGCTGGACCAGGGAAGGGCGTGGGGAAATTCCTGAGTGTCTATTAACATCCTGTTCCATTTTTTTCTTCTAGAACCTTTCAGCCGTTGGGGCATTGGTGAGTCTCAGTAATGCACGTCTTGGGTCCATCAAAACTCGGTAAGTCTTTAATCCTGTTTTTCCCTCCAAGAGGATATTCTCTTTAGAACTGGGCTGTGTACATCTGTCTCTCCATTGTCACCTCCCGTGGATTCAGGAGAGTCTCCATTCCTAAGGGTGGAGAGGTTTTTGTCTTTTCTTATGCTCATTTGAGTTGAACCCCACCTTTTCCAGGTCCCAAGTTACCCATTTCCCACCTGCAGTTACCTCTGCTCTCTTCTTTGCTTGCTGTCCGCACCTTACCCCAGGTCCTCTAAGTATTGGGTTGTTGGGAAAGTCTTGACATCTTTTTTTCTATGTTTTTCTGTACAGAATGCTTCATGACTTTTCCAATGATCCAATACTTAAAGGGTTAGAAACCACAGTGGTTCTGGGGGTGAAGTCTTGGTTTGGCCCCGATGGTTTGAAAGAACAGTCGGAAACCAGCACATGGTGAATGGTTACATCACTAGACTCACACAGAGTTGACTGCGGTTCAAATCTCAGACCCAGCAGCTTAAAACTCAAGCTGAGCGCGGGTGTGTGTGTCCAGAATCCCGAGAGGAGGCTAGAGCAGAAGGGATTATGGCATGGCCATTCCCCCTAGGGGGTGATTTCTCCCCTTCTGTCTTTCTGTCTCTCTGGCGAACACATGCACCTTATAGCAAAAGTCTCTTAAAAAAAAAAAAAAAGAAAAGTCAGTAGCTTTCGCTGAAGCCCAGCTTCCACGATCTTGTCATCACTCTCTTCTTTCTTGTGAGGTTTGAGGGCCTGTGCCTGCTGTCCCTGCTGGTAGGGGAGAGCCCCACAGAAATGTTCCAGCAGCACTGCGTCTCTTGGCTTCGGAGCATCCAGCAGGTGTTGCAGGTAAGGATTCGGCTGCAGCCCTGCCTCCCCCACCCCCTCTTAGTCCCCATCCTGGTTGTGCTATGTTCTCTGTAGCTTGGACGTTTAGTTCTGAGGATGGAATGATTAGAAGCAGTTTCCTGATAGTGGAGAGGATAAGCTTCAAATAGAAACATCCTTTTTAGCTTGTTGATATTTTTATCTACTGGCTTATTTTAACTTAACCACCCTTCTCACCCTGTGACCTCTGACAGTTTCACTTCTTCATTAGTTTTTCTAATGAGTGATCTCTCTAAAGTTTCTTTTTCCAGGTATTTTTTCTGTCTACTTTTTTTTCCCCCCACTTTCACATTTGAATTATCCCTCTAACCCACCCACACACTTCTGTGTCCTTTTATGTTACTCAGCAAGCGTTTTCTGAGCACACATGGCAGGCTGTGCGCTAAGGCCTAGGGAGACGTGGTAAGATGTATGTGAACCTGCTTTCCTCGTGCTCCGAGTCCAGGGCAAGGGCTGGGAAGTTGTTCTGTGAAGTAAATGTTTACAGATGGTAAGTGTTTTAGGCCTGAGATCCACATTTGGTTTCTATTGCATATTGTTTGTTTTCCAACCCTCGGAAAATATAAAAACCATTCTTCCTCATGGGCCATGCAGAAGCAGGCATGCACAGACCACATAGTTTGCCGATCCCCATTGTAGTGGGAGACATTGGCTTGAATAACATGGATGAGTGTGCAAGGATGAATTGAGTTTAGTGCTGTGACCGGGGTGGTTTATGTCATGGTGATTGAGGCGGAGGGTTAGGAAGGGCTTTTCTGAACTGATCAGTAGGAGTAAGTTGGGCTGAAGGACATGTTCTAAGTATGCAAAGGCCCTATGAGGAGGTTGGCACCACTTGAAGAACTGCAGGCAAGCTGGTGTGGCTGTTTATGAGGTGTGACTGGTAGGTACATAGGCAGGAAGCAAGCCATGTATGGCCTTGTAGGCCAGTGCTGACGATTTTGGTTTTTATTCTTGGAGCAGTGGGAATTCATCAAGGGTGTTTTTTTGTTTTTTGTTTTTGTTTTTTTGAGAGGTTTTTGCTAGAGGGTGCATGTGCTTTCCAAGAAGATAGAGACAGAAAGCCAGAAATCACCCCCTGGGGGGGATGGCCACGCCGCAATCCCCTCTCCATTCTCCTCGGGATCTTGGGCACGCACACATGTGTCCGGCGTGAGTTTAAGCCACTGGGTCCAGGATGCAAACCACGGTTGACTGCGTAGGAGTCCAGTGATATAGCCATTACACTAACTATTGGTCCCTTTTGTTTGTTTTTGATAAGGGTGTGCCAGAGAGAGAGAATGCATACGTGCATGTGTGCACATACTCTTCCCCTTACCCTTGATAGGGTCTTGTCGTACTGCCATTTCCTTTTCCCATCCCTCTAGCTCTTTGGAATTTTGGTTGCCCACGTGTGTATCCTGGCATGTTTTCAGGATGACCCAGAGATCTGAGCCCACTGTCGATCATGTGACTCCCAGCAGTGCAGTCCAGTATGTTGCAAACTCTGACACCTAGCCTGGGCCCCCATTTTTTTTTGTTTTTAATGACCAGTCTTGCTATGTTGCCTAGGTCAGCCTTGAGTTCCTGCCTCCACCTCCCTGAGTAAGGATTTTAGGCATGCATATGTTAGAGGAAAAAAGATATTATTCCTCCCTCGTGGTCATGCCGCAATCCTTTTCCCTCCAGTGCTCTATCCCACTGGGATCCTAGGTAATGTCTGCCTGCCTGCCTGCCTGGTTGAGGCCAAAGCTTGAGTCTTGCAGACCATGTGGGATCTGGCTTCCTCTGCCTTTTTTTTTGGGGGGGGGAGAGGTTTTTTTTTTTTTTTTTTTTTCTTATAGGGTTTTGTTCTCTGCCAACACACAAGGGGAAGCGAGAAATCACTCCCTTCTCCTCCATTCTTCTCTTGGGATCTTGGGCACGCACGCACACGCGCCCGACGTGAGTTTAAGCCACCGGGTCCAGTACTTGAACCGCGGTCGACTACATGGGAGTCCAGCGACATAGCCATTACGCTAACTGCTGGTCCCAGAAGGAAAGTGATAAAGCAAGCTGCCAGGCCCGGGACTCGAACCGCAGTTGGCCATGTGGGAGTTCAGTGCCCTTAACCACCACACCACCTGCTGGCCCCTGGCTTCCTCTGCTTAATCAGTGCTTAATCACTGCACTGTGGTGTTGGTCCTAAATGTTTCAAGTAGGGATGAGGACGTGATAATGGTAGTAACACGATCGAAATTTTCATTTGAAAATACCATTTTGGCTGCTATGTGGAGAAAGGATTAGAAAGGAGCAGAATGAAAGTTGAAACTATGTAGAAGGCTCCTAAAGTAATCTAGGAGGATGTCCGTGGTAGCTTGAACTAGGGCGGTATCAGTAGAACTGATGAGTAGCAGACAGGTTTGTGGGAGGTTCTGAGGCAGGGTGGACAGGTCCTGGTGATTGAATAGCATCAGAGAGAGGCTGTGTCTAGGATGCCTCCTATATTTCAGAATGCTGGAAGACAGAACCAAGGTCAGAGGGGAGGCAGAGAAAATACCATGTGTGGCCTTGGGTATTTAGTAGAAGCCCTCTTAACTAATCATCCCCCTCATCTGGCACATGCAGAAGTGGCCAGATGTCTCAGTGTAGCTTCACAGGTTCAGTGAGTGGGGGCTTTTCAGCTGACATGTTTTACAAAGGGGAATAATGAAGACTGCAATGTTTGAAGTTGAAAGTTAAAGATGGCAGTTAAATGAGTTCTTGTGGACTGAATTTTAAGGCATGCCGCATTTAACACTCAGGTAGAGGGGGGAGAGCCTACAAAGGAGACCCGACAGTGGTAGGAAGGAGATAACCAGGATTGTGGGTTTGAGGGACTCCAAGGGAAGAGGGCGGAGTCATTTCTATTCACACCCTCACGAGGTGGAACAAAACATGACTGAGAATTGCTTATCAAATTACTCCTCGAGGGCTGTAAGACTGTAGTGAAAGTTTTTGGTGGGGCAGTGGACATTGAAGCTAGACTGACATAGGATGAGAAGTGAGTGGGAAGGGGAATGGAACTAGGTAAAATAGGCCATACTTTCCAGATAATTTGGCTCCAATGATAAGGAAGTTAGGCAATTACTGGGATTTGGCAAATGGAGTATGGGCTCAAGGAAAGAATTCCCAAGGTGAGAGAGACTTGAGCATGTGTAAATGTACATGGGAAGAATGTATTTGAGAGGGACTAGTTAGAGACACAGGAGAAAATGCGAGTTCACGTGTAAGGCTCAAAGAAGGGGGAGGGAGAGTATCAAAAGCACAGCTGGCCAAGATTGGCCTTGGATTGGAGGAGGAGGAGGATGAGTATGAAGATTAGGTTTTTAGTTTGGGAATGGGAAGCAAAGGTTGCTCCATCTTTGGGCTTCTGTTTTCTTTTGAAGTTGTAGGTATGGTCATCAGAGGGTGACAGTGGTGGGGAAGGTTGGGATTTGGAAGTTGAAGGAGAAGGTGTGAGTAGTGGAACGAGTTAGAGAGAAAGGCAGTAGGATTACTGGCCAGTGCTGAAGGCCTGTGTGTAGTTGGTAGGCACATCTGTTCTTACTTTCGTCATAATTATTTTCATTTGTTTTGTTGACACATGGCCTCCTCTGGTTTAGCAAGAGATATATACCGAATGCTTTTTCTTTAGATAGGTGTTATTTTTCCAGGGAAGTCTTTCTAAGTCACTTTTTTTTAATAAAAGCTCTATGAGTTCCAGGATAGGTTTGAACCTGCCAGAAGCAAGGTTGGAGAGGTAGGACAGTTTTGTTGTAGTCAAAACTTCTTTTTCTTTCTTTTTTTTTTTTGGAGAGGTTTTCACTGTAGGGCGCGTGCGCTCGCCAGACAGAGAGAGAGACATAGAGACAGAAAGTGAGAAATCACCCCCCAGAGGGGATGGTCACGCCGCAATCCCTTCTCCTCCATTCTCTTCTCGGGATCTTGGGCACGCACGCACACGCGCCCGGCGTGAGTTTTAAGCCACCAGGTCTGGGACTCGAACCGCGGTTGACTACGTGGGAGTCCAGCGACATAGCCATTACGCTAACTGCTGGTTCCCAACCAAAACTTATTTTTCAAAAGTGCTTTTTTTCCATTGCCAGGAGGGAAACATATAACATATATGTGTATTTTATAATATATTTTTAAAATTTGCTTCAGGGCACATGCGCTTGTAAGAGAGACAGAGAGAGGAGAGAGAGAAAGCACTCTTAAAGGGAACAGTCACTCCACAACCCCTTCCCCTCCATTTCTCCCTCCATTTAAGATTTTGGGCATACATGTTCATGTGCCCGATGTGTTTTTCAAGCTGCCAGGTCCAGAACTCAAACCATGCAGTTGGCCATGTGGGTTCCAGCTTCATCAACCACCAAGCCATGGACTGGCTCTGTGAAACATATTTATTTTTATTTGTTTTTTAATTTATTAATTGCCAGAGGGCATGCATATTCTTTAGAGTGAGACACAGAGAGGGAAAAAGCATCCCCAATGGGATGTAGTCCTACCACAATCCCTTCTCCTTTTCTCTGTTCTGTAATATTTTTCAAGCCACTAGAGTCTGGATTCGAACTGTGGTCGGCCATGTGGGATCTGTTTTCCTTAACCGTTAGGCTCTAGGGCTGGCCCTCATTAGGGAAATAGTAAATGGGAGAATGAAACTCTCAAGATCTTCCAGATAGGCGTAAGTTGTGGCTTTATTACCTTTCCCCCAAATTCCTAGGGCCCTGAATACTCAATGGGAAAGTATGCCCTTTCCGTAGACAAATACGTTTCTTTTGTATACTTAACGTTTCTCTTGCCTTTTTTTCCTACAGTTAGTAGATTTGTTGGTAATATTGACAGTAACTCTGGAGTTTCTCAGACTCCCTTCTGTTCCTCCTCCTCTTGGTGGCAGTAAAGGTGAGGTTGGAAGCATGGGGTGTTGTTCTTTAGTCCCAGGATCCACCCCCCATAATGGAGTTGGCTGTGGCCGTCCTGAAGGACCTGCTCCGTTATGCAGCCCAGCTTCCGGTGCTGTTCCGGGACATCTCCATAAACCATCTCCCTGGGCTTCTCACTTCCCTGTTGGGCCTCAGACCAGAGGTGAGACACCTCCCCAGTCACCCTGCCCCACAGCCCCTTTGAGTGCTTGTCTTCCCTCACAACGTGTGGATTTAAAAATGTGATGGGAAGTGATTGGGGAACAAGATTGAAGAAGTGGAAAGAGGAGGGGGTCAAGGAGAAGTGACTGTATGGAGACGGGACTGTCCTGGGTGGTGGGGTGAGATGGGGGTCTGTAGGGGTCTTGGGCACTTGGCTTTTTCCTCCTTCCTTACTTTCTGTTTTTCCCACAGTGTGAACAGTCAGCATTGGAGGGAATGAAGGCTTGCATGACCTATTTTCCTCGGGCTTGTGGTTCTCTCAAAGTAAGTATTCATGGAAATTTCGCTCTCCACCAACATAAGCCTTGATAGCTGTCTGACCTCAGATTCACTCTGAGATTCTAAGCATCTGTCTTCCGATTTCTAAGATCTATCTATATTTAAAGTCACTACAACTCTAATTACACCACCTTGTAGCACTTATCTCATTTAGTCTTCACAGATAAAGAAATTAGAATTAAGTAATTTTCCTAAGATTGGCAAGGATAAGAACTTGATATCTGATGCTAAAGCCCAGACTCTTAATTGTAGATTCCTTCTTTCTGCCCTGCCTTTTCTGTATCTTTAAAATGCCTGCCCATCTTTCTACCATCTTTGCTTACTTTGCTCCTGATTTGCTCAAGGAATCCTTCCTGACGTTATCACTTCCCTACAGCAGCTGCCCCCAAACTTCTTTCTCCTTACATTCTTGACTAAACTCCCTCTGTTGCTTCCTTGCTCTTGCCCAGGTTGTCCTGATCCACACAAGTTGACTGTGCAGCAGTCTTCCTAGGTTAGACAGGCAGGGTTCATGAGGGTTGGGTGAGGGAGCAGGTCAGTAAAGAATAGCAGTTTTGGGGCCAGCAGGTGGCATGGTGAAGGGCACTGGACTCCCACTTGGCCAACTGTGGTTTAAGTCCCAGACCTGGTGGATGGCTCTTTCAACTCTGTCCTTCTCTGGTCACATTAAAATAAATACAAGTTAAAAAGATACAATAATCTTTTTTTTTTTTTTTTTAAAGAATAGTTTTATTTTTCTAGGAGATACAATAACATATAAATGGCTTACAAGTTCTACAAAAGCAGTAGGTTAAAGGGCCATTTGCAATTGGCATATTTGTGTCTGCAGTGTGATTGGCTGCTGGCTTTATCTACAAACAAGTAGTTGTTCTCCTGTACATGACATATTCTCCCTTGTTTTGTTTGCTCATATCAGCCTGGCAAACCATTGGGCACCCCCTTATTTGATGGAAGCACAGATCTATAGAGCCCTGGAATTTATAGCAAATTAATTTTTTTGTATAACTGACATGGTTAACTATGTTGGCCATCAATATTATCAGTTAAGGAGATTTGCCATTGCTGTTGTCTTGAAATTAAGAAGACATGGTTCTGTGACCAAACAAAGAGAATACGCTTGTGAAAGGAAAGGGAACTGGGGTGCCCACTTTGTGCCAGGCACACTGCTGATGCCAAGTTGTCTCATTTTATCGTTGTGATCTGTCTGCGGCATTCATATTTTCACATTTTACAGAGGAGAAAACCAGCTCAGAGAGACTCAGGTGACCCAGCCCAAGGTTATATTTGGTAGTTGGAAAGCTTCAGCACACAGATTCTAGCACTAATCATGACTCTGATAAATGTTTCGTGGCTCTGTAGATCACTGGCTTGAAAGATATGGAGCTCCTTGGCCACTTGTGCTGTGATCAGGTGCTAGGTACCTTTCGTGGTACCTAGTAACTGGTTACTGGTAGTATCTGAAAAGTTCTCAGCAGGTGGCACTTCTCAGTGAGCATGGCTTCATGTCCTTGTTGGTTCTTTATTTTCATATGAATGCCACTAATCAGAGCTGATAGAATCTTGAGGTTGGTAGAATAGGACTTTGTCAAGAAGATATTTAGAGGAAAAAAACAATGGGACCAGCAGTTAGCGTAATGGTTATGTTGCTGGACTCCCATGTCGTTGACTGCAGTTCGAGTCCCAGACCCGGTGGCTTAAACTCATGCCGGGCGCATGTGCATGCATGCCCAAGATCCCAAGAGGAGAATAGAGGAGAAGGGATTGCAGTGTGGCCATCTCCCCGGGAGTGATTTTTCTCTTTCTGGCAAGCACACGCACTCTATAGCAAAAAGCAAGCCCCCGCCCTCTAAAACAAAAAAAAAAAAAAAAAGAAAGGTATTTAGAATAATACATGAGTTTTACTAAATGTTGGTTAAGTTTTGTTTTGTTTTTAAGTTTTACTAAACTGAGGCCAGCAGGTGGCATGGTGGTTAAGGCATTGGAATTCCCACATAGCTGACTGCAGTTTGAGTCCTGGACCTGGTAGCTTGCTTGCACGCGCTCTCTCTCTCTCTCTCTCTCTCTGTCTCTGTCTTTCTCTGGCAGAAACTCGTGAAAAAATAAACAAATAAAAAGTAGGAAAATCTTTTTTAAAAAAAGTTTTACTAAACTTAATAAAAACTGCCTATCTTGCAAAATGTTTTGTAGGTTTACTTCTCAAGAAATACAGACTAGCGGTTTGTCCCTGGTCAAGAGTTAGTGAGGTTTTACTGCAAATGTCTATTTTGATTTAATTCTATTAGGTATTACCTGTATATACCTTCGTCCGCATCTGCCCCCCATGAAAGTAGAGGGTAAATAGAATATTGCCTGCAGAATAGGTATTTAAGTCATCATGGAGGTTATAAGGCCAGGTGTTCGCATGGCTGTTGCTCTGTAATTTTCAGTGTGAGTGGTCAGGGGACTTCATCTGTACTTTATAGCCTTTTGTCAGACAGTGCAGTTTTTGAAGTTACAGCCTGAGTTTTGAGTATCTTTTTCAAATCAAACAACAAGGCATTCATACCTTGTTTCAGGGCATGCCTTTATTTTTCTAATAATAAAGTATCATCTGGAGAACTTTCCTTTTAAGGATTTTGGCTTTGTCTGTTGCCAACACTTTAGATAATAACTGTTTTGTGCAAAGGCCAACACCCCGATAACCCACTTTGTGCAAAGGCTGCACCTCCGATAAGAGCCTATTTGCGCAAAGGCCAGCACCTTGATAAGAACCTGTTTGTGCAAAAGCCAGCCTTACAGATAATCTGTTTTGTGCTAGGCCCCAGGGGAAGTTTGTACTTGGGAAATCTTCAGACCAGTACTTAGGAAATCAATAACTGCTGTTCTGCAGTGTTTTTTCTCTGGCCCATTCCCCAAATGCTGCCAGGGCAGTTGTAGGGTTAATTCTCCCAAATGGTGTCTCTCAAGCATTCTAAGTCCAGTAATTCCCTGAACTGACTTTACCTTCCTTCCTTCTTCTTGCCAAATCGAGTGGTATTTCCTTGGATAGTGGGAAGACGCAGCCCTGAGAGAGACTCAAGATGTGCTGTGTATATATGCGTGCACACACGCATGTTTTGAGCAAAGTGTTCTAAGTGAGCCATTACTTTGGCTTGCTTTGTGGGTCAGCCAGCAGACCTTGTGGTCCACTTCACCCCACTGTGCTCTGCTTTGCTGCAGTCACAAAAGCAGATTTCTGTCACCCTCAGGCCAGCCTTTGGAACCAGAGTCTCAGGGAATACACGAGCAGCAGGTTGGCTGGAAGGGCTGAGTGCCACTGCAGTTGTGGCTGGGGCAGCTCTCTAAGAACTGTCATCTTCAGAGAAGCTAGTGAATCAGAAGACCTTGGGTAGTTACTCTTCTTTGGCTTGAAGTGTTCTGAAACCCTGCCATATCAGATATGCAAGTACTCCCTGAGTCCTAAGAAAAATGGTTCTGTAATAGAGCCTCTCCTACCCACTGTCAGCTCTAGCAGCACTTGTCTCAGGGTCAGTAGAATCCTGAAGTGTGATATGGGAGCTGAAAGTGGTTCCCGCTCCAGGGAGCAGAGGAGGGAGTCCTTGAAGGGTTGGTTTCTGAACCACACATGGACAGAGGCTTCTGCTCCTGTGTCCTTCCCTAAGCTCCTGTAATGTGCCTGGCACAATGGCAAATTGTTTCCCAGAAGTTCACCTTTGTGCATGTGATACCCCCGCCCCTTGGATAAAGTTAATACTCCGTAGGCTGGGATTTAAGGTCTCAGTGTGCTTCTCCATTGGCATCTTCTGATTCTGTACCTTTCCTGTTTCTTCCTTGCTGGCCGGATCTGGATTCTACCCTTTCTCTAGGCCCAGCCTGGTCCCACTCTCCCTAGCCTTAGCATCGTTCCCTCTTGGCCCACTCTCTGTCCTCTTTGTAAATGCCAGTGTGGGTTCTAGGTCGTGGTTTTTCATATGCTTATCCTGTCTCCCTGACTAATCCTTGTATCCCTCTGAAGGTGGAAATTGTCTCCTTTCTTCTTATATCTTCTTTTGTGTGATGGACTTCTCAGAATAATGTTTTTAATTCATTTAAGAAAATAAAAAGGGGGAAAAAAAAATAAAAAGGTGGACCAGCGGGTGGCATGGTGGTTAGGACACTGGACATTCCCAAATGGCTGACCATGGTTTGAGTCCCAGACCTGGTGGCTTGCTTTCTCACTTTCTCTCTCTCTCTTTCTCTTTCTCTGGTCAATTTTTTTTTTAAGAAGAAAATAAATATAATTGAATAAATAAATAAATAAGTATAAATAAAAAGGATCTGGGGGCAGCAGGTAATGTGGGGTTTAAGGTGCTAACTCCCACATGGCTGACCATGGTCCAAGTTCTGGACCTTATGACCTGTAAATCATGCCAGTTGCATGTGTGTGCGTGCCCAAAATCCCAGAGGAGAATGGAGGAGAAGGGATTGCACGTAGCCATCCCCCTTGGAGGATGATTTCTCACTGTTCCTCCCATTGTTTCTCTCTGCTGAGTGCATGCACCCTATGAGAAACAGAAATAAAAAAGAGAAAAAAGAAATGGGTCAGCAGATGGTGTGGTGGTTGAGGCACTGGACTTCCACATGCCCAACCGTAGTTTAAGTCCGGGACCTGGTGGCTTACTTTCTGTCTCTGGTGAACATGTGTGCCCTGTAGCAAATAATAATAATAATGATAAATAAAATCAAATATCTAATTATAAAAAGAACAGGGTCAATTTGGTGGCACAGTAATGACAAGCACTTTGCTCAAGCAAAGTGGACCCATATGGAAGATCCTGGGTGTGGTTCCTTATTCGACCTGTACATGCCAGGTAATCACAAGCCCCTGTGATCCCAGCTGGGTAAGAGTGGCTGGAGATGGATCATGGTGTGAGACTCCGTTGAGGGTGGTTGTCTTTTGCTTTCTCGCTCTCTATTTGGTTAATTTTAAGGTTTTTGCCATAGGACGTGTGCACTTGCTGGAGAGACAGAGAGAGAGTGAGAAATTACTCCCCCAGGGAGGATGGCCACCCACAGTCCCTTCCCCATTCTCTTCTTGTGTTTTTGTGCATGCACGTACACACTCTCTCTGTCTCTCACTTTTATGAAAGAAAGAAACTTAAAAAAATAAATATAATTTTGTGTGTGCATGCCCACAATCCTGGGAGGATAATGGAGGAGAAGGGATTGCAGTGTAGCCATTCCCCCTGGGGGTGATTTCTCAGTTTCCCTCTATCTGTCTCTCTCCAGTGAATGCATGAACCCTATGGCAAAAACCTAAAACAACAGCAGCCACAATAAACTAATTACAGGGAAACTGAATCCATTGAAATGTAGTGTCAAAGTAGTTTTAAAAATTGTAACAAAGTAGTATGTGTTTTCTTGGTTAAGATAGTAAGTAGTAGGATCTTTAAGGTGAAATGGCCCCTCTTAGTAATTAGAGTGACACAGATGAAAATAAAGGCTTATTACTTACTGGTTCTGGAGGTTACACAGTGTGTCCAGAGACCGCATTTATAGGTTGAGGAGTGCGTGGGGGACAGACGGGCTTGTGGGCCAAGACCTTCATTGAGGTCCAGGGCATTGTCCATGCAGGTTTCCCTGGGGTGTCCTTCTTGGTGCCTTAAAGCAAACAGGCATGAGTTCTAGGACACACAGTGACTCAGGTGGTCACTGTGGCATGTCCACACAGCCCATTGCGGGTGTGGGTTCAACGGGGCCAGCTCAGCACGCCGCATCTGGCCGCCCCTAGGAATGTGGTCACTAGGAGGGAGTCGTATACGGCCGATATCGGATCGGCCTCACTGGCCAGGTAGGGGTGGTTAGAACTGGAAACTGTCAGGGGTGACTGAGCTCTGCTTCTGGTGTGAAAAAGTTCCACTTATATTCAAAATGAGTGCCAAGGCTACATTCAACTATGAAATTCATTACAGGTCGACCATAATTTCAAATTAAAGATAATGTGAATGATACTTCTTTTTAAAATTTTTAAGAGAGGTTTTTGCTATAGAGTGCATACACTCACCAGAAAGACAGAGAGAGACAGAGACAGAAAGCGAGAAATCACCCCCCCCGGGGGGGGGGATGGCCACACCACAATCCCTTCTCCTCCATTCTCCTCTCGGGATCTTGGGCACACACGCATACGTGCCTGGCATGAGTTTAAGCCACCGGGTCCAGGACTCGAACCGTTTTCGACTACATAGGAGTCCAGTGACATAGCCACTACGCCAACTGCTGGTTCCCTATGTGAATGATATTTCAAGGTCTGTTTCAGCTATAACGTGCAGTGAAACGTGATAACAGTCATGGGTACTGCCGATACTGCTGGCTGGCTGCCTGCCTTTGTGATTGAGAGAGGAACGCATTTCCTAGAAAGGTTATAGGTTAGTGAAAACAGTGATGTAACTTTCCTCCATCCTTGTTCACAGGCCCCTTTTATTCTACCCTCACATAAGCGGTGGCCCTCAGGTTAAACACTCCTGCTGCTATGCTCTCACAGGAGCAGGCTGAGGAAGGGCTTGCTGACTGCAGGTTGCTACTCTGGCAGCTGCTGCAGTACCTTAGTATGACTCCACCAGCCGGCCCTTCTCGTTGGACCTTGTCCTGTGCCTCCGCTCCCTGCTTGGACCCTCATTTCTCTGGTTAAGCTGGTAGAGAGTTGGGATTGTTGTTTCTCAGTATTCTGTGTCCTTTTTTGAGGGAGATAACTGTTATTTTACAAAAACTGGTGGAAAGGAGCCGCCTTGTCTGTGTGGCAGGGGCCAGGTCCTTTCCCCTCTAAACAGGAGGCTAGGACAGAGCCGACATTCAGGATGTCTCTCCACTCTGAAAACATGTCTCGTACCAGGCGTTCGTGCCAGAGTGCTGTGCTTCTGTGTCTGTAGGTAAAGGAGAGACTTGGGCTTAGAATGTGCTGTTGCGAGTGGACAGGGTACACATCTCTGGCTTTTGGAGCTGTCTCATGAGCTTCTTTGTGTTTTGCCTCCCTCATCCAGGGCAAGCTGGCCTCATTTTTCCTGTCTCGGGTGGATGCCTTGAGTCCTCAGCTCCAGCAGGTAAAGGGAAGGCAGTAGAGAGCACGGAGCGCCTCTGACCACTCATTCCTTTCTCTGTGTTGCTGCTTTTGCTCATGTTCCTTTCTTGCTTGCATACG
>NW_006159824.1:2020215-2037575 GCF_000334495.1 Tupaia belangeri chinensis | reverse complement strand
TCCTGCTGTCTTGTTCCCCTCTGCATGCCTTCTCCTATTTCTATCAGAGCTCTCCTGATCTCCAGCTCTCTGGGCATTAGTGGGTTGGAGGTTCGATGGCCGGTCTAGATTCTCATCTGATTAGAGTCTGCCCTTTCTTCTGCAGCTGGCCTGTGAGTGTTATTCCAGGCTGCCCTCTCTAGGGGCTGGCTTTTCGCAGGGCCTGAAGCACACTGAGAGCTGGGAGCAGGAGCTGCACAGCCTGCTGGCCTCACTGCACAGCCTGCTGGGAGTCCTGTACGAGGGAGCAGAAACGGGTAAGGACCATGGTTGGTAGGCAGTGAGAGAGTGGTTCAGGAGCTTGGCAGGAGGGACCAGGAGGTGGCCCAGAGAAGAGGAACAGTTGGTTTCTTGGCAGAAAGGATTAGAATACAGGTGGGCCTTCCATCATGAATGAAAAAAAAGGAGGTGGAAGAAAGACAGAGTGTACCTGGTGGTTGTGTTTCTTCACAGCTCCTGTGCAGTATGAGGGCCCTGGATTGGAAACGCTGCTTTCCCCCTCGGAAGACGGTGATACCCATGTTCTTCTTCGACTCCGGCAGAGGTTTTCAGGACTAGCTCGCTGCCTGGGGCTCATGCTCAGGTATGTGTAGATGTTGAGGGGAGCAGGGGCTGGGGGCAGGAAGGTTGAGATGGGCATGGCATCTTCATCACAAGGAAGGAGCAGAAGTGGGCAGAGTCATGCTGGGAGCCTGCCCTGAGGGCTCCCTGCTCTGATTCTCTTTAGCTCTGAGTTTGGGGCTCCTGTGTCCGTCCCTGTGCAGGAAATCCTGGATGTCATCTGTCGGACCCTCAGTGTCAGTAGCAAGAATATTGTAAGTGGGATTTGTTCTCAGCCGTTGCTTGGGACCTCGGGCCCCTAGGAAAACACTGTGGGGCCTGAAGCTCCCCAAACAATGTTATCCCCGACGCTGGCCCAGGGGCTCTTTTCTTTCGTCCAAATACCATCACTCCTTGAGATCCCTGACATACATGCAATGGTCAGGGTGGATTTGCTCCCACTTCAGGGGCCCCTTGTGGCCGGTGCTTCTGTGGGGGGGTGAGTTCGAGTGTCAGCTGAGTCATCGCTGAGAGAGGTTCAGCCATCTTCCTCCTTACCTCCACCCAGGTCTGTTCTGGAGGGTGAGGTTTGGTGTGTTGGGCGAGCTGGGATTGGGCTGGGTTCTGTACATGCACTTGTGTGTGGTCATGCAGGCCCACTCCATCCCCATCTTGGTGTCTCTGACCCTCGTCTTCCCCCACTCCTCATACTCCCCAATGTTTTCTCCAGAGCTTACTTGGAGATGGTCCCCTGCGGTTGCTGCTCCTGCCCTCCATCCACCTTGAAGCCTTGGATCTGCTCTCCGCGCTCATCCTCACGTAAGTGGGATGGAGGGTGTTGAAAGGATTGGGATAAACAAGGAAACAAGGGTCACTGCTCCATCTCTGTCCCCAGGTGTGGAGGCCGGCTCCTACGCTTCGGGGTCCTGATCAGCCGCCTGCTTCCCCAGGTCCTTACTGCCTGGAGCATTGGCAGAGACTCCCTCTCCCCAGGCCAGGAGAGGCCCTACAGGTGACCATCCAGCAGGGATTAAAGAGGAGAGGGTGGGTAGTGTGATTCAGGTGGGCTGGGGGATCAACACCCCTTGTCTAACCTGTCCTCTTTGCTCATACCATAGCACCCTTCGGACCAAGGTATATGCTGTGTTAGAGCTGTGGGTGCAGGTTTGTGGGGCGTCGGCAGGAGTGCTTCAGGGAGGAGCCTCTGGCGAAGCCCTGCTCACTCACCTGCTCAGCGACATCTCCCCACCAGCTGATACTCTTAAGGTGAGAGAGGCCTCAGCCCCATCCACGACTCTTCCTGCACCCTCTGTCCATATGTGCCTCCTTACCAATATCACCTCCCAGCTTTGCCCTGCTTCCTGTTCACCCGTGTATGAGATTTATGTTTTCCTCCTCCACCAGCTGCGCAGCCCCCGGGGGAGCCCTGACTCGAATTTGCAAACTGGAAAGCCAAGTGCCCCCAAGAAGATAAAGCTGGATATGGGTGAAACTATCGCCCCGCCCAGCCACCGGAAAGGGGATAGCAATGCCAACAGCGACGTGTGCACAGCTGCACTGAGAGGTGGGTGAGGCGAGGCCCTGTGCCCTTGAGCCCTGGTTTGGCTTGGAGTTATGGTCTAAGACCTGCTGGCAATGTGGAGGGTGCATGTAAAATGCAGAGCCAGCCAGGAGCCTTGCAGAGAGGCCAGAAGGAGCAGAACAGCCACGCAGCTACCAGGACTGCAGGTGGTCTTTAGTCCTGTTGCTAGACTGGGGATCCTGGTCGTTTAAGCTGCCTGCCAAGGTCTTGGTTATCTCATTTATTCAACAAATACTGCTAGCTCCAGTTTTAGCATTTGGGGTAAAGCCCTGACTGTGGAGCTTATGTGCCCTCTAGAGCAGGCTCCTCAGTGGATCTTCATGCAGCCATTGCATCCCTTCATCTAAAGGTGAGAGGAAGGGAATCAAGGAGAAAAGGAAAGAAGCAAAACATTTGAGGGACACAAACATAGAAAATTACGTGTTGATGATAATGCATATGATAAAATCTTTAACTGAACTAATAAACAGTGTATTCATGCTGGAAAAATTTATTTTGCAAGTTATAATGCTAGAGTAGTTGAACATATTTAAAAAATAACAACAGAAGTTGTAGCTGAATACTGTGTGGTTAATGTGTGAGTTTCCTAAAGTCTCCTTGTTTCACTGTTGGAATCCCGCCCATATGAAGGAATGACCCAATTTTCCTAAATATAAATATATTGGGTTGTCAGAAAAGTCATGATGCATTTTTGCATAGAAAAACAGAAAAAAAAAAGTTATGACTTTCCCGACAACCCAATATAAATACACATTTATTTATTTATTTATTTTTAGGGAGATTTTTGCTATTGGGCGCATGTGCTTGGTGAAGAGACAGAGACAGAAAGCGAGAAATCACCCCTCGGGGGGATGGCCATTTCTTAGTCTCTTCATTCTCCTCGCGGGTTTTTGGGCATACATTCTCATGCACCTAACATGAATTTGAAGCCAGCAGGTCTGGGACCCAAGCCATAGTCAACTACGTGGGAGTCCAGCAACGTAGCCATTACACCATCATCTGGTCCCTATAAATGCACATTTATAATGTTTTACCTACATTGTCTCATTTAAATGTTGTCAGCCCATGTAGAAGGGGTACATTTTTAATATATATATATATATATATACACACACACACACACACACACATATATATATATATGTAATTTTATTTGTTACTTTTTATATTTGCTGTAGGGCATGTGTGCCCACCAGAGAGAGAGAGAGAACTGAGAAAGCAAGCTGCCAGATCCAGGACTCGAATCATGGTTGGCTCTATGAGAGTCAACAGCATCTTAACCACTGTGCCACCTGCTGGCTCCAATAGGGGTACATTTATGACCCCATTTTATAGTCGATAAAGAAGACTTAGAGAAATTAAATGACTTGCGTGTGGTAGGCAGCGATAGGGCTGATGATGGCCTTGGGCTGCGCTTCACTCTTAGTCCTGCTCATAGCCACCTGACACCTCCTTCTCCTTTCTCAGGCCTCCGCCAGACCATCCTTATGTGTGGGCCTCTCATCAAGGAGGATACTCACAGGGTTAGTGGACGGGGCGGCCTGCTACTCTGTACCTGGGGGGCTGTGCTCCAGAGGTGGGTTCATTCAGACCTGGGAGTAGGCCCTGGAGGAGGGTTGAGTTGTCTTGGCCATGTTTCTAGGTGAGCTCTGTGTCTGTTTCAGAGACTGCATGATCTGGTCGTCCCCTTGGTCCTGAGGGTGTCCTCTCCTCCTCTTCCTCCTCCTCCTCCTCGGAGCCCCCCCCCCTCCCCCCCCCCCCCCCTCCCGCCGTGAACTCTACCGTTTACTGCTGGCGCTGCTGCTGGCGCCATCTCCACGCTGCCCGCCGCCTCTCTCCTGTGCCCTGAGAGCGTTCTCCCGTGGCCAGCAAGAAGACAGCCTGGAGGTAACTGCCCACAGGCACTAGTCCCTGCTCTTGGACTCCCTTGTTTCTCCGGCTGGTGGGCTCTCTGTCCCTGGCCTCACAAGATCCTGTGTTTGCTCACGTTGGCCTTCTCTTCCTTCCTCAGGTCTCCTCCTTCTGCTCAGAAGCACTGGTGACCTGTGCTGCTCTAACGCATCCCCGGGTTCCTCCCCTGCAGCCCATGGGCTCCACCTGCCCCACACCTGCCCCAGTTCCCCCTCCTGAGGCCCCATCTCCATTCAGAGCCCCACCCTTCCATCCCCCTGGCCCTGTGCCCTCAGTAGGCCCCTTGTCTTCCACAGGCCCCATGCCCTCTGCAGGCCCCGTGTCCTCTGCCGGCCCCATGCCCTCCACTGGCCCTGTGCCTTCTGGTGGCCCTATGCCCTCTGCAGGTCCCATGACCTCGGCACGCCCTGGACCTCCAGCTACAGCCAACCACCTAGGCCTCTCTGTCCCAGGCCTGGTGTCTGTCCCGTCCCGCCTCCTTCCTGGCCCTGAGAACCATAGGGCAGGATCAAACGAGGATCCTGTCCTTGCTCCCAGTGGGACTCCCCCACCTTCTATACCCCCAGATGAAACTTTCGGGGGGAGGGTGCCCAGACCAGCCTTTGTCCATTACGATAAAGAGGAGGCATCTGATGTGGAGATCTCCTTGGAAAGCGACTCTGATGATAGCGTGGTGATCGTGCCTGAGGGGCTCCCTCCCCTGCCTCCCCCACCTCCCTCAGGCACCACACCACCCCCTGTACCCCCCACAGGGCCTCCAACAGCCTCCCCTCCTGTGCCAGCCAAGGAGGAGCCTGAAGAGCTTCCTGCAGCCCCAGGGCCTCTCCCACCGCCTCCGCCCCCACCTGTTTCTGGTCCTGTGACACTCCCACCACCCCAGTTGGTCCCTGAAGGGACTCCTGGTGGGGGTGGAGGCCCAGCCCTGGAAGAGGATTTGACAGTTATTAATATCAACAGCAGCGATGAGGAGGAGGAAGAGGAAGAGGAGGAGGAGGAAGAAGAAGAGGAAGAGGAGGAGGAAGAGGAAGATTTTGAGGAAGAGGAAGAGGAGGAAGAAGAATATTTTGAAGAAGAGGAAGAAGATGAAGAAGAGTTTGAGGAGGAATTTGAGGAAGAAGAAGGTGAGTTAGAGGAAGAAGAGGAGGAAGAGGATGAGGAGGAAGAGGAAGAGTTAGAAGAGGTAGAAGAGTTGGAGTTTGGCTCAGCTGGAGGGGAGGTAGAAGAAGGTGGACCTCCACCCCCAGCCCTGCCTCCAGCTCTACCCCCACCGGAGTCCCCCAAGGTACCTCCTGAGCCAGAACCTGAACCAGAACCCGGGTTGCTATTGGAAGTGGAAGAGCCAGGGGCAGAGGAGGAGCCTGGGGCTGAGACGGCTCCCACCCTGGCCCCCGAGGTGCTTCCCTCTCAGGAGGAGGTGGAGAGGGAAGGGGAAAGCCCTGCTGCAGGGCCACCACCTCAGGAGCTTGTTGAAGAAGAGCCTTCTGCACCCCCAACCCTGTTGGAAGAAGGGACTGAGGGTGGGGGCGAAAAGTCACCACTCCCACCAGAAACGGCTGCAGAAGAAGAGACGGGAACAGAGGCAGAAGCTGCCACTCTTGAGGAAAAGGTGAGAGAACCAGGCAGGGAGGGCACCTTGGATGGAAAGGCAGGGCTGATGGGAGATGGTCGCAGCTGCTGGTATTAGGAAAGAGGTTTGCCCAACGTGTTGGCTCTGGGGTGTGTGTGTGTGTGTGTGTGTGTCTGTGTGACCATTTTGAATTTTCTCTCTTTGTCTCTAAAAGGAGCAAGATGACACAGCTGCCATGCTGGCTGACTTTATTGATTGTCCTCCGGATAATGAGAAGCCACCACCTGCCACAGAGCCTGACTCCTAGCCCTCTTCTACACTCCCCTTCCTTGATTCCAATAAAATTATATCCTCAGATGTCAACTGCTGCTTCTGCCTTTGCCATAGCCATGCCCCCAGTCAGAAGCCCAGGTTCCTCCTGGGCTTTTCAGGGTATCCATGGCATTCCCCTAATGTCTGTGTAGCTGTCCTTTGTTCACTGATCCAGAGTAGGAGCCATTGGCTTGCAGGGTCTTAATTTAGGATTATGATGGGGAGCATCCCTCCAGTGATTAGGAGAGACCCAAGATGGAGGTACAGGTGTTCTTGCTGTAGGCCCTGGGACACACTGCATGCCTGGAGGCCATCCACACAGGTCAGGGAGCACAGGCCAGTAGAGAGAGAGGGGACCAGTGGGCCAACACTTGTGTGGGCAAGGGCCTTGCCAAACAGTTTTCCTGTGGAGTTCTGGTTGGGCTTGAAAAGCAAGTGGGCATGGCTTCTAGGTGGTCAACTGTGGCATAATCTGCAAAGTCCCTGCAGGCTATGTGGGTCACTGGGGATAGTCAGGCCGTATATAGCTGTTGCAGGGCAAAGTGGTCGGTCACCAGCAGGGAGTCACGAAAGACAGGTACCTGGATTGGCCACATTGAGGGATTGTGAGGAGGTGTAGAACTAGAAGTGGGTCAAGTGGCTTAGCCCCATTTCTGTGAGAGAGTCCCGCTTACTCAAAGTGGGTGCCGAGGCCACATCACATCGTCATGTGCCGTGCGAGGATGTTTTGGTTCAGGATGGGCTGCATACAAGACGGTGGTCCCATAAGAATGTAGTAGACTAGACTAGACTAGCCCAGGTGTTCACTGGGCCATCCTGTCTAGGTTTGTGTAAGTGCACTGCTGTGCACACAAGGGCAGAATCACCACCTGATTGATCTCTGAGGGTATCCTTATTGTTAAGCGATGCGTGACTAAGGTTTCACTGTGGTGCCTCAGCAGCATACTTCAGGTGCAAGGCAGTTGTATTGGGTTGTCGGAAAAGTCATGTCATTTTTCTGTGCAAAAATCATGACTTTTCTGGAGACCCAGTATTTCCAGTGAGAGCCCTTGATATAAATATTATGTTTGGAAACACAAGGTGCGAGATTGTGGTGGAAAACGGGGAATGGGGAGTAGGAAAAGGTGATCCTTCCCTTAGGGAACTAAGGGGTTGACTGAGTAGGGCTGGAGCCTCCTTGGGGAAAGCACTAATCTCCATTAGTTTTAATAATCTGTGTGTAAAGTTGCCTTTAAGTATGGAAGGGGCATTTGAAGAGCAAGCAAGAAGTTTACCAGAAGCATGGGGTGAGCAGACAGTTCAAATTAAAAAAAAAAGCAAGTGTCCTATGTCCATTCATGTTTTAGGCAGCCCGTGGGTGTCACTTGGTAGAAGTTTGTTGTAAGGGGTGAAGTCTCTAGCAGGGCCTTAGTGTGTATAGAGAGCTGTGTGATTTTGATTTATATTTTGGGTATCAGAGTGGCAAGAGATTCTGAAATTTTTTTATGTTGATGGGAATATTTGTTAGGTAATGGCCCAATCATTTATAACAAGTGTGAGGTTGAGGTCTTTTTTTTTTTTTCTTTTTTTGGAGAGATTTTTGCTATAGGGTGTGTGCGCTCACCAGACAGACAGAGAGACAGAGAGACAGAAAGCGAGAAATCACCCCCCCGGGGGGATGGCCATGCCACAATCCCTTCTCCTCCACTGTCTCGGGATCTTGGGCAGACTGACTTTTGGTCCCAGGTTGAGGTCTTTGACTGGCCAGGGTGTCTGGTTCTAAGACAAATGCTTGTATTTTGGCCCAGTATTTATTTATTTATTTTTAAGAGAGATTTTTGCAATGGGTGTGTGTTTGCTGGAAAGACAGAAAGCAAGAGAGGCATAAAGACAGAAAGTGAGGGATGATTACGCTGCAATCCCTTCTCCATTCTCTGGATTTTGGGCACACGTGCCTGGCATGAGTTTTAAGCCGCCAGGTATGAAACTTAAACCGTGGTTGACTGTGTGGGAGTCCAGCTGCGTAACCACTACACTATCTACTGGCCCTGTCCCAGTATTATTATTATTATTTTTAATCAAGTCTTGTCCTTTCTCAGGGACCTTCTGGCTGAGGGACAGGAAGCAGTGGTATGCTGGGGAGCTTCATCACACATGGTGATAGTTTACAAACTCCCATTAGTGTTCATTCAGTGAATCCCAAGAACCTTTGCATGTAGTCCAGGGGTCTGGAGGAGGTTTGGCTCCCTCTAGACTGAGGAAAGTCACCCCCTCCTGCAGGTAGAATAGATCAGGGAGCCCAGATTTGAATCTGTCACGTCTCAGAGTGGTCTTCATAGCTGTGCTAAGCTTGTGGAGTACTGTTGCTGTGACAAGCATGTTGGGTAGCTGAGATGAAGGGTTATGGGCTCAGGATCTTTGAGAGGCTCTTTCCAAGAAGGCCCAGTAGGTAACCAGTCATATTTGCTGGCTTTAATGGTGTATAGCATAAGGCTAGGAGGAGCAGTATCTTGCACCAGAAGCCCTGGTGCAGCTAGTAGCATTGTAAGTGGTCAAGGGGACTTGAAGAGGTGTTACAAAGGATGACCAAAGCCTCTGCACTGAAGTTTTTTAGTACACTTAAAAGTATGCCTATTGATTTTAATATAGAAGCAAGGTGGTTTTTTTTTTTTTTTTAAGGTTTTTTTTTTTTTTTTTTGCTAGAGGGTGTGTGTACTCACCAGAGAGAGAGGAGGAGAAAAGTGAAAAATCATACGCCATGGGGATTTCTGGGATTACAGGAAGAATGGAGAGAGTGTGGGATGCCTCCCTCCCCTTGGGGGGTGGTTTCTCATTTTCTCTCTCACTGTTTTTCTCTGTCTCTCTCTGATGAGCACATACTCATTATGGAAAAAAAAAAAAAAAACTTAATTGGGCCAGCAGGTGGGGTGGGTAAGTCACTGGACTCCCACATGGCCAACTGTGGTTCGATTCTTGGACCTGGCAGCTTGTTTTCTTGCTTTCCCTCTCTATCTTTGTCTCTGTTTCTGTCTCTGGTGAGCCCATGTGCCCTACAGCAAATTTAAAAAAAAAAAAAAAAAAAAAGATACTTTTAAATATGTTTAGTTTTGCTATAGGGCTTGCTAAATACAGAAAGTGAGAAATTGCCCCTGAGGGGAATGGGTGCCACAGTCCTCTCTGTTTTCCCCTCTTGGAATTTTGGGCATGCACGTGAGCCCAATGTGTTTCAAAAACCACCTGGTCTGGGACTCTTAACTGCTTTGTGGGCCATGTAGGATCCAGCCATCTTAACTACCACAGTCCTGGCTGCCCAAAACACTTTTGTCTTAATTTATTATTGTTTTTGAAGATTTTCCAGAAAGTGTGTCTGTTAAAAAAAATAGAAGGGGAGGGAAGAACCCCCCCCCCCCCCCGCAAGGTCATGTGGTAATTCCTTCTCCATTGTTGCATCCTGTCAGGATTTGGGGCATGCATATACACTCCAGACTGTTTTTCATTGCTGGGCTTCGAATTCAAACCGTGCTGGTGGCTGTATGGGTTCCAGCCACTGTAACCACCACCCTGCTAGCTGGCTATATCTATCTATTTAATTTAAAATTTTAGTATATAAAATTTGAATTTCCAACTGAATTATATTGTGGAAGATACTTGGTATGTAATTTAGTATATATTGAACATGTCTTTTTAATTTTTTGGAGAGGTTTTTGCTATAGGGTGCATGGGCTCGCCAGACAGACAGACAGGGAGAGACAGAGAGACAGAAAGCGAGAAGTCACCCCCCAGGGGGGATGGCCACACCGCAATCCCTTCTCCATTCTCCTCGGGATCTTGGGCATGCACGCACATGGCGCCTGGCATGTTTTAAGCCACCAACCAGGTCCAGGATTCGAACCGCGGTCAACTACATGGGAGTCCAGCGACATAGCCATTACTCTAACTGCTGGTCCCAAGTTCCTCTTTTTTATCCATGAGACGGTAGCTGCCTTAAGCAGCAGTCTCTTTTTTTAAGGCTTTTCACCACCTGAAGCTGAGATTCTTCTTTTCTATTTCTGGTTGATAAGAAAATGGGAAAGGAGCCCAGTATCTCTAAGCGGTAATCTCTCGGCCTGCCACAGCAAGATAATTGGTTCTCTTCTCTCTCATTTTAAGTGAAAATCTTCAGAATTCCTTGTATTGCTAGGTATGTAACTGCCCCCCCCACCCCTTTGTCTCTTTTTGATGTTTAACTGACAAGATCCTAGAGATATTGAGTAGCTCCTTGTTTTTTTGGTGTGTGTTCATTTTTGTTTATTTTTTCCATGATGAAAAGACTGTGAGAGAGCACACACATGCCTCATGCCATAGGATGTATGTGCTCATCAGAGAGAAGAGAGAGGGAAAGTGAGAAATCATCCCACATGGGGGATTACCATGTTCTAATCCCTCCTCCTCTAGTGAACTCTTTGGATTTTTTTTGGCACACACACACACACCTGCCCAGCATGATTTTCAAGCTATTGTGTCCAGGACTCAACCCATGCAGTCAGCCGTGTGGGATCCAGAACCTTAGCCTCCGTGCTGCCATTTTCAGTGAGCAGTACTTCGTGGGTAATAAATCATTGCAAATGTGGGGTTTGGTGCTTAGGAGAGAGTTGGGTGGGGGCAGGTGAACCAAGGAATGTGATTGGAGTGAACAGAAAAGTTGGCTGAGTGGTGGAATTCAGACACCAACCACATTTTAGGGTCAAGAGGAGCCTTCAAAGAGTGAAAGAAACTAGGGGGCAGAGTCCCAGAAAAGAAAGGAGCTTCAATCGAGGGAGAAAATATTAATACTTTTGAGGAATGCCCATTGGCTCTATCAGCTCTCAGTGACCTCAGCTCATCTCCCTTTTAAAGGCTGAAAGGGCTGACTTGTCCAAAACAGCCACCCCTCACCCCTTGCCCAAAGAGACTTTGAGGTGTGGCTCTCACTCAGAGCACAGATCCTATGTGGCCCTGGGTGCTACTTCTTGTCTTTGTTTCCGAGGGATCATGTTGACCCTTAGCCATTGTGCCTGGTTCAATCTCCACTTTCAGGTCCTATCTGCCTGGGTCCAGGTGAAAATCTGTTTTCAAATGCTGGATGAGTGACTTTCCTTCAACCTGCTCAGGGGATTTCCCTAACTAGTAACTCACCTGTAGCACCCTTTGGAAAGGTGTGTGCGTTGGGTCTTTTCTCCCCATGGTTCCCAGGAAAATGCTTAGCATAAAGGAGGTATTAGTGAACAGGAAGTAATTGCTGTGATCCAGAATTCAAGGGAAACTGCCCATTTTCAGTCCTTTGTGATTATATTGGGTTGTTGTAAAAATCTAGACTTATTTTTCTGTGCAAAAATGTGTATTGATGGGCCAGCAGATGGCATGGTAATTAGGGTCCTGGACACCCATATGGCTGACCAAGGTTCAAGTCCTAGACCTGGTGGCTTACTTTCTCACTTTGCCTCTTTCTGTCTCTCTCTGGTCAAATTAAAATAAATGAATGCATAAGGGGCCAGCAGGTGATGTTGGTTAAGGCTCTGGATTTGCACATGGCCAACAGTAGTTTGAGTCCCAGGACCTGGTGGCTTGCTTTCTCTCTTTCACTCTGTCTCTCTGGTCAAATAGAAAGGAAGGAAGGAAGGAAGGAAGGAAAGAGAAAAAAGAAAAGAAGGAAGAAGGGGAGGGAAGGAAGAAAAGGAAAGAAAAAAGTTAATTCTTTGAAAAAAATTTTTAAAAATTAATAAAGTTAAATACAAATTATTAAATAAAACTTTGCTGATAGCCCCATAATTTGTCTCTGTAGTCGAATGCTTTTCTAATATTTACCAAAGTTTTAACTCAGTTTTGCCCTGAATTTCTTCCCCTGTCTGATTCCCACTCCTTCAAGTCCACCATTGCCTCTGTTTCTCCAGCTCCCATGTGGCATAGTTGTTAAGCCTCACTTTGGGTCCCAAACACTAAGCCTCTGAATCCACTTACACTTGGATCATTTCAGCCCCTGTCAACCAGCCTGAGGTTACTTGCTTTGGTCTGTCGTATTCCAACAGCCATCTCTGTTCATCTACCCAGTGAGCCATTCATTCACTCATTCTTTCCCACCAGGTATGTAATACTTCCTGTAGACCACACAGTATGCTACCTTCTGGGCAGACAGAAATGGAAACTTGGGCCTGCCCCATAGCCTAGCATGCCCCAAATCCCAACGTGATGGCGATAAGGAGGAGAAGAGATTGCTGCGTGACCACACCCCGTTGGGGGGTTGGTCCCTTCCTTACCCACCTGTGCAGTGCATGCACTCTTGGCAATTAGGAAGGAAAAGGGAAGGAAAGAATGAAGGGAAAAAAAGAGGAAGGAAGGAAAAACTATGCAGTCTGCAAGAAACTCCCGAGAAAGAGAAAGGTAAGTGGTTAAATGCAATGAAGTGAAATTGCATATAACTTGATATTTTTGGAATACAATGGGAATCCAAAAGGAGAGGAGGGTCCATGAAGCAGGTGGGGACAGTGGGAAGAGACAATGGTTTCAAAAGGGCTTGAAAAGTAGTGTCTCGAGCCTTGTCAGTCAGAGGGGCAGGGATTCTGACTAGAAAAAGGCCAGGAGCTCCACCAATCCTGAAAGACTGGGTCCAAGAAGTAGGACATTTTGACATTCACACAATAGCAGATGAAGTAGTTTGCTTAAAAAAAAAAAAAAACCCAAACACTTTCTAACATTTTTCTTGAAGCATTTTCAAAGCTGTAGAAAAATGAACAGAATAGCAGTACTACATCCATATACCCTTAATTTAGGTTAACTAAACTAAACATTAACATTTTGTCATGTTTAATTTTTTTTTTTTTTTTGGCATGCATACTTATGCTGTGTGTAGTTTTGAAGCTGCAGGGGCCAGAATTTGAATCCTGGGTGCCTATGTGGGATCTAGTTTCCTAAACTTAGGTTCAGTGACCTGTCCTGTCTTTTTTATCTCAAGCCATTTGAGAATAAGATGCAACCTCATGATACTTGATCCTTAAATACTTCTACACTCCTAAATATTTATATATTATTTCCCAAATTCTCTTACATAATCATGATACAATGATTGGTCAAGAATTTTTAACAATTGAGAGACTACTATTACCTAGTACAGATGCTTCTCAATTTACTTATGATGATTCAACTTAGATTTTTCAACTGTACTGGGGTGCAAAAATGTTGCACAGCTCCCAGTCAGCAACTGATACTATTACAGTATTTTCGACTTAATAACACACACACATTCCCAGAAAGTACATGCAGTCACTGGAGAGAGATGGGAGGAGGGGGGAGAATGCAAATGTGAAAGTACCCTCCGTGGAGAATGGTCACATTGCAATTTCTTCTCAATTTCTCTCTCCTTTTAGGATTTTAGGCATGCATAAGCATGAACTCAATGTGTTTTTCAAGCTGCCAGGTCAAGGACTTGAACTGTACAGTTGACCATGCGGGATTCAGCTGTGTCAACTACCATTGTATGGATTGGTTTAGCCATGGGCTGATTTAATGTAATGATTTTTGCTATAGGGTGTGTGTGTGTGCTCACCAGAGAGACAGAGAGAGATGGAGAGAGAGATAACAAGAAGTTATCCCCCAGGGAGGATGGCCATGCCTCAATCCCTTCTCCACTCTCCTTTCAGGATTTTTGGGATGCATTCACACGTGGGTGGTGTGAATTTTAAGCCACTGGGTTCAGGACTTGAACCATGGGTGTTTATGTGAGAGTCCAGTGCTTTTACCACTTAACCACCGCTGGCCTTTGTAATGATATATATTTTTTTTTTTGAGAGGTTTTCACTATAGGGCACGTGCGCTCGCCAGCCAGACAGAGAGAGACATAGAGACAACGAGAAATCACCCCCAGCGGGGATGGTCATGCTGCAGTCCCTTCTCCTCCATTCTCCTCTCGGGATCTTGGGCACGCACACACATGCGCCCGGCGTGAGTTTTAAGCCACCGGGTCTGGGACACGAACTGCGGTCGGCTATGTGGGAGTCCAGCGACATAGCCATTACGCTAACTCCTGGTTCCCTGTAATGATATTTTTGACTTAGATTTATTGAGACATAGTCCCATTGTAAGTCAAGGAGTATCTGTATATATGTATATGTGTATGTATGTGTGTGTTATTATTAAGAATTATTTATTACTTTTTAATTTGACCAGAGAGAGAAAGGGAGAGAAGAAAAATGAGAAAGCAGGCCACCAGATTTGGGACTCAAAACTAGTCAGCCATGTGGGAGTCCAGTGCTTTAACCACCATGCTACCTGCCAGCCCCTGTATATATATATATATTTTTTTTTTGAGAGATTTTTATTGTAGGGCGCGTGCGCTCGCCAGACAGAAAGAGAGAGACATAGAGACAGAAAGCGAGAAATCACCCCTCAGGGGGGATGGTCACACCACAATCCCTTCTCCTCCATTCTCCTCTCGGGATCTTGGGCACGCACGCACACGCGCCCGGCGTGAGTTTTAAGCCACCGGGTCCGGGACACGAACCGCGGTCGACTACGTGGGAGTCCAGAGACATAGCCATTACGCTAACTGCTGGTTCCCCCTGTATATTGTTTTTAAGACAGGGTCTTGCTATGGTTTGGTTCTCCTGCCTCAGCTTCCTGAGAGGTGGGTGGATCTTCTGCAAGTGTAGGTTTACCGACTGTTAAGTTTTTGGGAAGTAAAAAGTTATGTGCAGATTGTAGACTGCAGGGGGGTGGGCACCTTTATCTTCTGCACTGTTCAAGGATTAACCCTATACCCTATTCCTTTTTGTTGTGGCATCTCTACAATAACTTTAAAAGACATTTCTACATCTTAATATTTTAATTTATATTTAGTCAAAGTAAGATTCGCTCATTCACTTATTCATTCTTTATTCATTGTCTGGAAGACATACTTCTTGCTCAGCTCTGGGGTGACAGTTCTCTAGACCTGCTACGTAATTGTTACTCTGGAATTTTCCTTCACCCTACTTGTGAATTGAAAATTCCCTTTGTTGAGAATTCCCTTTGCCTCTCCTCTGTTCCCTGGGGCCCATGCCTTCCTCTTTCTTGGTTTATTTCTATATTTCAGTTGAGTACATCCTCCCATATCTCCTTGAGAAAGAGTGCATAGAAGGTAAAATTATCTACTAGCATTTCTGAAAATAACTATCTACATATTTGCTCAACAATTTGACCAGGAACAGGAGTCAGGAATGATTTTCCCTCAAAATCCTGCAGACATTTTCCCATTTTCCTCCTAGTTTCCCATGTTGCTATCAAGAATGTAATTTTGACTCTTTTTATCCTATGACCTATCCCCCACTCCCAGAAGTTTTTTGGATTTCTTTTCTCTATCCCAGTGTTGGGAAATTTCACACTACTTTGCCTTAGTCTAGGTCTGTTTATTTTCAAGTTGTTGGCACTTATGGGATTTATATCATATTGATTATATCATATTTTCCTCATTGCCTTTTCTCTATTTAGGAGATACTATTTGGATGTTGAAGTTTGAACTTACTATCTAATTTTCCTTACCTTTTCTCCCTCATTTTCTATTTCTGTGTCTTTTTTTCTGGGAGGTTTTATTAACTTTTCTGCCAACTCTTCTTTTGAAGTTTTAATTTTTGTTATTTCATTTTTATTTTCAAAAGCTCTCCTTTATTCTCTAAGTGTTCTTTCTCTCTTTTTTTGTAAATACAAGGGCTCTTCAAAAAATTCATGGGAAATGGATATATATGGACTTCAATTTTTGCACCAAATTTACACATATACCTTAATTCCATTGTTTCTGTTAGCTTTTTGAGGTCACCTCACAGTTTCCTGTTCTTGTTTTATGACTGCAGTATCTTTTCTTAATACTGTTATATTAATGATAATTAAAAAAAAAAAGTTTTCTTCTTTTTTCCCCCAGGCTTCCTTTCTGCTTGGTTTGTATATTCTGTACCTGAAGCTTTCCTCAAATATCCAGTGATGCTTGACTTTAATTTTTTAAAATTTGACCAGACAGAGACAGAGGTGGAGGGGAGTGAAAAAACAAGCCACGAGGTCCTGGACCTGAATCGTAGTCAGCCATGTGGGAGTTCAGCACCTTAACCAGCACACCACCATCACAGTACCTTGACTTTCATTTTTAAAGTCAGGTCCTATGATATCCTCATCAGAAACTTTGTATATATCAGTGGGACTTTTCTACTAGACGACTTTTCTGAAAGTGCTCTGAGGGGACATGACTTTTTTGTGGGAGGACTTCAAATGTTAGTATTTGCAGGTCATTTTTCTTATCCATTTCTTTCTTACTTTGTTTTTCTTTTTCTTTCCTTTTTTTTTTTTTTTTTTTTTTTTTATAGGGGGGATCCACTCCCGAGGGAGACAAAAAGCAGACAGATAGAGAGAGACAGAGAGACAGAAAGCGAGAAGTCACCCCCCAGGAGGGATGGCCATGGCACAATCCCTTCTCCTCCATTCTTCTCTCGGGATTTTGGGCATGCACACACACGTGCCTGGCATGAGTTTCAAGCTGCCAGGTCCAGGACTCAAACCGTGGTTGACTAAGTAGAAGTTCGGCAATGTAACCACTATGCCATCTGCTGGTCCCTTGTAGGTAATTTTTCTTGCTCTTGTTCAGTTTCCTTAAATAGGAGCCTTCTTATCTCATACTTGGAAGGTACAAACTTGGCTATTAGTGTTCAGAAAGCTTAGGTGAGTTTGCCTGGGAGTCCCTCTGTATATTTTCAGAGTAGAATTTCACCATGGCTCTCAGCCATGCCTCATGTCCCCAGAAAGTAAATTTATAATTTTCCCCCAGGGTTGGGTCTGGCTTTGTAGATTGAGGAAAAGAGATCTGGGGTTATAACTGCTGCCTTTTGTGGCCAAATCTGGGAAAACATAGTGACCTTTAGTCACACGCAGAAGCATGGGTCCATAGGAAATCATTAGCAAGGCAATGAATGCCATTAACATATGAATATTCTAGCTGCCTCTGCATTCAAACCTGCAGATCAGTATTGGTTAAAGGAAGCCACATGTGTTAATAAGAATAGGTCCTAGAAAGTAAGAGAAAACTTACACAGAACTGTATGGCGTCAGATGTCTTCACATCTTCAACTGATTAACATCTGAAAACAACGGGTTTTGCATTCCAGTTCCCCTTTTCCTCTTTTCTGCTCTTAAAAAGAATAAACCCCGGGGAACCAGCAGTTAGTGTAATGGCTATGTCGCTGGACTCCCACGTAGTCGACCATGGTTAGTGTCCCGGACCCGGTGACTTAAAACTCATGCCGGGCGCGTGTGTGTGTGTGTGTGTGTGTGTGTCCAAGATCTAGAGGAGAATGGAGGAGAAGGGATTGCGGCGTTACCATCCCCCCTGGGGGGGTGATTTCTCGCTTTCTGTCTCTATGTCTCTCTCTGTCTGGCGAGCGTACGCACCCTATAGTGAAA
>NW_006159824.1:2016376-2020205 GCF_000334495.1 Tupaia belangeri chinensis | reverse complement strand
AAAATCTCTCCAAAAAAAAAAAAAAGAAAAAGAAAGAAAAAAGAATAAATCTGGGAACAGTTTGGGGCTGCAGCTGCCTTCATCAGAGGAACTGGGACTACCTGACCCCTGCTGTTCTCTATTTGTGTTTATTTTTATGTTTATTTTCTAATCCACAGCCTCCCTGTTTGTTCAGCCATGCAGGGCATGGCAAGTGGCACCCAATGTGGGGCCTGAGTACAGTAAAAGTACAAAGAGTCAGTCAAGTGGACATTCCTTGAGTCTGGCCAGCAATAATAGAGTAAGGTAAGGAACTAATAGAATAAAATAAGGAATAAAGAGAGTAAAATAGGGAACAAATAGAATAAAATAAGCAACCAATAGAGTATGAGGAGTGGATTCAGTTAGTCTGACATAAAACATGGGGACACAATTGTCTCAAGGGAGAGAGATGTATGTCTAAATGTTGTCTTATATGTTAAAAGCTAGGAGCAGTAAAGTTTATATCAAGCAGTTACATCGTTTCCTGGATTTTGTGCAACAAACATTCCCCTAGTTCCTGGAGCAGGGAACAGTTAATGAGGAGACCTGGAACAAGGTCAGAAAACAATATACAACAAAGGGTCCTAAAAAAATTCCAGTTTTTGTCTTCTATTGGAATTTAATTAAGGAGTGCTTGAGACAAAAATCCTCCAAAAAAAACCCCAGAACTTCCTTGGTAAATCGACTAAAAAACACCCTGGAGGAGTATACCTCTCTCCTACCTATAGAAGTCAGAGTTTGTAAATAAGACAAGGATAGTGAAATAAGACCTGATAATAAAAATGGCAGTCTTTTAGAGGCATGCAGACTTAAGATTGTAAATTCCAAAACAGCTGTAGAAAGGGAAAAGAAGAGTCACTGCCCTTTGGTCTAGAGTTCCTCCACTACAGTCCACTGCTTTGTGGGACACAACAGCCTTTAAGGATTTTCCGTGAATTTTCTAGGGTTCAGTCTTACTCTATACCCATGTGTTCGGAGGTACTGGGTGGTTTAAATTTCTGAGCCTTTTCAGGACCCTGTGTCAGGAGTTGACTGGCTTTTGGGAGTTTATAACCCTAGCTCTGTCTCCCTGTAGGCATCTAGTTTTCATCTTTTTCTTGTCTACTAAGGCAGTTACCTTCTGATTGCTTCTAGGTGATGACATTTTTGAATCTCATTTGCATTGCTACTTCTGCTGTCTTTGTGTCCGTGTATTTATATGTTTTTTTAAAAAGTCTACTATCATTTTAGTTTTTGGGGTAGAGTGGATAAGGGTGTGTTTAAACATCTATTTTATTTCATGATAAGCATCCACAATATCTCCTTGGGCTGAGAAGTAGTGCCTCATCTGGGTTACAAAGCCCTATTTTCTCAGGCGTAGTGTGAAATGGATGTTTGTATCATCCTGTGAATAAATCATGGCAGAGGCCAAACTTCCGTATGTTTATTTTGAACCTAACCCTATTCCTTGACCCAGCCTTGAGGTACAATCCATTCATTTACATGGGGAGAGAATTGCAAAGGCTCTCACCCATCTTTCTCCTCACAGTTGTCCCAGGTAAGGACATTTATTTGTCAGATATCCTGATGAATGTTTGACATGCTTCAGGTTCTTCTCTCTGTTAACATACTCTGTCTTCAATGACATTTTTAAGTGTTTCATTTTCGTAATCTTGTCTCTTCACTCTATGGCTCAGGTTATCTTATATTATTGAATCTGCAGTGTTTTTAAGATCCCACATTCACGGTGTCATAGATGGGTTCAAGTGGTCTAAGTGTTTTGTTTTGATCTTCAATTAAATTTTTTTTTTTTTTTTTTTTAGATTTTTGCTCTAGGGTGTGTGCACTGGTCAAAGAGACAGAAACTAATAAATCACATCTCAGGGCAGATGGCCATATTGTAATCCCTTACTCTTCCATTCTCCTCTTGGAATTTTGGGCACACAGGCATATGCGCCTGGTGTGAGTTTTAAGCCTTTAGGTCTAGGATTCGAACCACGATCAATTATGTAAGAGTCAAGCGATGTAACTATGCCATCTGCTGGTCCCTCGTTCTTCACTTTTAAAACCACATTTTCTATTAAGTACAAGTGAACTAAGTGAACTGAAAACACCTAATTCCATGTAAATTGTTTACAAGGTTATAATTTTAAAAATTACTTGAAATTTCACTCAGTTGCCAACTCTTCTCAGGTTCTGAAGTTTCTGAAAAACTGCGTCTCTTTTTCCAAGTCTCTAGCAACTTTGTTTTCTTAATACATCCCAGTTTAAGCTTGTATTATTACTTCCAGATGACCCAAATCTTAATAAACTCACTCTGAGTACATTCCCAGTTTGAGCCAATAAATAATTCCTGTCTCCACTAATTTGGATTGTGTCCCTAATAGGACTGAACAACATCCCCCTACACATACACTAACATGGGTTTTATCCATTAGAAGAGTCAGACAGAAATCTAACTCATTGACTCTCCATATTTAACATTCCATTTCGAGACAAAAGTTAGAAGATAAAACCAAGATAAAATAAGGTTGCCCCACCTATTGCATTTTTCACTTTGTAGAACTTAATATTTTAGTTAATCTCTACTTTCTTTCTTTCTTTCCTTTCTTTTTGTGTACATGAGAGAGAGAGAGAGCGAGCCCCTCATTGGGGCTTGGTCATAATGTAATTTCTTTCCCTCTAACACTCTATTCCATCACAATCCTGGGCATGTACACATGTGTCCAGCATGTTCTTCAAGCTGCTGGGACTCAAATCCTGGTCAGCCATTGGGATTGGGATATTTTTTCCTTTGTACATCACTTAACCTCTACACTACCCAAGTGTTTATTAAATCACCCGTTTATCCATTTTTGGGTCTATACGTAGCTTAGAAGTCTGTTGAAACCTCCTCGCTTCTTGTATTTTAGGTTGTATTTCCTTGAACCGCCTCCAAATTTCAAAGTTTGGAATGTTCAAAAATGCCTGTTAAGAGGTTTCTCTTTCTTTTTCTTTTTTAACATTTATTTATTTTAATTTAATCTATTTAAATTATTTATTTTAACTAAACCAGAGAGGGACAGAGAGAGAGAAAGTGAGAAAGCAAGCCACCAGATTCAGGACTCAAACTGTGGTCGGCCATGTGAGAGTCCAGCACCTTTAACCACTACACTACCTGCCAGCCCCTATTTTTATTTATTTATTTTTAATTTTATTCATCATTATTAATTTTTAAAAATTTGATCAGATTGAGAGAGAGAGACGGAGAGGAATGTGAGAAAGCAAGCTGCCATGTCTAGGACTCAAACCATGGTCGGCCATGTGTGAGTCCAGCACCTTAACCATCACACCATCTGCTAACCCTTTATTTACTTATTTTTTAAGAATTATTTTATTTTACTTTATTTATTTATTTTAATTTGACCAGAGAGGGACAGAGCAAGAAGTGGGGAGGGAGTGAGAAAGCAAGCTGCCAGGTCCAGGACTTGAACCACAGTTGGCCATGTGGGAATTCAGCACTTTTAACCACTATACCACCTGTCAGCCCCTATTTATTTATTTTTTATTATAGAGAGCATATATATATTAGAGAGAGAGAGAAAACCCTTGATAGGGTCTTATTACTCAGGATCCAAACTATGGTTGGCTTTTTGGCCTCTAGCATTGCAGTCCAGTAGCTATGAACTATACCACATGGCTGAGCCAAGAGTCCTAAAAAAATTTATACTTTCAGTGTACCTTCTTAAGTAATTACCTTAGAGGAGTTATCTCAGTGGTCAAAAGAATAAAATCTTCACCTCTTTACCATACATCTTTCCTCAGAAAACATTTTCTGTCACTACAGAAT
>NW_006159824.1:2015965-2016354 GCF_000334495.1 Tupaia belangeri chinensis | reverse complement strand
CCTGAGTTATAGGTGGAGATGAAAGGGCACAATATATATTTAATTTATTTATTTTTAAAATTTTGCTATAGGGCATATGCACTCACTAGAGAGAGATAAGAGAGAAACAGACAGAAAGAGAGAGAAAGTGAGAAAGCCTCCCTGGAGGAGGGTGGATATGCCATAATTTCTTCACCTTCATTCTTCTCTCAGGATTTTGGGCAAGCATGCACATGCACCTGGTGTGATTTTCAAACCACCAGGTCTAGGACTTGAACCCTACAGTTGGCCCCATGGGGTCCAGCCACCTGAACCACTATGCCACCTAGCTGGCCCAAGACATAGTATTTATTTGTGACCCTAGGCCTTCTCTGCCTTTTACTTTCTCCAAAAGGGTTGGACAGAATCTT
>NW_006159824.1:2015271-2015934 GCF_000334495.1 Tupaia belangeri chinensis | reverse complement strand
TTCCCTAAGTTCCCTTTTGGGATATTAGTTTCTGATTCTTTCTGGTTGTTTAGAAATGGGTTAAACTTTTTTACTCTTTCTCCATGATGTCTTCTTCGATTAACCAGTGCAATACTCATCAATATATATTGTTAGTTGATGTTGGATGAGGGCTGGAAAATAGTCCTTTCAAAGGTGACCTGGAGAACTGGTGGTATGTTCTGTTTATTTATTTTTTGCCACATTTGATTCAGTTAGGGGCTGCACATAGCTCTTGACATCCATGACGTGGAACACCATTGGAGGAAGCATATACACTGTTTGCACTGGTATACCAGCTGGGTTGTCTTTTGTAAGGCAACCTTTGGTTTCTGTCAGGACTTTTGCAACAAGTAGTGAATTAGTTCCTCTCTACAACTTCCCTTCTTTGGCTTTTGCATGTCTCTTCTAGTTATCTATTGCTATAAAATTAATCATTATAAAATTTAATTTTCTTTTTTTTAATTTAAATTTATTTATTTACATTCATTCATTGTACATCATTACAGCATACAAAATGAGATTTTCCATCCAGAGTACACTGTATATTGGCTCAATCAAGCACATCAACATATATCTTATTGTCAACAAATAATTTTCCATTTCTTGTTTCCTGTATGTTTCGCTTTTTTCCCCCCAACCTTG
>NW_006159824.1:2012674-2015113 GCF_000334495.1 Tupaia belangeri chinensis | reverse complement strand
CTTTCCCTAAGCATCATCACAGCATATAAAATGTGATTTCCCATCCAGAATATACTGCATAGTGACTTAATCATTCATATTATCAAAAATTTTCCATTTCTAGTTTCTAGAATTTTTTTTTTACCCCTATTTCTGACCCTCTGTCCTTTCCCACCCTCTTCTTATACTATCTCTGGTGTCTACAATTGTCTTCCATTCTTTTCCCACCCACATTGTATTGGTCACACAATTTCTTAAATAATCTAACTACTTTCAATAGTAAGTCCACTTGGTACTATTAAGAAAACCAGTTTTAACTTAAATCAAAAAAATGCTAAGGATCTTTGCTTAAAGCCAGGAAACAGGTTAGGATTCTGTTCAAATGGTAGGTGCATGAACCTATCCATATTTCAAGACAGGACATTTTCACTTGGCGAAACAGAAAAACTATAGTAACATCATATTTAATGTTGAAAAATGGAATGCTTTTCTCCTAACATTGGGAACAAAGGGAAATTGTCCACTCTTACCACTTCTATTCAACATTGTATTGAAAGTCCTAACCAGGACAATAATGCAAGAAAATAAATAAAAGGAATATAGATTAGAAAGAAGAAATAAAATTGTCCCCATTCACATTTTATATGATTGTATGTACCCCCAAAATACCAAAAAATCTACCGAAAAGCCCTTAGAACTGGTTCCCACAGGTTATGTAGTGGTTGGAGTGTTGAACACCCACATAGTTGATGGTGATTTGAGTCCTGGACCCGGTGGATTGAAAATCATGCCAGGTTATGTGTGTATGTGTACCCAAAATCCCAGGAAGAAAATGAAAGAGAAGGAATTGTGGCATGGTCATCTGCCCTGGGGGGTGATTTCTCACTTTCCTTTTCATTGTTTATCTCTCTCTGGCTAGCACACACGCCCTATTGCAAAAACCTTCAAACAAACCAACAAACAATCTCTTAGAACTAATAACTGAGCTTTTAAAAATATATGTATATTTTACTTTTAATCATTATCATTACAGCATACCAAATGAATTTTCCCATCATGAATACATGAATTTTCCCATCAGTTCAGTCAAAGATATTACCATATACATTATAATCAACAGATTTCTTTCCATTTTGGGTCCCTTAAATGTTCTGCTTCTTTCTTCTTCCCCTTGATTCCCTCCCTCTCGCCTTCTTTCATTTCCCACCCTGCTTCCCTCACTGTTTTCAGTATCACCATCGCTCTCCATGTTTTTATACCTTCCAATCTTTCCGTTTCTGCCATAGAGTGCCAACACTCAGTATATATTGAGTGGGGACATACATTGCCTCTCTTTTTCATTGTCTGGTTTGCTTCACTTAGCAGTAAATCTTCCTTATTTGTTCACTTTCTATCAAATGTCAGGGTCTTCATCTTTTTTTATTTTTTATTTTTATTTTTTATGGCTGAGTAGTATTCTTCTGTACTGTATATGTTCCACACCTCTCAATCCATTCATCTGTTCAGGTTGGTTCTATGTCTTAGCAATTGTGAATAATGTTGCAATAAACATGGATGTACAAGTGTTTTTCCAACAGTGTTTTGCTATTCTTTGGGTGGATACTCAGGAGTGGAATTATATGGTAGTTCTCTTTGTAGGTGTTTGAGTAATCTCCATACTGTTTTCCACAGTGGCTGTACTAATTTACATTCCCACCGACAGTGTAGGAGAGTTCCCTTTTCATCACAGCTTCACTAGCACTTACCATTCTTTATTTTTTTATCTTAGTAATTCTGACTGGGCTAAGGTGGTGTCTCATTGTACTTTTGTGTGTGTGTGTGAGCTCAGCCAGCCAGATTTAATCTAAAACAAGTAGTACTATGAATCAAATTTCCCCAAAAGGGGAATTTTATTGATTACTTTATTCCCTTACAAACAGACCAACTGTAATCAAATGAGGTGAACATTCACCTCAGGATTTTGCCATCTTCATAATAGAAAAGATGAGGCTTAGAACTGGATCACTTGACCTTTTCTCTTATCTCCTCCCAGTTCGAAATGCTTACATCTCTGCATAGAGACAGAAAGCAAGAAATCACCCCCCGGGGGGATGGCCATGCCGCAATCCCTTCCCTCCATTCTCCTCTGGGGATCTTGGGCACACATGCACACACTACTGGCGTGAGTTTAAGCCACTGAGTCCGGGACTAGAGCCGCGGTTGGCTACATGGGAGTTCAGCGACATGGCCATTATGCTAACTGCTAGTCCCTTCAAGCTTTAAGTTTTAAGCAAATTTCCTTACCAATTCAAAACTGCTTTTCTTGAAATTACCAGCTTAACTTGCTATTGAAAGTAGATTATTTAAGAAATTGTGTGACCAATAAAATGTGGGAGGAAAAGGAATGGAAGACAACTGTAGAAACCAGAGAGTGTGAGAAGAGGGAGGGAAAAGGACAGAGGGTCAGACAAAGGGGAATAT
>NW_006159824.1:2011874-2012236 GCF_000334495.1 Tupaia belangeri chinensis | reverse complement strand
GAGCAAAAAAAAAAAAAAAAAGCAAAATATACAGGAAACAAGAAATGGGAAATTGTTGACAGTAACACGTATGTTGATGTCCTTGATTGAGCCAATACACAGTGTATTCTGGATGAAAAAAAATCTCATTTTGTATGTTGTAATAATGTATAGTGAATGAATGTAAATAAGTAAATTTAAAAAAAATATTTTATTTTACTTTAATTTCTTTTATATATTCAATCGCTATACATCAGTTAGCTTGTAAAGTGAATATTCCAACATGAATACATCTCACACCAGTCCAGTGGGGGCTACTATGCACGTTATCACCTGCTCTCTTACCAGCGGTTGATTTCCTCTTGCCCATTTCGTGCCCAAAT
>NW_006159824.1:2010655-2011445 GCF_000334495.1 Tupaia belangeri chinensis | reverse complement strand
CTGCCTGCAGTGGGAGTCGCCTCTCGGGTGGCGCCTCCGGCCAGCGCGGGGCAAGGTGAGCTGTGCGGAGCTGCGCGGGGTGGGCGGCTCCCTGTTCCCCAGTTTGTCGGATACCTGGGAAGAGGCGCCCCAGCTCTTTCTGCTGCTGAGAGTCACGCAGCAGCCAAAAGAGCACAGGCGCTACTCAGAAAGGGCTTAGGGGTGATAGCAGCAGGGGAAGCGCTCAGTGAATGTTCAGCGCTTGGTGCCGAGACAGCGGGAGTGGAGGAAGGAGCGCAGGTTCTCCTCTCTCCTGACCCTCTCTCTCACTCTGGCTTGAGGTCCTTGACCCAGAACAGGGTGGTGGGCCACCTGCGTGGTGTGCACTCACTCTCTTTTTTCTTCCTGGCTCTCTTCAGGCCGCTCTCCTAGAAGCCAAGCAAAGGGACATGGGGGTGGGGGTGGGGGGAGCTGGGTTCAGGCTGCTACCCCTTCTGCCTGCCCATCCTGGCTGAGCCTCCTCTGTCCTCTGCAGGTGGAGGAATTCCAGGTGGACGTGCAGGAGTACCTGGGCCCGCTGCTGTTTGTGAAACTACGCAAACGGCACCTTCTTCAGGATGATGCCTGGTTCTGCAACTGGATCTCTGTGCAGGGCCCTGGGGCCAGTGGGGATGAGGTCAGGTTCCCTTTTTACCGCTGGGTGGAGGGCAAGGACATACTGAGTCTACCGGAGGCCACTGGTAAGTGTGGTGGTGAGTGTGAGGAGGCCTCTGGGGCCACGGGAGGCCGGGGACATGAGTTTGTGACTAAG
>NW_006159824.1:1991987-2004704 GCF_000334495.1 Tupaia belangeri chinensis | reverse complement strand
AAGTCGGATGAGACTGTGAAAAGTGACCTTGAGCTGCAGTCCTGGTGTCGAGAAATCACTGAAATTGGGCTGCTAGGGGCAGAGGATCGGGGTAAGATGAGCCCTTGCTCTGAGATCTCAGACATGAAACACAGGAGACTTCTCCAGAATCCTTTCTGTTTCTTTGGAATAGAAGCATTTCTAATCCCTGTGAAATCTGCATAAAGCCTTCCCAGATTCTGTATTCTGTCAGTGAAGTCATGTCCCCATTCTGTAACTTGAGAGCTCTCCATGTCCCAGAAATAGTGATTGCTCATAAATATTTAACAACCAGCTATTTAGAAATAAATAAGGAAATAAAACCTGTATTTGCCCATTTTCATGGCGTAAATATTTCTACCATGGCTGACAACCTGATGTCAAACATCTGGAAAGTTGACATTATTTACTGTCATGAGCCAGAGCGAGCTTACACCAGCATCCCTCTGAGTGGGATCCTTCCAGCAGAGGTCCCCTTTCTCCCACTCCACCTGGTTCTCGTATAATTCCCAGAGTTACTGAATGTCCCTGGTGCCCCTTCTCACCCCTCTTGTTCTCTCTGTGCCTTGTCTCTGAGCTCAGCTTCTGCTCCTGGCCTCCAGGTTCTAACTCCTCACTGTTTACAGGGTTTCCCAAGTCTTTGCAGTCTCTGGATCAGCTTTGCAAGTTTGCCACCATGTGCATCTTCACCTGCACTGGTCAACACTCCTCAAACCACCTGGGTCAGGTACTCACCAGAGGGGGAACTGGGAATTTTTGGCCTGGAGGTTTGTGCAGCTGGACTTGAGGGTTTTCATGCAGAGCAGACCTTGACTCTAAATCCCTGCCCCTCCTTAGCTGGATTGGTATGCTTGGGTCCCTAATGCACCCTGCACCATGCGGATTCCCCCACCGACCACCAAGGATGTGACGATGGAGACAGTGATGGCATCATTGCCCAATGTTCATCAAGCTTCTCTGCAGATGTCCATCACTTGGCAGCTGGGCAGACGCCAGCCCATTATGGTGAGAGCCAGGTGCCTGGGCTCCTGTGGAAGGAGCTGAAGAGGGAGGTACAGCACCCCAGCTGAGATCAGAAGGCTCACCTGCCTTTTTCTCTCCAACCCAGGTGGCTCTGGGCCAGCATGAGGAGGAATATTTTTCAGACCCTGCATCCAAGGCAGTACTGAAGACATTTAGGGAGAAGCTGGCTGCCATGGATAAGGATGTCGATGCCCGGAATGCAACACTGGCCATGCCCTACGAGTACCTGAAGCCCAGCCTGGTGGAAAACAGTGTGGCCATCTGAATATGTCCACCCTTTGATCATTCGAGTTCCCCCTCCACCCAAGCTACAACCGCACTCCTTAGTTTCAGCTCTGCCCTCCCAGGACCTGCCCTCTTCCCATGTCTCACCTTCCCTGAAGAGTCACCTTTCCATTTTTCATGCCCCCAGGGAACACATTTTACTCTAAATGCATCACCTAGAGGCATCATTCCTTCTTTCTTCCATCCTTTTCTATTTTCTCCCTTTCTGTCTTCCCCCCTTATTGAGAGTGCTCATGGGGCAAGTAATATCCATATTCATAGATACCGCTTTCAGAATAGAATAGGATGACAACACATATTATTCCACATCTTAGAGTAAAAATACTATACTATTATTTCAAATCTAAATTCAGTTTAACAATAATGAAAACAAAAAGATATTGTAGACAAATGAGAAAAATCTTAGACTGAACTATTTAAAATATTGGCAAATGAATAGAGATCATAAATTTTTTTCTTTCTCATTGGAGAGGAATTAACACAGTTCTAATAGTCAGATACACTTCAAAGGAAACTATTGACACAGGCGTTCTCAAGATTTTTTGACTCAAGATTTTCATTTCATGGCTCACTTTGAAAATGATAAACAGAAGTTAACTAGTTGAGAATCTTTTCTTGTTTGGAGATATTTGGCATTTGGACTTCAGCCTGAGGGATTCCTATCTATAACCTGTTTGCAGGTTACCAGTTTGGAAGCTCCAAATTAGTACAATTAATTGCAAAAAAATACTGAAACATTATCTTACTGAGTACTATATTGAGTTTCATTATTCGTGTCTGTTTAACATTTTGGAAGAATAAACTTGTGAGTTTTGTTCTTAATGTGATAATGCTGTGTGTGTGTGTATGTGTATGTATTTTAATTGTCAGTGGGCATGTGCCCTTGCAGAAAGAGACAGAGACACTTGCAGTGAGGGAGGGAATGAGAGAGAAAGTACCCCTGTCCCCAGGGGGGTGTTGCCACCATCCCTTCTTCACTTTTCCAATCCTGTGGAGGGATTTTGGACATATGCACACATGTGACTACCATGTTTTCCAAGTCACAGGGGCAGGATTCCACCACTAACAGCCATGTGGGATCTCACTCCTTTAACCAGGAGGCAACAAGGCTGGCTCAATAGTCTGTTGATATTTAAAAGCATAAACTGTGTACACAAACCAAAATGATTCTTTCTACAATCTAAACAAAGTTAATTTTTACTCCCAATTTTATTTAATTCCGTAAAAGACATACGGGCAGGACTTGGTCTGATTCTCGAAGGAAAGATGGGAAATAAATAGCTGTGAGGTGGGTTTGTGTCAGTCTTCACTAAATAAACGGTGCAGAGCAGTGTGGTGGGGTGGGAGGCGGGCTAGGAGAGGAGCACTGGCAAGGGTGGGAAGAGCCTATTGTGTAATCAGACTTGACCTTTAAGAAACAACTATTGAAGATTTTACTTTTTAATTAACGAGGCTGAGAGAAAGAGAGACCCAGACTGTAGGGTCTTATCAAGCTGCCATTCCCCTTTATTCAGTCCACCCCAGCTTCTCAGGACCCTAGGCTTCGACTGCCCTGTACATTTTTGGCCAACCTGGGGATCCAAATCTCACATTGGTCTTGCGGCCCTCAGTACTGCAATGCGGTACTTAATTAAGATGTTAATTAAGTAAAAACTTTTAATAGCAAGCCCAGGTGATTATATACGTGTGTGTGTGTGTGTGTGTGTATATAAATATATATATATGAATACATGTCTGACTTTAGGTGTAAACCTCAGTGACTAAAGTGAACATACTATAAAGTAGCACTTTGCTGGGGCTTTATAGCTTACTGCAGTCATTAAATAGGTATTAGCAGGTATTTTTTAATGCGTTTTTTAATTTCAAGAGAAACAGTTTTAGTTTTAATAGATCAAAATAAAAAAATGTTAAGAGAAATTTGCTTAAAACTTAAAGGCAGGAGAAAGGTTAGGATTCAGTTCAAATAGTAGGGAGATGCACCTTTCAATAGTTCAAGGGAAGACAAACATCCTTAAATATGGAAATCAAAGCACTGAAGAAAATTAGTAATGTTTTAGTCTAAAGTCAAAAAAAATTCTATTTCAGGGAACCAGCAGTTAGCGTAATGGCTATGTCACTGGACTCCCACGTAGTCGACCGCGGTTCGCGTCTCGGACCCGGTGGCTTAAATCTCACGCCGGGCGCATGTGCGTGCATGCCCAAGATCCCGAGAGGAGAATGGAGGAGAAGGGATTGCGTGACCATCCCCCCTGGGGGGTGATTTCTCGCTTTCTGTCTCTATGTCTCTGTCTGTCTGGCGAGCGCACGCGCCCTATAGCAAAAACCTCTCCAAAAAAAAAAAGAAAAAAGAAAAAAAGAAAAAAACTTCTATTTCACTAGTTCGGACTCATGTAATTAATATCTCTTCTATTGAATTTGCAGTGTTACTGTGGTCTGATCTTTCCATTTAAATCCTGGAAGTTAACATTCAACAATATTATTGATATTTCTGAAATTGTCCCAACCATTAAGTTGGCCTTTTTCTTGGTCATTTCTTGTTCTCTTATTTCTGTCTTTAGTCTTCCTGGTAGAGCACTCCCTTCAGCACTTCTTGAAGAGTTGATCTGGTGTTGATAAATTCTTTCAGGTTTTGTTTATCTGAGAATGTTTAATGATGCTTCTCTCTTGCCAATTTTAGTATTTTATAGAATATGAGAAAATATGTGGTTTTGGTCAATATGGCTATGATGTACCTTGGGGAAGATCTTCTTGGATTGAATCTATGTGGGGTCCTTTGTATTTCTTGGGTCTGGGTGTTTGAGTGCCTCTCTAGATTTGGAAAGTTTTCTTCCAGGATTTCATGGAACAGATTATCAATGCCCTTATTAGTTTCTTCACCTTCAGGGATACTGATGATCCGTATATCTGGGCATTTAATAGTATCTAGTATTACTCGTATGTTATTGTCATTTTTTTGGGATATTTTCTTAGTCTTTTTGGTGAATTTTTCTAGGTCAGAGGTCCTATCTTCTACATCTGAGATTCGATCTTCTGCATGATCTAATCTGCTTTGGATGTTTTCAAGGAAGGTTTTGATTTCCTGTATTACAGCCTTCCTCTCTAACAATTTCATTTGATTCTTTTTTATGATATGTGTTTCCTCTTTCAGATTGTGCAGAAACTTCCTCACCTCCTGGAACTCATCTCTTTTCTCCTGCATCTTCTGGAGTTCATTGTCTCTTTTTCCCCTTGCATCCCTGTTAGCTTTGTCACTACAAATATTTTAAATTCTTTACCTGATATTTCCATGAATTCCCTTGTATTCTCTGTGGAGGAAGAGAAGTTATTCTTTTCCCTTAGATGAGAGATATTTTCTTAGTTTTTCATATTTCTTTTGCCTCTGTGGTGTTTCTGGTCATCTGATGGATTATACACTTTTTTCTAGTTTTTGGAGTTAAATCTGAGCTTTCAGAGGAATGCAGGAGAAGGTGACATGCAGTCTCTAAAGAGTACCATTTTTCTCCCTTCGCACAGCTGATTCAATGAAAATTGAGAATTAATATGACCCTAAAAGTATTCAAGTATTTGGCTACTGAGCACCTAGACCTTGTGGAGGCTGAGCAGAAAAGTGAGAAAGGTAAAAAGAAAAGGAAAAGGGGAAAAAAAAAGAAAACAAAAAAAAATTTTTTGTAGAGTTTTTTTGCTATAGGGCGTGTGCACTTGCCAGAAAGACAGAGAGAGACAGAGAGACAGAAAACGAGAAAGCATCCCCCAGGGGGGAGGCCACGCCGCAATCCCTTCTCCTCCATTCTCCTCTCAGGTTCTTGGGCATGCACGCACAAGCGCCTGGCATGAGTTTAAGCCACTGGGTCCAGGACTCGAACTGCAATCGGCTACATGGGAGTTCAGCAACATCTAACTGCTGGTCCCAAGAAAAAAAATTTTTGACAAGAAAAGAAAACTACACAGAGTGCTAGTGTGCTGCACAAATGGGGCCGCTCAGAACTCAAATATAGATGACTGCTGATTGGCTTGTCCTACGGGTGGAGGGCGAAAGGTAAGAATTAAAGAGTGGCAGAGAACTAAGAAGTTTAAAAATATTTATATATATATAGAGAGAGACGAAGAGAGACAGAGAGAATAAGTAGGGTGCTCTAACCTGGCTCCTTAGCTAGGTCTGGGGGACAGGAGGGTGAAGTCTGGGCAGAGAATGTTCAGTGATCCTGATCCCTGAATAGGGCCACTCACGACTCAGATATAGACGGCTGCTGATTGGCTTTTCCTGGCTCCTTGGCTAGTTCTGGGGGTCAGGAGGGTGAAGTCTGGGCAGAGGGTCTTTGGTGATCCTGATCGCCGTTTTTTTTAAAGAGAAAATTTTGGTATAGAGTGTGTGTGCTCAGCAGAGAGACAGAGAGACAGAAGTGAGAGATCACTCCCCAGAAGGGATGGCCATGTTGTAATCCCTTCTCCTCCATTCTCCTCTCGAGATTTTGGGCACACACGCAAATGTGCCAGCAGGAGTTTCAAACCACCAGGTCCAGGACTCAAATTGTGAGAGGGATTTGTGGGAGTCCAGTGATGTAACCATTATGCCATCTGCTAGTACCTAGTTGTTTGACGTTTTATAATTGAATTGTGTGATTTTGCTGTATATTCAGGATACTAGACCCTTATTATATTTGTGATTTGTAAATATTTTCTCATATTCCATAGGTTGTCCTTTTGACTTTCTTGATATGACTTTGATGTAACTTTTGCTCCAAAATTTTCTATTTTATCTTTTAAAACAATTTAAAAATTATTTCTTCCATGAGTGAGAAACAGAGAGAGAAAGAGAATGAGAGAGAGGGAGAGATGAGAGAGAGACAGGGGCCAACAGGTAGTATGGAAGTTAAGGCAATTGGGTTGCACATGGCTGACTGCACGGTTTGAGTCCTGGACCCGGCAGCTTGAAAATCACATTGGTGGTGACCTAGCGCAGCCTGCGCTCAAGTGAGCGTGCTCTGTGTGGTGTCCCCTCTCCACCCTCCAGCGGCTGGGGTCGGGAGAGGGTGTTGGTGCTCAGCGAGACCATGGCTTCAACTCTGGAAGGGCTACAGAAAGATCTAGAAGAAGTAAAGGCGTTATTGGAAAAGGCCACTAGGAAAAGAGTACATGATGCCCTTACAGCTGAAAAATCCAAAACTGAGACAGAAATCAAGAACAAGATGCAACAGAAATCACAGAAAAAAACCAGAACTTCTTGGCAATAAAAATCCAGCTGCTGTGTTTGCTCCCATTACAATAGGATATACAGTGAAAATCAGTAATTATGGATGGGATCAGTCAGATACGTTTGTGAAAGTCTACATTACCTTAACTGGATTCATCAAGTTCCTACTGAGAACGTGCAGGTGCATTTCACAGAGAAGTCATTTGATCTTTTGGTAAAGAACCTACATGGCAAGAGATACTCCATTAGTGTGAACAATCTTTTGAAACCCATTTCTGTTGAAGGGTTAAAAAAAAAGTTGAGACCGATACAGTTCTCATATTATGTAGAAAGAAAACAGAAAATACATGATAGGACTACCTGACCCAGGCTGAAAAAGAGTGCAAAGAGAAAGAAAAGCCTTCATATGACACTGAAACAGATCCTAGTGAGGGACTGATGAATGCTCTAAAGAAAATTTATGAAGATGGAGATGATGATATGAAGCGAACCAGTAATAAAGCCTGGGTGGAATCAAGAGAGAATCAAGCCAGAGGAGAACCAGAATTTGAAGTCCTTTCAAGAACTGTGATGTGGGGAACCAGCAGTTAGTGTAATGGCTATGTCTCTGGAGTCCCACATATTCGACTGCGGTTCGCGTCCCGGACCCGGTGGCCTAAAACTCACGCTGGGTGCATGTGCGTGCGTGCCCAAGATCCCGAGAGGAGAATGGAGGAGAAGGGATTGCAGCGTGACCATCCCCCCTGGGGGATGATTTCTCGCTTTCTGTCTCTATGTCTCTCTCTGTCCGTCTGGCGAGCGCACGCGCCCTATAGCGAAAACCTCCCCCCCCAAAAAAAAAAAAAAGAAAAAGAAAAGAACTGTGATGTGGTAATTCTGATGTTTTCAATAAGGGAATGTTGGTGAGCAGCACATATAAACTGACAGATAACTATTTACACAGCCTTCTAAGAAAGACAGTGAATTCTCCATGTCCTACTGGAGAATTTATTTAAATAAAATATGCTTATTAAACACTTCCTCCAAAGATGATTTCATTAGTATCCTGACCATTTTGTTCAAAAAAAGAATTACATTGCATTATTTGAAATAATGAAAAGGCTATGTATTTTTGTTCAGCCAAGAGATAGAAAACAAAAGTATTTGTTTGCCTTTAAGTTAGCGACATCAATTCTAGTCTAAGAACAAGAAAGTGTAAAACTTGTATTTTTACATAAAATACAAGTTTGTACTTGTAAAAAAAAGAAGAAAAGAAAAGAAAATCACATTGGGCATGTGTGCATGCATGCCCCCGAATACTGAGAAAATGGAGTAGAGGGGATTGCAGCATGGCAATGCCTTCTGGTGGGTGATTTCTCAGTCCCTTCCGGCCCCCGTCTCTCTCTGGTAGGCACACACACCCTATAGCAAAAATAAAACTAAACAAAATAGAAAGACAGAGAGAGACAGAGAGAGACAGAGAGAGAGAGCGTGCAAGCCAGAGAGGTAAGCACCTCAGAGTACTTATAGTGTGATTACCCCCTAAGCTCCTGGCGTGTTTAGGGAGTGTACCAAGGACTGTCCCACGTGGAGTCCATTAATCTACTGCCGCACCATCTTCCATTCCCACTCTTAATATTTTTAAAAGCCCTATTGTTTCAGCAGAGAAGTTTTGCTGGATATGTCCTCAAGATTCTTAGAGGGCTTTGACTGTTTAAAGCACTATGTTAAATCTTCCTTTTCATGAGAGGAAGCAAGAATGAGAAGCGGGGGGAGATAAAGAGAGAGGTATTTTTGACAGGATCTTGCCATGTTATAGGCCTTCAACTCTAACTTCCTGGTCATCTAGGATCACAGGCATGCTCCTCTGCCTGTAGCCTGTTAGGCCGGGGTGGAAACATAACCCAGGCTTCCCACGTGGCTTCAGCTAATTCAGAGTGGTGCCCTCCTACTTGTACCACCATGGCCGGTCTTTTGTGAGGGTTTAACAAATGATTTTACAGTCTTATCTTTGGATACATCTTTAGACCATGTTTCCTGAAAACACCCTGGATTTGATCTCTCCTTAGAAACCGTTTCTTGATTTTGGCATTGTTAGTCATCTGAATTGACTGAGATTAAGAAGCAACTTTAGGGGCCAGCAGTTAGTCTAATGGCTACGTTGCTGGACTCCCATGTAGTCGACCGCAGTTCGTGTCCTGGATCCGGTGGTTTAAAAAACTCATGCCGGGCACATGTGCATGCATGCCGAAGATCCTGAGAGGAGAATGGAGGAGAAGAGATTGTGGCGTGGCCATCCCCCCTGGGGGGTGATTTCTCACTTTCTGTCTCTCTGTCTCTCTCTGTCTTTCTGGTGAGTGCATCCTATTATCAAACAGGAAAAGCCACTATAAGAAAGCAAAACTGGTATTTAATATCCCTCACAAACACAGAAGGGAAATCTACAGCAAAATCTTAACATACTGAATGCAGCAGTCTATGCAAAAAGACGTTAATAATAATTATATTGAAGTGGAGTTCATTCTGGGAATGCAAAGCTGATTTCACATTTACAAAATCAAAATTGATCAATGCAATTCATCATCTTACCAAGGTAAAGAAGAAGAATCATAACAGCATCACTACACACGAAGAAAAAGCTTATGACAAAGTTCAACATTTATTCATAACTGTCAGCAAACTATGAATAGAAGAGAACTCCCTCAAGTGGCGAAGTAGAAGACCTACAGCTAACATCATACTCGAAATACTGAATGCTTCTTTTTCTAACATTGGGAGCAAAGGAAAGTTGTCCACTCTCTACCATAGAAGTCTCACCACCTCCATTCAATATTGTATTGAAAGTCCTATTCAGTGCAATAGTGCAGGAAAATAACTAAAATATATTTTATTGGAAAGAAGAAATAAAATGACCCCCACTTACATTTTATATTACTGTCTACACAGAAAATCCAAAGACTATACAAAAAAGCTTCTAGAATTAATAACCAAGCTTTTTGAGACTGCAGGAGACTAGAGCAACAGAAGATAGTCAAATGTATCTCTAAATAATAACAACGAACAAATGGAACGCAAAACAAAGAATAGAATTTGCTACTGCACCAGAAAAAGAAATAATACTTGGGTATAAATCTAACATAATATGTATAGGATGTGTATAGTGGAAAGTATAAAATACTAATGAAAGATATTAAAGCAGGCTCAATAAATGGAGAGGCATACCTTGCTCATGGATTGGAAGACTCAATATTGATAAATGTCAATTCTCCTCAAATGTATTTATAGATTCAATATAATCTAAAAAAGAAAAACAAAAAAACAAAAAACTCGGCAGGAATTTTTGTTAATGATGTCTGTGAATATTAGTAAGATGATTTAAAAATTTATCACATTGGCCAGCAGATGGCGTAGTGGTTAAGGTGTTGAACTCCAACATAGCTGATGGCTGTTGGAATCCCAGACCAAGGGTGATTGAAACTCATGCCAGGTGCATGTGTGTGCTTGCCCAAAATCCTGAGGGCAGGATAGAGGAGAAGGGATTGCAGCATGGCTATCCCCCTTCCCCCCAGGAGGTGATTTCTCACTTTTTCTCTCTGTCTCTTTGGCGATCACATGTGCTCTATAGCAAAAAAATCTCTCAAAAATTTTTTCTTTTTTAATCACAAAAGGCTAAGGAAATAGAATAACTAAAATAGTTTTAGAAACAAACAAAATTTTAAGATTCATAGTACCTGATTTCAGGACTTACAAAACTATGGTAATTAAGACAGTGTGGTATAGGGTGAATGATAAATACATAGATCATGGAAAAAATAGATATTCTAAAAATGGACATCAATATGGTCAAACTGATTTTTGGCAAAGATGCAAAAGCATTCAATCTAGGAAAGATAGTGTTTTCAAAGAAATAGTGCAGGGAACCAGCAGTTAGCGTAATGGCTATGTTGCTGGACTCCCATGTAGTTAACCGTGGTTTGCGTACCGGACCCAGTGGCTTAAAACTCACGCTGGGTGCATGTGCATGTGTGCTCCAGATCCCGAGAGGAGAATGGAGGAGAAGAGATTGTGGCATGGCTATCCCCCTTGGGGGTGATGTCTCGCTGTCTGTCTCTCTGCCTCTCTCTGTCTGTCTGATGAGCGCACGCGCCCTATAGCAAAAACCTCTCCAAAAAAAGAGAAAAGAAATAGTGCTGAAACTATTTGTATATGAATATACATATCCAAAAAAGAAAAAAATGTTGATCTGTTTCTCATGCCTCAAAGAGTAACTCAGGATAAATTACAGATCTAAATAAAAAGTGTGAAATAATAAAGCTTTTGGAAGAAGAAGCATAGGAGGGAATTTGTATTATTGCTAGTGATAGGCAAAGCACAATCTAAAAAAGAAAAAAAATAATGAATTGTACTTTATTTTTAATTTTTAATTTTTTTTGCATTTTTAAAATTTCATTTTCTCTTTTACATTCAATCACATTATTTAGTTGACAAACTGAATATTTCAACATGTGAACATTTCTCCCTATTCCAGTTGATAAAACTATAAAAATGTCTTCAACAGATAATACCACATTTCTTTGTCCCATTAATGCTTTGCCTCTCTATTTTTCTTCAGAATGTCTTTCCTCAGACTCTACTCTTTCACACACATATATCTGGTATTTACATCCATTTGCTGTGTTTCTATATCCTTTAGTCAATCAGTTTCAGTTACAGAGTGCGGACACTCGGTATATATTAAGTGGGGACATACAATGTCTTTCCTTCATAGCCTGGCTTGCTTCACTTGGCAGTAAATCTTCCATATTCTTCCACTTTCTGTCAAAAGCCAGGGTTTTGTTGTTTTTTATGGCTGAATAGTATTTCATAGAATATATGTGCCACACTTTTTCCATCTGTTCATGGACATTTGGGTTGGTTCTATGTCTCACAGGGGGTTTTGATAAGTTGTCTTTTTTTCTTTCTTTTTAATAAAGAAAAGATAAAATTTTTGTTTCCGGGAAGACAGAGTAGACATACACTTCCCTACTCCTCCTAATACAAATAAAAACCTTGGACATTACATATAAAACTAACATTTAAAAAAAAAAACTCTGAAAAGTCAAAAGAAGAAGGCAAAATAGCTAGGATCTCAGGATTAAAAGAAAAAAAAAGGACAAGGTAGTGAGATAGTGAGATCTCTGTTTTCTTTTTACCTAATACATCTTATATGCAGGCTAAAGACGTTGGTATCTAAGAAATGACAAAGACCATAGCCAAGAAAAGAGCTCCAAGAGAACCCTGCTCTCTATAGCCGAAGAGCTAGAAAAGGGCAGCCTAGCGAAAACAGGAAACACCTTTTTATTAACTACTCTATTGCATTTGATCACTTAAAAACTGTGGATGCCATACCCTTTCACCATACCCCTGCCAGCACTTATCTTTTTTTTTTTTTTAATCTTAGTCATTCTGACTGGGGTTAGGTGGTATCTCATTGTTGTTTTGATCTGCATTTCCCTTATAAGGAGGGACATTGAGAATCTTTTCGTATGCTTTTTGGCTATTCACATGTCCTCTTTAGAGAGTGATTTTTTCAACTCATTCTCCCACCTTTTAAAAGGGTTGATTATCTTTTTTTCGGAACAGCTGCTTGAGTTCCTTGTGTAATTCTGGTTATCAGTCCCTTATCTGACGAATAATTTACAAAAATATTTTCCCATTCTGAGGGCTGTTGATTTACACTAATTACTGTGTGTTTTGCCATGCAGAAATTTCTTAGTCTGATGTAATCTCACTTGTCTAATTTGGGGATTATCGACTGTGCTTTGGGAGTCTTATTTAAGAAGTCTTTGCCTACCCAATGTCTCCCTGAGTTTCCCCAGTGTTTTCCAGGAGCAGTTTTATAGGATGAGGTCTTAGATTTGGATCTCTGATCCACCTTGACTTGATTTTTGTCGAAGGTGAGAGGTAGGGGTTCAGGTTCATCTTTCCGCAGGTGGAAATACAGTTTTTCCAGCACCATTTGCTGAAGAGGTTTTCCTTTTCCCACTGGATTGACTGGTACCCCTTGTCAAAAATCCGTTGACGGTATGTTTGGGTATTTATTTCTGGGTACCCTATTCTGTTCCTTTGGTCCACGTGTCTGTTTCTATGTCAGTACCGTGCTGTTTTATTTTTTTTTTTTGGGGGGGGAGAGGTTTTTGCTGTAGGGCGTGTGGACTCACCAGAAAGACAGAGAGGGGCCA
>NW_006159824.1:1987110-1987992 GCF_000334495.1 Tupaia belangeri chinensis | reverse complement strand
ATAAATGTTCAAAATTCTTTGTCTGACATTTTGGTAACATCATCCATTAGCACGAAAGATGGAGGGGAATTACTCTGTACTTTTGATGGAGATATATTTCCTTGTTTATTCATACCTGAGGCTCTTCTACTTCTAGCCATTGGAAGATATATTCACTTTGAATACCTCTTGAGGGAACGTTTCTCTGACTAGGAGTAAGTGACTTTCCCTTTTGCTGCAAATTAATGTTTGCCGAAGTCTCTCTTTTGTTGTTTTTACCAATGTGGTATCAAGAGGGGTACTCTACTGAGGTGTCTGAAAAGCAATATCTCTTTTTTCTCAGGTGGATCAGTACAAGGGAAGATCCCAGAAAAAGTTATATTACAAGGGGATTTCAGATATCTGATTATAGACCTGTCTCATCCTTCTGGCAGGGTGGAAGATGAAGAGGAGAGGGTATTATGTGAAACAACACAAGAAAAAAAAAAAACACAGAGAAATAAAGAAAAAGCCGCATGCCGCGTGTTAGCATGGTGTGTGATTTCGCCAGGGGAGGCTGTGAGAAGAGGAAGACCAGAAAATTCGCAAGAGAATAAAGCTGAAAAATCCAAAGCAGAATGTAATGGCTACCTACCTAGGGGGTGAGCTCTTGGGCTGGGGGTCTGCAAGTGAGGTGAGGGAGCAGCGATGTCCCTGCCTCAGAATCGCTGGCTGGCCAGAGATCTGCCCCAGGGTCTGTGGCCTGCTGCTGGGGACAGGACAGGTTGGGGGTGGGCGTTTGGGCTGGGAGTCTGCAGGTGAGGTGAGGGAGCAGAGGTGTCTCTGCCTCAGAATCACTGGCTGGCCAGAGGCCTGCCACTGGGTCTGTCTGTGGCCTGCAGCCAGGGACAGGACAAGGTAGGG
>NW_006159824.1:1984449-1987068 GCF_000334495.1 Tupaia belangeri chinensis | reverse complement strand
TTAGGGGGTGGGCACTTGGGCTGGGGGTCTGCAGGTGAGATGAGGGAGCAGCAATGTCCCTGCCTCAGAATCACTGGCTGGCCAGAGGCCTCTGTTTAGACAATTCTTAACAATGTCTCCCACCTGTTGTCTAGAGATAGAAGATTATAAAACTAGACAGGGCAGCAGTATGTTGGTGAAAAAGGTTATGTGATTGCTATTCCCATGTTTCTGGAGTGTCAACGACAGCCACGAACTGTGCGTCAGATTGCCGAATGTATGAGCACCAGGAAGGCTAGTATGAAATCTAATGTGGCAAATTGCTGGAGACCTGCTCCAGCCGGGGTGGGTTGAAGCTCATAAGAAGGCAATGCGGGCGATAAGAAATCAGGCAGAGACCTCAATGCTCTTCAGCATGTTCTCAGCCGACTACAGTCAGAGCAAGCTCAAGACTGCAGCCTCAACGGCTAGGAGACATACATATTTATTATTGAGGGAGTTTTATAAGAGTAGGATGGGTGAGGGGAAGTAAAAGATTTTACTTTAAAAGGCAAAGTATTCAAAGTATAGGAACAATAATAATAAAACATGATGTCTGCTTTGTTAAGGTATAAATAGTTATAATCCTTAGGACAAAGGGAGTCCATTTGTCTGGTGCATTACCGGGAAAGATCTTCTGGGTGAGGGGGCTTTCAGGAATCTTAATAACCTCAGTCCCAGGCCAGCTTGATAACTTCAGCCCCAGATCAGCTTGAGAACTTGAACACCAGGCCAGCTTGAGAACTTCAGCCTCAGGCTAGGGTGGCAGTGGATTGCCGGTTACAAAGGCCTAGATAGAAATCCTGTCTGGTTAAGTAAAGACAAAGTTAATATATACTAAAGTGGAATACCTGTATTATCTCTGGAGTAAGCAGTTTAATGACTGACCTAAAGGTTATTGTGTACTTGTGACCTTCTACGTGCTGTTCTCGGGGAGCGGCAATCTTTCCTTGTCCTGAGATCAAAGGTGACCCATGGTCTTTGTTTGGGGTAACAGCCTCGCAGATGAGCCCCTGAACCCCTCCCAGCTACTGAGATCATTTCACCAATTTAGTAGCTTTAACCCAAACCTTTCTAATGCTTATCTATGAAATCCCCAATAGGAGAAGTGAACGCAGCATTCTTTATTGACATTTTCCAGGTGAATGGGCTGAGTCTCATGGGAGTAATTCCCGTTTGCCGCCACCACCTTAGGGATCTGCATTCCTTCAGGATTTTTGTAAAAGTTACAGTAAGGCTGAGGGTGTTATTTTGCCCTTGTGGGGTACCACCAGTAAAGCTCATGGCAGAGAAATTGGGCACAAATCAGTACAATAAGCACAGTTGAAAACTGGAGCCCGTAACTGTCAGCCTTGCTTGCAGTTCTTCTTAGCCCAGTCCTTGCTTAGGCATGAGAGACAGCTCCTTTATGTTCAGCCTGTGTAGGCTACATGGCCCTGCCAGCAAATGAAAGAGGGTACTTTCCTCCACGTACTAAATCTTGGACTATAGAAAAAATATGGAAAAGGCTTTTCTGAGAAATGTTTCCAAGAATAGCAGGTTTAATTTTTTTAATAATGGAAACTACATAAAGACTATCAGAAAAAGTGTTTAAAGGTTGGTGTTGAAAATCCGTTAACACAGCCTCCACTGTGCAAACTTCTGCATGTTGTGCAGAACAAGGTGGGTTAGATATAACTTTTGTTTTGCTTTGTGTCCAATATCCTGGGTGCCCATTGCTCGAACCATCATAAATACCACTATAGCATTTAGAATGGGCTCAGATGAAATTAATTTAGGGTAAACAAAAGAACTGGTGCAGGCAAACTGTATGATAGGATTAGGCTGATAATGAAATTTAATCCGACTAGGGAAATTAGCGAGAGTCATTTGCCAATCAAGATCTAGCTGCCAAAGTGTGTGTTGTTGTTCTTTGGAGAAGGGGACTATGGTTGATGGTGGCTATGGTAGATTGTCCCAGTAGTGGTGCGAGCTCTCCCTTTAACAATTAGTGTGGCTCCTGCAGTGGGAAATGGCATAAGGGACCACGCAGGAGATGACTGAAGATGGAAGCATTCGAGGACTCCCTTAGGTTGCCAAATGGTTCCAGTGGGTGTACGTGAGGTTAGAAAAACTAAGATGGTTATAGGCAAGTCTTTGTTCACTTGTGACAAACAGGCATTTTGTAAAGCAAATTCTACTCATTCAAGAGCTACCCTGCCTTCAAGGGTAAGGTGTTGAGGAGAAGTAGGATGAAGATCTCCTTTTAAAATGTCAAAAAGTGGTTGCAATTGACCAGTGGTTAGCTTTAAACTGGGCCGTAGCCAATTTATATCTCCTAATAATTTTTTTTATTATTTATTTATTTTTATTTATTAATTCACTTTACACCATCAAAATACACAAATGAATTTTCCATCCAAAATACACTGTGCATTGTCTCAATCAAGTACATCCACATATATGTTCTCAGCAAATAATTTTCCAATTCTTACGTCCTGCATACCTTGCCCTTTGTCTTGCCATCCCTGATTCCCCATCCCCCACCCTCTGCTATGTCCCACCTTTCCCCCCCTTTTTCCCTGGCATCCATGGTTGTCCTCCATACCTTCCTCCCCCCCC
>NW_006159824.1:1973825-1983780 GCF_000334495.1 Tupaia belangeri chinensis | reverse complement strand
TCTGGCTTCCTCAAGAATGGTAGAGTAGTTCCTGTTCTTCCCTGAGGCAATGCAGGGCTGGTAACCATCATCTCACTGTCCATAGGCAGAGAAATTCTCCTGTATCTGGCTTCCTCAAGAATGGTAGCGTAGTTCCTGTTCTTCCCTGAGGCAATGCAGGGCTGGCAACCATCATCTTCTCACTGTCCATAGGTAGAGCAAGTCCTTCTATATAATATATTTCTCAACTAGTTTAAGACAGGTAAAGATTCTTCCTGTTGTTTACAGTTGCAAGTTCTCAATCCTTGTTTTTGGCTTCAGCTTGCTGGCCCGAAGGCCACACGCTGGCTGGGCCCCGGAGAGGCAGCTGAACGCTGGGCAGCTAATAATTTTTGAAACTTCCGCCTGCCGCCGCCTAGCTCGCTCGGCACGGGGTCCCAGGGGGCGGCGGGAGACCCGCAGCCGGGCCGGGGGGGCCGGCACAGGGCCTCTCTCCTAATAATTTTTGAAACTCATTTAATATTTTTAGAGCATCCAGTTTAAGAGAAAGCTTTTGAGGACAAATTTGTTTGTTAGAAATAATGTGTCCCGGGACCAGCAGATGGCGTAATGGCTATACATCGCTGGACTCCCATGTAGTCAACTGTGGTTTGAGTCCCGGACCCAGTGGCTTAAACTCACACTGGGGGCGTGTGCGTGTTTGCCGAAGATCCTGAGAGGAGAATGGAGGAGAAGGGATTGCGGCGTGGCCATCCCCCCGGGGGGAGGGGGTGATTTCTCGCTTTCTGTCTCTCTCTCTGTCTTTCTGGTGAGCACACATGCCCTATAGCAAAAACCTCTCCAAAAAAAAAAGAAAAGAAAAGAAAAGAAAAAATATGTCGTAAGTAGTTAAAAGAGCCGTTTGATAATCCTCCTTGTTTCAGCCTCAACTCAGTGTCTGCAAATAATTTTAATAACTCTTTTGATTAGCAGACGCTAAAAGAATGTCATCCATGTAATGAAACATGTAACAAGCCGAATATTGCTGTCCTATACCTTGTAAGGCTGCATTGAAAAATGCTGACATAAGGTGGCGCTGTTGGCTATACCCTGGGAACCTAGTTAAAGGTTCCCTATGGTTAGTATAAGGCACAGAGAAGGCAAGATGCTGGCAATCTTTAGGATGTAAGGGAATAGTATAGAAATAATCATTAAGATCTAATACATTGAAATGAAAGTTGAGGGGAAGCACTGGGACTAGAAAGGCCAGGTTGTAATGGTCCCATTATTAGCATGGTGGCATTAACTTTTCTCAAGTCCTGCAATAACCTCCATTTTCCTGACTTCTTTTGAATGACAAAAATGGGAGAATTCCAGGGGTTAAAACAGGACTTAATGTGTCCCACTTTTAATTGTTCCTGAACAAGCAGCTTAACTGCCTCAATTTTTTTCTCCAGTTAAGGGCCATTGTTCAACCCAGACAGGCTCCTCTGAAAGTCACTGTCTATTGGAGCTGCAGTCCAAATAGTTGGGAGATTTACCAAGGCCCCTACCCTAAATTTGTCCCAGAATTCCCTAGCCTTTTGCTGTCTAAATTTTGGAACACGGGAATAGGGGAGTGTCAGTCTTGGGCTGTCTTTCCTTTAACGCAGTAGCTAAGGCCGTATCCTGAGAGGGTAAGAGGCCCTGATCAAGTAGTAATTCTGTTACAGATGAGGAAGGACGGTATAGGTGTAATCCCATTTGATGAAGTCCATCTCGTTCCCGTAGATTCAAAGGCACATCAGATAAAAAACAGGGTTGAAACCATCCTGCATGACCCTCCTGATCTGTCCGAGTAGGAACAGCAGAGCTCTTTGCTGGTGATTGAACATATCCTTCCCCTTCCAATGTGGAGTTAGTAAATTCACATGGCCAGTTTTGAGGCCAATGCTTTTGGGTTATAATGGAAACATCAGGGCCAGTGTCTAAAAGTCCCTGAAATTCTCTCCCTTGTATGGTTAGAGTATGCATTGTCCGAGTTTCCTGAATAGCTTGCAGAAGATAGACCTGGTCTATGGACCCAAATCCTTGTCCTCTGGGCTCTGTGGTTCATACTCACCCTTGTAAAACCGCAGGTACCAGCCTGAGCGGAGCTATACAGTCAGATTCAAGAAGCAGAATAATTTGAAAGGCAGAGGCTATAACCTTGATTTCTCCGGAATAATCTGCATCTATTATGCCAGAGGTTACTACTAATCCTTTTAACAACATACTACTTCCTAAAATCAACCCCACTGTGCCCTGTGGCAAAGGCCCACAATCACCTATGGACTCCTACCAGGTGTCACTACCCACCTGGAGATGGGGTGACATCCAGTCTTGCAATGCCTGGTGCTGCCCGATAGAGATCTCTGATTGTCCTTGGCTGGCCAGAACCTCTGACGGGCTAGATTGTCCTGCATTTCCTGAGAGAACCTCGGGAGTGCCCCTACTGTTTGATGGAGGCCCCGTTTCATGGAGGCCCTCGTGGCCTCCCATCTATGTGTGTTTGGGTTCTACATAAACTGGCCCAGTGCCTTCCTCTCCAGCATCTCGGACCTATCCCGGGAACCTATATGTCAGTGGTCTCAGGGCTTTTGGTTCTCTAGTAGCGTATTCCCTTGATTGTTTTGGTAGTGACTGTCACGTGCCATATGTCCTGGTCTGTTGCAGTTGGAACAATTACCCTTTGATTTCTTTTGGATTACTTCCTTTAATGCAGTAGCTAAAGCCATATCCTGAATTTGCGGTTCCCCAATGTCTTGACAATCTAGTGAAATCAGTCACTGTCCCCTCTGTGTGTGTGAGTGGAGCAATAACTGTTTTCCAAGAGGCATTAGCATTTTCAAAGAACAATTGTTTCAACAAAATTTGTCCTGCCTCCTGACCAATCACAACATGGCTTGTGTCGAGTGGGAAATAAAATCTTGCTGTAAGTCACTGGGTCCCTGTTGTACACTGCTCAAACTGCCCGTCCCTTGATCCTGACCAGGAAGCCTTTTCCAGCATCTCAAGCAGAGAATGTGAAGCTTCTGATATGTCTGTCGTGTATATCTGATTTGTGTACCAGTCTCGGCATGCTGCCCTCTGCCAGTCAACACTTCAAACGTGACAGGCATCCCATGTTGTTGATTCCTATTTGCCTGCTCTTGGGCTTCCTCAGGCCAATCAGATTTCCATAACAGATAATCTTCTCCTGACAAGCGTGCCTTGCCTCGCACCTGCCAACCATTAGGGGTAGACGCAGATTGCGTAGCTGTCTCTAATACTGCAATCGTATACAGTGCTGCGGGACCATATTGTGTACAAGCCGTTTTTAATTCTTTTAGAGTTTTAAAAGATATTGGTTTAATGCTGACGCTGATTTTGTCCTGGATTGTCAGGATCAGGAGTTTCTACAACTGGGCATAATTTAAATCCCAAAGTATCCTCTGTTCTATAGGCAGAATGTAAAACTCTCTGAGGAGGGTTAAAGTGAGAGCTGTCCCAGCGCCATCTGATATGCTAGTAGGTTTTGACTGGGAAGCAGCCAGCTGTAGTTGGGGAGCCAAAGGGCAGCAGCTGCATTCTCTTCCCGCCCTGCAGTTGCTTCGGAATCTGCAGACTTAAGTCAGTCTAACTTCAAAAGACCGCCACTTTCATGATCCAGTCTTACCTGTCTATCCTTGTCTTTAGTTAGAGACTCTGAGTGTTTTTTAGTCGAGGTACTGAGCCAGCTCCAGTTTCTTCCAGAGGCTTTTGTCTCAAGCACTCCTTCATTAAATTCCAAAGGGAGAATGCACAAACGGGAGTCCTGAGTCCTGTTAGGACCCTCTGCTGTATGTCCTTCCCTGGTCTGTTCTCTGACCTTGTCCCAGGTCTCCTCATAAACTGTTCCTTGCTCTGGGAACCAAGGGCATGTTTCCTGCACAGAATTCAGAAACTCATGTGACTGCTTGATACTAACTTTATCGCCCCTAGCTTTTAACATATAAAACAACATTTGGACATACATATCTCTCTCTTTAGGTAATTGTGTCCCCATGTTGTACACCCAGCGATAATCAAGTCCACTCCTTCTCTTACTCTGCTATCTCCTTTTGCTACTCTGTCATCTTCTTTGTTTACTCTGTCATCTCTTTCTTCACCTCTATTTATTCTTTATTTTACTCTATAGCTTTCTTACCTTACTCAATTTTCTCCAGCTGGCCTCAAGGAATGTCCACTCACCTGATTTTTTCTAGTTCCCTCGTACTCAGGCCACACGTTCGGGCACCGCTTGCCGAGACCCACTCAGCTGAACATTTGTGAGGACTGGGTGGGCTCAACTTCTCCGATGGAGAAAGCCATGACCTTGAGCCACCTCCGGTTTATTATTTAAAATCTGTCTCTCTCTCTCACTCATGTTAAAGAACTATCTTATTTAACTTTATTTATTTATTTATTTAAATTTGACCAGAGAAGGACAGTGAGCGAGAGGGAAAGAAAGGGGGAAAGTGAGAGAGCAAGCCGCCAGCTGGGACTTGAACCGTGGTTAGCCATGTGGGAGTCCAGTACCCTTAGCTACTATGCTACCTGCCAGGCCCAAGTTTATTATTTTATAGGGCAGAAAGCAGGGGAAGAGGAAATGGAATGCAAAGCCAGTTGTTTTCAGATGTTAATGGCTGATGATATGAAAATTTGATTTCTTCTGATTCTTTTGGGCAAAATCTGAATAACACGTGTGGCTTCCTTAGACAGATACTGCTTTGCACTCTCAACAGCTAGCGTATTTGTATTTTAATGCTTTCATAGTTATGCAAATGAAGGTAATGAACAACACTTCTGCATATGTCTGAAGGTCACTGCGTTTGTTCAGAATGACCACTCTCCACACCATATGTGTTGTTTTTAACATCACTGATAATTATGATAAAATTAAGACATACACACTCCAAATCTAGGGCAAACTCAATCAAGTTCACGTCAGTCTCTCATGGGATTGGAAGTAGCCAGACTGACTTTCAGACCTTTTGAGATCTACAATAATTTTGCTTGTTTACCTTTTTGGACTTTGCATATGTAATCTATTAATAAATTTGTTTATTCTTGCCTAGATACTCTCAGACTTCATATGTCTCAGGTTTTTTCAGCTATATCTGCTGTGAACTTTTTTTTTTTTGGGGGGGGAGAGGTTTTTGCTATAGGGCATGTGCACTTGCCAGAAAGATAGAGAGAGACAGAGAGATAGAAAGCGAGAAATCACCCCCGAGGGGGGATGGCCACGCTGCAATCCCTTCTCCTCCATTCTCCTCTTGAGATCTTGGGCACGCACGCACATGCGCCTGGCGTGAGTTTAAGCCACCAGGTCCGGGACTCAAACCGCAGTTGGCTACATGGGAGTTCAGCGACATAGCTGTTACGCTAATTGCTGGTCCCCTTTGCTGTGAACTTCTATCAGGGACCCCTAGATAGACCTCTGGTTGAAGATCCCTGACTGCCATCCCTGTCAGCATCCCAATCTCAGCACGAAGCATCCAGAGCAGTCTTCACTTAGCGGCAGTTTGGGTACTTCTTCAGAGGGGGGAATGAGATAGCAGTTAGACTTCACTTACAGGTAGATAGGATAAGGGTCCCAAAAGAAAGTCATTATTATTATTATTTTTTAATGAAGTCTCTGTGTTTTTCCTCTATGGTCTGATAAATGTACAACATATACCCCTTTTACATGTCTCTAAAGAATTTATGATTCCTTACTGATAAGACAGGGATAGGGATATTGAGCACACAGACAGGGTAAAGACCCAAGATGGCGTCACAGTGGCTAAGTTTTCCCAGCCAAAAGCTGGCTATGTTGAGACTCAAAGCAACTGTAGCTAAGGGCAACAGTTTCTATTCAGGAACTGTATTCTAGCAAGAATCAGGATGCAATGGTCTGCTGACCCCAGGAAGAATAGAGTAATAAATCACTCAGACTACCATGTAACCATTTTCTGAAGCCCACTTCCTTATCAGAAAGCTAGCCCATTGCTCAGACTGCTAGATAAAGACCCCTCACCTCCAGCCCCTCTTTGGCAACCCATTCAGTACCCCTTCCACTGCATTGGAAGCTTTTTCTCCTTCCTTAATAAGCTCCACTTTCCTTTCCTGTGTCCACGTCTCTAATTCTTTATGAACGCTAGACAAGAACAAGCATCAATGTTGGGTCTGATTACCCAGCACTCCCGCCTCAGTAGGACTTTTCATTTCTACCTAAGTAGTCATTTGATATGGGCCTCTCCGCTGAGACACATTTGCTTCCAGAATAAAAATGACTCAGGGTATGGGAATGACTGAGGGTGAGTTGTCCTCTGGAAAAAGCCATTCCAGAGAACAGCGGAGAAAATGGTGAATGGGAACCTTGGAGAAGAGGCAGAGAGGAGTCTGGCAAGAGATTGTCATTATGTTGAAGGAATGCATAGTTCCCATTGTGGCGTATCAGGCATGGTCCTTGAAAGACTTGCACAATTGTCTGCAACAGGTAGGAAAAGGACGGGTTAAAGAGAGCTTGGTGAGGCTCTTTTCCGACTGGAACCATGGAGGTCATTCAAGAGAAGAAAAGGAAGGTTCCTGCTGTGTCCAAAACCAAGAAAAAGGCTCCTGCTGCCGCGGAAGCCACCAAGAAAAAGGTTCCTGCTGTGTCAGAAACCCTTAAGAAAAAGCAAAGGAATTTTGCAGAGTTGAAGATCAAACCCCTGAGAAAGAAGTTTGCTCAAAAGATGCTTCGAAAGGCGAGGAGGAAGCTTATCTATGAAAAAGCTAAGCACTATCATAAGGAATATAGACAGATGTACAGAACTGAGATTCGCATGGCCAGGATGGCAAGAAAAGCTGGCAACTTCTATGTACCTGCAGAACCCAAATTGGCATTTGTCATCAGGATCAGAGGTATCAATGGAGTGAGCCCAAAGGTTCAAAAGGTGTTGTAGCTTCTTCGTCTTTGCCAGATCTTCAATGGCACCTTTGTTAAACTCAACAAGGCCTCAATTAACATGCTGAGAATTGTGGAACCATATATTGCATGGGGGTACCCGAACCTGAAGTCAGTAAATGAACTAGTCTACAAGCATGGTTATGGCAAAATCAATAAGAAGCGAATTGCTTTGACTGATAACTCTGATCGCGCGATCTCTTGGTAAATTCTGCATCATCTGCATGGAGGATCTGATTCATGAAATCTATACTATTGGAAAATACTTCAAAGAAGCAAATAACTTCCTGTGGGCCTTCAAATTATCTTCTCCAGAGGTGGAATGGAGAAAAAGACCACCCATATTGCAGAAGGTGGAGATGTTGGCAACAGGGAAGACCAGATCAACAGACTTATTAGAAGGATGAACTAAGGTATCCGCCATGATTGTTTTTGTACTCTGGTCAGTAAATAAATAGTGGCTGTTTTTAGACTGCAAAAAACAAACAAACAAACAAAAAAACAAAAACAAAAAACAGAGAGTTTGGTGAGAAGAATAGGGAGTAACCTAAGAGACTACAAATGGGGCAACTAGGGGTGTTTCTTCAACAGGATTCCTGTGGCTTTCAAGAGGGTGTTGCAGAAAATAGACCACCCAGACACCAAGCACCACTCAAAGAGTAGAAGAACTCAGATTTATAACGCTGGCGGTCCCAGAGGAGCTCGTACTCCAAATCCTGGGCACCCACTTGTGGCAGTTACAGGGGTTATTATTGTTTGGGTCACAGATGTTACAGACCAAGGAAACTGGAAAAGTCGCAAACAGTTGGAATCCATTTTGTAGCATTCCCCCCGCGGGCCATTTATAAAGGCGGGACAGGAACACTTCCTGCCCACAAGCAGATTTTAGCGACATTGTCCATATCATTTCCCCATCTGATGCCCCTAGCTTTTTTTTTAGGGCATCATACAAGGCCTTGCAACCTTTTGATTTCCAATTGGCCAGGGCAGTCGCAGCCAAGCATAGTTTGGGAAGGTTCAGAACAGGTGTGTACTTGATTTCCTTCTGCTGTGCGTACATTGGTCAACCTCCAGAGTGACCAAAGCAGGACTGTAGCGTCCTCACTTTCAAAGTGGTAGCTGGAGCAGCTTTGTCTGGTCTACTTTTACAGCCCAGGGCCTGGGAGGGTTCATGGAGGCAGTCCTCTTGACTCTACTGTGATGGATTTACGGGGTAGTAGGAGTGTCCAGAACCATGTGAGGCCCCATCCAAACAGGAGGGGTTCTAGCCTTTTATCCACACCATGCCCCGAGTTGGTGGAGGTTTATCCTGTTTCCAAGGGGGAATGGAGCCCTTTCCAGAGCGTGTCACGCTGTATGTTGAAGGGCGCACCCCAGGGCTCGTCAAAAGGAGAGTAGCTGGGTTGTCTAGGACTGCAGCAGACCCAGAGAAGTGCTAAGGGTAATAGTTCTAACCAAGAAGATGTCAGAGGATCTGAAGAAGTGCTAAGAGTTCAGCCAAGTCCTTCCTGTCTCTTGGCATGACTTAGCCAAGGTGATTTTAAGGGTTTGGTTCATGCACTGAAATCTTCCTGAACTCTGGGTACAGTAGGCAGCATGGAGTTTCCATTTTCTTAGCCATCGTCTGGGTGATTCTGGAGACAAAGGCAGGCCCATTGTCTGATCCAGTCAGTGGCATCCCATACTGAGGGTTAATCTCCTTCAATAATACCTTGACTGGCTCATGGGCCTTTTCTGTTCTAGTGGGAAATGCCTCTCCCAGCCTGAATAGGCGCAAACTGGTACTAACAGATATTGGTAATCTCAACACAGCTTGATGTCACTGAAGTCTACTCATAAGGAGAGGTTCCAATAGCCTGGACTCCAGGGGCTGGTTCAGCACCCAGTGGGCATTGCTCAGCCACAGCTAACACAACTGCATTTGACATGGTCCAAAAGTCGTGCGACACCTGGTAGCTGCCACCAACCCTCTCTAGTCTTTGTTTTCCCTTCTTCTGTTGCCCACTGATATTTTTCCCTTTGGATTTGGGAGCTCTGGCAATAATAGGACTCCAGTTGTTTGCATAACAGCTGGAGGATTTCGTCCTTATTTGAACTGGTGGCATATTTTAGGGCCCAGGTGAGTGCCCATAGTTCAGCCTGCTCAGCTGACTAGCCTCTGTGGTCACCACATACCCAGTTCTCCATTGTCCATCCTGTACAGAAATGCTGCCATCCATGAAGTGTTAGATCTGGTCCAGGTCGGGCTTGTCTGACTGGTCTAGTTTACTTGAATAGCCCTTATCACTGACCTCCTCGCAGTTACGATTGGGTGATCCAGGCTTGGCAGGTAAGGTGATGACTAGGTTTTGCATACACACCATCTCTAGCCGCATGTGTGGGTTCTTACATAGTAACTCCTGGTACTGAGCCATTCTGCCCCCATCAGCCACTGATAGCCCCTAACCGTTCATTAGTGTCACAACAGCATGGGGAACTTTTTTCCCATTTGAAGGCAAACAGGGACTGGTTCTTGAAAGTCAGTCAGAGACAGAGGAGGGCATTGTTGAGGTCCAAGCATGTGAACTAACTGGCTTGAGGTGGCAGGAGGCTCAGGAGTGTATAGGGGTTTGACACTACAGAGTCGGGGGTGATAGTGGTGTTGTTCATGGTGTGGAGATTTTACACTGGCTGGTAATTTCCTCTGGCCCTTCCTAACCAGCAGTAGTGGAGTGTTTCAAGGACGCTGACATTTACCCAGAATTCCACCTTCTTTAAGGCACTTCATGTGTCCTTGGATGCCCAATTATTCTGTGTATTGCCTCTGCCTCCCTAGGGTGATGCCAGGTGTCAGGGACAATTGGGGCATGGTTCTTTGCCATCTTCCATCCAGACCATTGGGAATTCCACCTGTAGGTTTAGCAGGTTGGCATGTTCTTCTTTAGAACTAAAGAGACACCATTCATTTTCTCTTGGCACCATTGCCACCATTATTAGGGATCTTCCTTTCCCAGAGTTGAGTAGGCTGATCCACCTGGAGTAAAAGCGCTCCATGGTTATCAGTTCCTT
>NW_006159824.1:1962558-1973815 GCF_000334495.1 Tupaia belangeri chinensis | reverse complement strand
GCTGAAGCTCCTTCTTGCCTTCAATGTTTCCTCCAGAAGCACTAAAGCTCTTTATGAATGTTTCCATCATAACATCCACATCCTCAGAATCCAGGCTAACCTAGTTTCCTACACCTCAGCCTGTGAGTCCCAGGGCTCCAGTGTTGTGAACCTCATCCAGATGCAGGTACGCCTTGTACTTCTTGAGGCAATTACTTTAGGAAGGCGAACAATAGATTGTTCCCGCTATATATTCCTTATGTAAGGATTATTGTGTTTGAAGACCCTACGCATTAATGTGGTGATGATCTGCTCCACTACAGGTAGGGACTGCAATGAGGCATACACTGCAATGCAACCTTTGCCAACAAGAGCAGGAAAATCTGTTGCAAATACATGTCAAGAATTGGCAGAACGGCCTGGTGGCCTGGGAGCCAGTGTCATTGGTTGGCCCCTTTATTTCAACCATGGGTTCCTGGGGACCTAGGAGTAATGAGCTCAGTCTGTTTTAGTTTGTATCTGTCTTAGCCAGAAAGGTGGAGTCTAGTCTGCAAGTTTTACAAAGAACAAACTTGTGTGTGTTAACAGAATTACACATATTTATATTGTTCAGAATTTTAAATTTATATTCAGTTTATATTTAGCATATATTAATATCTTATGAACATGTACAAACACAAATTTGTTTACATTTTTCCAATACAGAGACCAAGCCAATGTTTTTTATTCCTATAAAGTTAGAAGACTAACAACTAAAGCATGTTAATTTAATGAGGGTTATTAGACTGGAGAAGAATCAGGTGATAATGCTTATCATTTAATTTATGTTCTTTTTACAGATTTTAACAATTTACTTTTTATATAGGCTGCCTTATATGCAATTCCTGTCAAAAAATTTCTTGCCTTTGATTTGGCTTAGTAGTTCAAAAGTCAATCAGCTGAGGGACCAGCAGATGGCGTAGGCTATATCGCTGGACTCCCATGTAGGCGACCGTGGTTCGAGTCCCAGACCTGGTGGCTTAAACTCACATCAGGCACATGTGCGTGCATACATGTGTGCCCAAGGTCCCGAGAGGAGAACGAAGGAGAAGGGATTGCGGCGTGGCCATCCCTCCTGGGGGGTGACTTCTTGCTTTCTGTTTCTCTTTCTGGTGAGCGCACACGCCAAAAGAAAAAAAAAAATCAGTTGATATAGGCTACGTAGCATGCAATTCCTGTCAAACATTTTTTTGTCTTTGGTTTGGCTTAGTAGTTTAGAAAGCCAATCAGTTTCTCCATAAATGATTAGATTGTCGGTCAGAAAACCAGTCAGTTTAAATGCAGTCAAAAATCCAAACAGTTTTCTCCGTACCCAGTTAAATGATCAGATTATTAATCAGAAAATGAATTAGTTTTTCCATAGAATATGGAAATTTCATCAGTCAACAACTTTCTCCACATCCAGCTAAAAGATGAGATGATCAATTCTTTATAGAAAATGAAAATCTTTACCCAGTTAAATGATTAGATTATTAGAAACTTACTTTTTTTTTTTTGGAAAGGTTTTTATTATAGGGCACGTGCGCTCGCCAGAAAGACAGAGAGAGACACAGAGAAAGAAAGCGAGAAATCAAACCCCAGGGGGATGGCCACGCAGCAATCCCTTCTCCTCCTGGGATCTCGGGCATGCACGCACATGCACTCGGCATGAGTTTAAGCCACCGGGTCTGGAACTCGACTACATGGGAACCCAGCCACATCTGCCCATGGTTTCCAGGACTCAAACCTCCAGGTTCCCTGTCCGAAAACGCGGCCACATCAGGACCCCCTCCGACTCCTGGAGCCCAGATGATTGTGGAGGCAGCTCAGTCCCCTGCTGCCCATCCCCCATTCCACTCCTCTCGCTTTTCATTGAGTCCCTGACACAATGGGTAATACCGAGTCCTTCACGAGAGTCAAAGACGCCCCTGGGCTGTCTGCTCTGAAACCTCAACAAATGACTCGCTCAGGATCTCCACTACAGGTGGCTGATATTCTATTCCACCGCGGCCTGGCCACAACATCATTTGGACAATGGGTCCAAATGGCCTCCTGAGGGGACTTCTGACTACAATACCCTCACTAATTTGGATAACTATTGCCAAAGTTGGAGATTCCATAAGTCCAAGCCTTTACGGGATCTGCCCTCCCACCCCTCGCTCTGCACTTCCCGCATGACCGCCCAAGCCCTTCTCACAACTGGAACCCCAAAGTCTAAGACCAAACCTCTCCTAGAGGCTGATCTCCCCTCCTTCCCAGCACCCCCCAGAGTCCCCCACCATACACCAGTCCTACTTCGGTGCCAGGAAATTTATATAACTTTATCATTTAAATTCCTTGACATTCACTTAGAACATAAGTTGCTTTCTCATACCAAACTGTTGTGTTACTCAGCTAGTTAGTCAGAATTTTATAATTCTAGCCTTCTGTTCTTTTTGAGGCTAAATATCAGCAGGGTTACCTCTGTGGTTAATACTGCAGGAGTTAGAGATAGTGTATCTTTGAGTTTGCGATTCATAGGTAGGAATGTGTGGGGAACCTATGGGAATACGTGAGTGAGTGAACCTATGTAAACACACACACCTGTGGACATCTGCATGTACACACACACACTGCCCCTTTGAAAGAGCAGTATTGTTGGGACCAGCAGATGGTAATGGTTACGTCACTGGATTCCCACATGGTGGTTCAAATCCTGGACCCAGTGGCCTCAAACTCATGCTGGACATGTGTGCATGTGTGCCCAAAATCCCAAGAGGAGACTGGAGGAGAAGGGATTGCAGGATGGCCAATCCCCCCTGGGGGTTCTGTCTTTCTGTCTCTCTGGTGAGTTTATGTGCCCTATAACAACAACAACAACAAAATCTCTCTCTCAAAAAAAAAAAAAAAAAAGAGCGAAAGAGCAGGATTATTAATTATAATGAAAGTTTTGAAAACTATAAACATGTATAGAGTTTAGTCACTGAACTCCATGAAATTTGATCCTGGGAATCTCAAAGTAAAGGGGGTATACACAGTGGGTATGGGAAATGGACTCTGTTCTGGGGCTGATCCTTCCAATGACAGTATCCCAGAACCCCTAGTACCTCCCTGGCAGGAATTTAATAAGCTCGGTCCAGGCCTTTCTACTTACTCTTGCGACCTCGCCATCTCCCGACCAGTCTGGTTCCCTTAAGTACTGGTGTTTATAATTCCTTAACCAGTCCTGTTGGTTGATCATTAGCTGAGTCCACTGGTTGCTTTCATCCCATTGGCTATACCAAACGAGGCTTCATCAGCTAGAAATCCTGCCCTGGAAATCTCCTGCCTGTATTATCTTGGGTGGGAATTTTCTGCTCTGATGGGTTTTTCTATCTATGCAGATGCGGGAGCCCCATACTGGCTTCCATGTTTCTAGCTTTCTTCCTGCCTCCATTTCCCAACTGCAAGGGTCTGTAACTAAGAGAGGAGTAGCTTTGGTATAGGAGAAGGAAAAGGAAGAACTCTTTAAATGACATTTATTGAGAGTGTGTGGTACACAAGTAGGGTACCAGGCATTGGGGAAATAGTCTATTACAAGAGATACCTCTCTGGAGGCATTCATGATTTGGTAATAAGTATACTCCCCCCTCAGTTTTGCCATAGGGCATATGTGCTTGCCAGAGAGAGAGAAAGATAGAGAGAGGACGTGATAAATCAACCCTAGGAGGTATGACCACACTGCAATCTCTTTTCCAGTCACCTATTGGTATATCTGGGCACACACACACATGCCTGGTGTAATTTTCAAACTATCATGTCTGAGACTCAAACCATGAAGTTGACCATGTGGGATATAGCGCGTTAACCTCCTTGCCACCTGCTGGCCCTAGTAGAGCATTCTGAGTGAGCAGTACTTCTTGGGTAATAAGTCATTGCATATGTGGGGTTTGGAGCTCAAGAGAAGGTTGTAGAAAGTTGGAAGTGGGAGCAGATGACCCAAGAAAAGTGACTGGAGTGAACAGAGAAGTGGGCTGAATGGTAGAATCCAGACATCCCACTTTAGGGTCGAGGGGAGCCCTTAAAAGAGAGTGAAGAAGACTAGGAGAGTGTAGTGTCCCCCAAAATAAGAGAGCTTCAAACAAGAGGAAGAAAGCGCCAATACTGTGGAGAAATGCCCACTGGATCTGTCTGTCCTCAGTGGCCTCGTCTCCTCTCCCTCTTACAGCTGAAAGGGCTGAGACTATAGGGTGTCTCTGAAACAGCCACTCTCCCTCTTTTGCTCAAAGAGACTTTGAAGTGTGGCTCTCACTCAGAGCACAGATCCTATGTGGCCCTGGGTGCTTCTTCTGCGGCTTTGTCTCTGAGGGGTCACGTTGACCTTCAGCCATTGTGCCTGGTTAACTCTCCACTTTTAGATTCTATCTGCTAGGGTCTAGGTGGAAATCTGTTTTCAACTGCTGGACGAGTGACCTTCCTTCGACCTGCTGGGGGTGGGGGTGGGCTCTGTAACTAGTGACTGACCTGCAGCACCCTCTGGACAGGTGCGTGGGTTTCTTTCCCTCCAGGCTTCCTAGGAAAATGCTTAGCATAAAAGAGGTATTAGGGAGCAGGAAGTAAACAATGTGATCTAGAATTCAAGGGAACCTGACCATTTTCAGTCCTTTGTGATTATAGTTCGTATTCCTAATTAATGCCCTTCTAATGTTTCCCAACATTTTAACTCAGTTTTGCCCTGAATTTCTTCCCCTGTCTGATTCCCACTCCTTCAAGTCCACCATTGCCTCTGTTTCTCCAGCTCCCATGTGGCATAGTTGTTAAGCCTCACTTTGGGTCCCAAACACTAAGCCTCTGAATCCACTTACACTTGGATCATTTCAGCCCCTGTCAACCAGCCTGAGGTTACTTGCTTTGGTCTGTCGTATTCCAACAGCCATCTCTGTTCATCTACCCAGTGAGCCATTCATTCACTCATTCTTTCCCACCAGGTATGTAATACTTCCTGTAGACCACACAGTATGCTACCTTCTGGGCAGACAGAAATGGAAACTTGGGCCTGCCCCATAGCCTAGCATGCCCCAAATCCCAACATGATGGCGATATGGAGGAGAAGAGATTGCAGTGTGGCTCTACCCCATTGGGGGTTGGTCCCTCCCCTCCCAACCTGTACAGTGCATGCACCCACAGCAATTAGAAAGAAAGAAAGGAAGGAATAGGAAAAAAAGAAAACTACACACTGTCCATGAAGTTCCTGGGAAAGAGAAAGGTAAATGGATGAATGCAATGAAGTGAAATGGTCATATAACTATTAATATTTTGGAATATAATGGGAGCCTGAAAGGAGAGGAGGGTTCATGAAAGGGGTGGGGGCAATGGGGAGATACAATGGTTTCAAAAGGACTTGGAAAGTAGTGCCTGGAGACTTGTCAGTCAGAGGGGCAGGCTTTCTGGCTAGAAGAGGCTGGGGGGCTCCACCAATCCTGAGAGGCTGGGGCCAAGAAGCCGGACATTTTGCCATTCACACTATAGCAAAGTATTTCATTTAAAAAATCCAAAATACTGGGACCAGCAGTTAGCACAATGGCTATGTCACTGGACTTCTATGTAGTCAACTGTGGTTCAAGTCCCAGACCCGGTGGCTTAAACTCACGCTGGGCGTGTGTGCGTGCATGCCCAAGATCCCGAGAGGAGAATGGAGGAGAAAGGATTGCAGCGTGGCCATCCCCCCCGGGTGGTGATTTCTTGCTTTCTGTCTCTCTGTCTTTCTGGCGAGCGCACGCGCCCTATAGCAAAAACATCTCCAAAAAAACAAACAAAAAACCAAAAAAAAACCCACCAAAAAATTGCAAATACTTCCTAACATTTTTCATGAAGCATTTTTAAATTGTAGAAAAAGTAACACAACAGTAGTACAAGAGGGATCCATATACCCTTAACTTACATAAAGCATTAACATTTTGTCACATTTACTTTACATCTGTATTGGTTTTTCCTACTCCTCCTCTTACCCCTCCTCCTCTTCTAAAGGGTGTGTGCCCGCTCCAGAGAGAAATGGAGATAAAGAGAAAAATAGCAGGACCAGCAGATGGCATAATGGCTACATCGCTGGACTCCCACAGTCAAAAAACATCTCCAAACAAACAAACAAACAAACAAAAAACCAAAAAAAAAAACACCAAAAAATTGCAAATACTTCCTAACATTTTTCATGAAGCATTTTTAAATTGTAGAAAAAGTAACACAACAGTAGTACAAGAGGGATCCATATACCCTTAACTTACATAAAGCATTAACATTTTGTCACATTTACTTTACATCTGTATTGGTTTTTCCTACTCCTCCTCTTACCCCTCCTCCTCTTCTAAAGGGTGTGTGCCCGCTCCAGAGAGAAATGGAGATAAAGAGAAAAATAGCAGGACCAGCAGATGGCATAATGGCTACATCGCTGGACTCCCACAGTCAACTGTAGTTCAAGTCCTGGACCCTGTGACTTAAAATACACCAAGCACACGTGCGTGCATGCTCAAAATCTTGAGAAGAGAAAGGGGGAAAGGGATTGCAGCGTGGTCATCCACCCCAATGGGTGATTTCTTGCTTTCTGTCTCTACTCAAAATCTTGAGAAGAGAAAAGGGGAAAAGGATTGCAGCGTGGCCATCCACCTCAATGGGTGATTTCTTGCTTTCTGTCTCTCTGTCTCTCTCTGTGTCTCTGCAGAGTGCACATGCCCTACAACAAAAATCTCCCTAACAAAGCAAACAAAACAAAACAAAAGCAAAAGAGAGAGAAAGGGACAGGAACTCTCCTGCCCCCCGGCCACCCAGCCATAGGACATGTCACACCACAATTCCTTCTCTATTTCTCCATTCTGTCAGGATTTTGGGCATGCACACACATATGCATGGTATGTTTTTCAAGCTGTAAGAGCCAGAATTTGAATGCTGGGTGGTTATATGGGACCTAGTTTCCTTAACTATTAGGCTAATGGGACAGGTCTTCATTTTTATATTGAGCCATTTGACAGTAAGATGTAGCATCACAGTACTTGACCCTTAAATATTGGGTTACTGGAAAAGTCATGATGTATTTTTGCTTAGAAAAAAGCAAAATACATCGTGACTTTTCTGACATTCTAATGCTGCTACACTCCTAGATATGTACCCTGTATTTCCCAATAGTCTTTTACATAATCATGATACAATGACCAGTCAAGAATTTTAACAATTGAGAGCATACTATTATCTCCTATAGATACTCCACGATATACAGATGATGGTTCAACTTAGCTTTTCAACCTTACTTTGGTGCAAAAATGATGCACAACTCCGTCAGCCAGCTATGTGGTCACAAAGGTAAACAAATGATACTTCTACCTACTACAGTAATTCTGACTTGATAATTTTTTTAAGAGGTTTTTGCCTTAGGGTGCATGTGTTTGCTTGAGAGAGACAGAGACAGTGAGAGACAAAGTGAGAAATCACCCCCTCAAGGGTTTGGCCATGCAATCCCTTCTCCTCCATTCTCCTCCCGGGATCTTGGGCATGCACATACATGTGCCTGGAGTGATTTTCCAGCTACTGAATCTGAGCCTTGAACAGTGGTCGGCCATGTGGGAGTCCACTGACATAACTGCCATGCCATCTGCTGGCCCCAGTGGCACATTAAAAAAAAAAAAATGCTGCTAGATAGTGTTAGGGAACAGCAGAAATGCCATGCTTCTAGAACACGTTGGATTTATAAAGTCTGAATGAATGACTGTGAAAAATGGCAAAAACATCTAACCTCATGCCTTCTGCTCAAAGATGACAGGTGGGCGTGTGAGCTGATGAATATGTTCGCCAAATTCCAAGGTGTTCCATCCAGACTCTGGCATCATTTAGCCATCCCCCCCCCCCCCCATCAATACTGAAACCATCCTGTGCAGGAATTGCTCTTACCTTTCTAACCCTCTAAGAAGCAACTTTCTCTGAAATTAACTTTCCTTCCTCCTTTGCTCTAATAAATATGGAGGAGGAGAGAGTCTTAGCAGGGGCATCCCTCGTATGGCCCCTCCTGCTCCCTCTTGTCTCAGATCTGTGTGTCTGGAGTAGCACTTCTGTGCATGCCTCAGGTGATTGCTGTTGGACAGAGGAGTCACATGTTACATGCACTCACTGGAGAGAGACAGAGGAGACAGACAGAGGAGAGAGAGAGAATGAGAAAGCATTCTTCACGGAGAAGAGTCACACAACAATCCCTTCACAGCCGTTGGGATTTGGGGCATGCATACATAGGGGCCCAGGGTGTTTTTCAAGCGGCAGGGAGTTTTCTGGATTTTTTTCTTCTCTGTCTCAGCGTTGGGAAATTTCACAGTGCTCTACCTTAGGCTGGGTCTGTTTATTCTCATGTGGTTGGTATGTAAGGAGATTTAGAAATTATTCTTGATTATATCATGTTTTCCTCATCCCCCTTTCTCTTATTTAGGAAATATTATTTGGCTGTTGGATTTTGACTTAACCCCTAATTGTCCTTACTCTTTATCCCTTGCTGTCTATTTCCATGTCTTTTTCTGGGAGATTTCATTTACTTTTCTGTCAATTCTTCATTTGAATTTCTGCTATTATTAGTTTCAGTGGCTCTTCCTTATTCTCTGAATGTCCCTTTCTCTCCTTTTTTGTAAATGCAAAGTTCATGGAAATGTATATTATGGAGAAAAACATGGATTTATTTTTTTTTGCATCAAAATTAAACCTGTATCTAAATTTCATCTTTCCATGAACTTGACGTCACCTCACAGTTCCCCATTCTTGTTTTATTGCTGCAGTATCTTCTCTTATTACTCTTACATTAATAATAATTTTTTTTGAAAGTTTTCTTCTTGGCAGGAGGTGTGGTGGTTAAGATGCTGAACTTTCACATAGCCAACCACATTTTGAGTCCCAGACCTGGTGGCTTGCTTTCTCACTTTCCCTCTCTCTCTGGTCAAGTTAATTATTTTTATTTTTTAAAGAATTATTGGGACCAGCAGTGAGCGTAATGGCTATGTCACAGGACTCCCATGTAGTTGACCGTGGTTCACATCCCGGACCCGGCAGCTTAAAACTGACGCCAGGCACGTGTGCGTGCGTGCCCAAGATCCTAAGAGGAGAATGGAGGAGAAGGAATTGCAGCATGGCCATCCCCCCTGGGGGGTGATTTCTCGCTTTCTGTCTCTCTATCTCTCTCTGTCTGTCTGGTGAGTGCATGTGCCCTATAGCAAAAAAAAGAAAACCTCTTAAAAAAAGAATTATTTATTTTATTTACTCATTCATTTTTTATTTTAATTAATTAATTTTTTTTGGAGAGGTTTCTGCTAACTGCTGGTCCCAATAAAATATTCTTTTGCATGCCGTACGGTTTTCTATTTTGTGATTTTTTTTCTAAAAGAAAAACAGTAATTATAATTTTTCTCATTTTTTTGGTCTTTTTTCTTCTTTTGTTGTTGTTGTTTCTTTCTCTCTTTTCCATTTTCCTTTTTCTTGTCTCTCCACTCTCCAATATCCATTTAATGTGTTTTTAGATGGATCTAAGGGCACTGCAGCTAAACATCCGAATACTATTAGGGTTAAAATATTCCTCAATATCTGTTGAATCTGCTGCACCAGCAATCACAACAGAATGGCAAAAGAGATTCTAGATCACCTCTGTCTGCTTGCTGAACATTCAGACTTAACTTCAGGAATTTGAAAGAAACACACCATCCATCAGATGACAAGAAATCACCACCGGATCACAAGAAATATGGGAAAGCAAGAAAATACCTCTCCTCCAAGGGAAAAGAGTAACTCTTCTTCATCCACAAGCAGTTCGGTGAAAATCATGGAAATGTCTGATAAGGAATTCAGATCATTCATGATGTCGAAGCTAACAGAGATGGAAGAGAAGAGAGACAATGAACTGCTAAAGAGAAAGGAGAAAGAAGTTGACGAGTTCCAGGAGATGAGGAAATTCTTGCAAGATCTAAAAGAGGAATTACACACTTTACAAAAGACTCAAATGGAACTGTAAGTCATCGGGTCCGGGACACGAACTGTGGTCGACTACGTGGGAATTCAGCAACATAGCCATTATGCTAACTGCTGTTTCCCTCCCTTGAAAGTATTAAAAGCAGACTAGATCATACAGAAAATAGAATCTCAGATGTAGAAGAGAAAATTGCTGGCCTAGAAAAATCCACCACGAAGACTGAGAAAATGGCCCAGAAATTTGAGAATAATATATTATGCCTAATATTTTAAAGTCACAAACAAAATTGAGAAGAATACTGTAGTTATATTTTTTGTAAAAAGACATTTCTCTCTACTTTTATTAGATTAATAAAGAGTATTCAAGATGCCTCTACTAGTCCAGCATTTGTGAAATTTCAAATAAATATCTTCAACTGGAGATATTTTACTTTTAAAGTCACTTTTATTCTTACTGCTATGATCCGGAAGTAAATAATAGTAACACAAATGTATTTCTTTCTGATCCATTTAAGGAGCATCATCTTTATCTCTACTGGGTAGCCCTTTTCTACCTCAGTGATAAACAAGAACCCTGACACGGCATAGGAACATTGAACATTGTGGAATTGTGTTATCCCCCTTTCAGGATCACGATAGCATTCTTCTCTCCTAAATATACTTGGAATAGATGACGTGGTCTGGATAGAATGAACCCTGGTCCAACTGGGACTTGCAGGTTATCTAGAAGAAAAAAAATCCATCTGTTTTCTGAAGTCCTTTCCCACTTCATGATGAACACTCGTCCAAATTTATATTCTGTGTCTTCTCAAGGTTTTAACCCATCATTTTTGAAAACAATTAGCAAGCTCACACTTAAACTCTTAGGAAACACTTCATGAGCTAACTTCTGTTTGGATATGAGCTTCTACATAGTCTGTGGTAGCAACAAAAATAACTGAGCAAGATGCCTTTCTTCCAGCCCTTACTTCTCCCCATATAAGAAAGTGTTCTAGTGCCCTATTCAGATTATCCCCAGTGTATTTTAAAGTGATCCATTCCTAAGCATGTAAATTAAGTTAAAAAAAAGTTTCAGAAAAAAAAAATCTATTCGATGGCTGCAGTAAGATATATAGCCCCAGCTAGGTGCTACTTTATAGGATGCCTAAAGTTAGACTTGTGTTCATGGAAATGTATATATCAGCTGTGTTTGCTATGAAAATATTTAGGTTAATTAAGGTCTTTAGGGGAAAACAGTATAGAAAGCAAACATAGATACCAGAGACAGTGTGGGAAGAGAGTGGGAGATGGCAGAGGGTAAGAGATAGGGAATCAAGGATGG
>NW_006159824.1:1958885-1962420 GCF_000334495.1 Tupaia belangeri chinensis | reverse complement strand
TTTTGTATATTGTAATGATGTACAATGAATGAATGCAAATAAATAAATTTAAATTTAAATAAATACAACATTAAAAAATAAAATAAAATAATTCCTTTTCATCTTTCTTTTTCCCAGGCTCCCTTTCTGTTCGGTGTCTGTATTTCGCCTCTGAAGCGTTCGTCAAATATCCTGTGATGCTGGACTTGTATTTTTAAAGTAAAGTCCTACGAGATGCTCACTGGAAACCTCGTGTGACTTTTCTACTAGAAGGCTTTGCTGAGGGTGGTCTGGGGGGACCTGATTGTTTTGTGGAAGGACTCCAACTGTCAGTATTTGTAGGTTTTTTTTTGTTTGTTTGTTTGTTTGTTTGTTTGTTTTTGCTTTTGCTCAGTTTCCCCAAACCTCAGTCTTCTTCTCTCAAACTTGGAGGGTATAGCTTGGCTGTTGGTGTCCAGGAAGCTTAGGTGGGTTTGCCTGGGATATCCCTGTCCACTGTGCTGTGTTCAGAATAGAATTTCACCATGGCTCTCAGCCATGCTATCCCCAGAAAGTAAACTTCTAGTTTCCCCCCAGGGCTGGATCTGGTTTTGCAGTTCAGGGAAATTTTTGGGCTATAACTGCTGCCTTTAAGGATTTTCAGTGGATTTTCTAGTGTTCAGTCCCCTCTCTCCAAGATACAATGGTGAAACAGGCATAAGATAACCACTACAGAAATTTATTTATTTTTATCTTCCACATGTGATGGGTTATTTTATTTTACTCTGATGCAAAGCCAAATATTCCGCTACAGCACAGAGATCAAGATCCTAAAAGGTCATGAAGAGTGGTGTAGGACATCTTGAGGTGGAGGACGGTGTCACTTCCCTTAACACGACACTGCACTGGCACTGAGGAACCCATTGAGATGAATCCTGCAGACCTGAACTGTGCTGCGGCACAAATATGGAAACTTCTAGGCGTGCCTTCACACACCTCCTCAGATGGACTTGCGATCTCTATACAGGAGTGGCTGGACAATCAGAGGCAGGAGTGCTGGACAATCAGACCCAACACCTACGCCAGTTCTTGTCCTATATCCTATCTGCTAAAGTAGATATGAATACACAAAAGAGAGGAAAGCGGAATTTATGAGGAAAGGAAGAAAAGCTTTCAATGCAGTGGAAGGGGGGATTGAATGGGTTGGCAAAGGTGGACTGGAGGTGAGAGGTCTTTATCTAGCAGTCTGAGCAATGGGCTAGCTTTCTGATAAGGAAGTGGGCTTCAGAAAATGGTTACATGGTAGTCCGAGTGATTTATTACTCTATTCTTCCTGGGGTCAGCAGACCATTGCATCCTGATTCTTGTTAGAATACAGTTCCTGAATAGAAACTGTTGCCCTTAGCTACAGTTGCTTCGAGTCTCAACATAGCCAGCTTTTGGCTGGGGAAACTTAACCCCCGTGACGCCATCTTGAATCTTTACCCTGTCTGTGTACTCAATATCCTTATCTCTGTCTTATTAGTAAGGAATCATAAATTCTTTAGAGATATGTAAAAGTGGTATAAATTAAATATTAATCAGATCATAGAGGAAAAAACACAGGGACTTTATTAAAAAGAAAAACATAATGACTTTCATTTGGGGCCCTTACCCTATCTACCTGCAACTGGGGTTTAACTATTACATCAATACTTAGTGTGGGGAGGATTACAATTCTTTGGAAGACTATAAAGTTCACACTTTGGAAATTTCACAGAATTTTAAGGGTTTGTTTTTCTTCATTTCCAGAGAGAACTCTAATGCTTTACTCAAAACCATTGGGCCAACAGGTGGCATGGTGGTTAAAGGCATTGGACTCCCACATGGCTGACCACGGTTCAAGTCCTGGACCAGGCAGCTTGCTTTCTCTCTCTCTCTCTCTCCTGGGTGTGTGTGTGTGTGTGTTTCTCACTCTGGTCAAATGAAAAAATAACAGTGATGATAAATAAAATAAAGCAAAAAAATTGAGTTTTATTTATTGTTATTATTATTATTTATATGTTCAGTCGCTATACATCATTTAGATTTTTAGGAGACTTCACCCAGCATGCTCTACACCTCAGTTCAGTCCAGTCGAAAATATTATACACATCGTCATCAGCACATAATAAACCATGTCTGTGTCCCGCAAATGTCTTACCTCTTTATTTTTTCCCCAATTTTCCTTTCCTTCACTTTTCCCCTCCCACGCATTCCTTCCACTTTGTCTCTAGTGTCCATGACAATTTTTAATGCTTTTATGTTTTCCAGACTTTCAATCTCTACTGTAGAGTGCAGACAGTCAGTATATGTTGAATGGAGATATATAATGTCTCTCTTTCATAGCCTGGCTTGCTTCACGCTGCAATCCCTTCTCCTCCATTCTCTTCTTGGGATCTTGGGCATGCACGCACATGCTCCCAGTGTGAGTTTAAGCCACCAGGTCTGAGACTCGAACCGCGGTTGACTAACATGGGAGTCCAGTTACATAGCCATTACGCTGACTGCTGGCCCCTGGATTCCTTTTATTTGACTCTTTTGTCAATTGCATTGGCTAAAACTTCCAGGACTATGTTAAAAAGAAATGAAGAAAGTGAGCAGCTTTGTCTTGTTCCACTTTCAAACTTTCCCCATTCAATATGATGTTAGCTATTGGTTTTTCGTAGATGGCTTTTATTGTGTATAGGAATGTGCCTTCTATGCAGATTTTGATTAAAGTCTTAATCATGAAGCGTTGTCGTAGTTTATAGACTGCTTTTTCTACATCTATTGATATGATAATGTGGTTTTAATCTTTTTTTTTTGTTAATGTGATGTATTACCTTTATTGTTTGGCATATGTTGAACCATCCCTGGAATAAAGCCTCCTTGGTCATGATGTATAATCTTTCTAATATGTTGTTGAATACAATTTGCTAGTGTCTTGTTGAGAATTTTTACATCCATATTCGTTAGGGATATGGGCTTGAAGTTTTCTTTTTTTGTCACATCTTTGTCTGGTTTTGGAATTAAGATGACTGAGGCCTCATAGAGTGAATTTGGGAGGGTTCCTTCCTTTTGAATTTTTAGCAATAGTTTAAGGAGCATTGGGGTTAGTTCTTCTTTAAAGATTTTGTAGAATTCAGAAGTAAAGCCATTGGCACCCGGGATCTTCCTTGTTGGGAGATTGTTACTGATTCAATCTCATGGGTTGTTATGGGCCCATTCAGACTTTCCATTTCTTCCTGGTTCAATCTTGGTAAGTTATATATATCCAGAAATTTGTCCATCTCACCTAGGTTTTTGTTGTTGTTGGCATATAGTTGCTTATAGTATTCTGATGATATTTTGTATCTTTGTTACATCCATTGTAACAACGCCTGTTTCCTTGTTGATTATCTAGTTCTTTTCTCTGTTCTTGATTAATCTAGGTAACAGTGTGCCAATTTTGTTCATTTTCTCAAAGAACCAGCAGAACCAGCTTTTGGTTTCATTTATTTTCTGTATACTTCTTTTATTCTCTGTTTCATTTAATTTTGCTCAAATCTTTTTTTCTTTTTTTTTTTGAGTAGTTTTT
>NW_006159824.1:1957643-1958733 GCF_000334495.1 Tupaia belangeri chinensis | reverse complement strand
GTGTAAATTTAAGCCACCGGGTCCGGGACTCAAACCTCAGTCAACTACACGGGAGTCCAACGACATAGCCGTTACGCCAACTGCTGGTCCCTATTTCTGCTCAAATCTTTATTATTTAATTTCTCCTGGAATTTTTTTTTGGGGGGGAGTTTGTTGTTGTCTAATTCACTGAGTTGTGTCATTAGGTTATTTATTTGCCAGGTTTCTGGGTTTTCCTTGTGGGCACAAATTGCTATGAACTTTCCTCTTATGATTGCTTTCGCTATGTCCCATAGGTTATAAACATGTGCCTCTTCATTATCGTCGGTTTCTATGACCCTTTCGATTTCAGTCTTAATTTCTTCTATAGTTGTAAAGTCATTAAAGCGTAAATTGGTTAGTTTCCACATGCTTGTGAATCGTCAGGGGTTCTTTCTGTAGTCGATTTCAAGTTTGATTCCACTGTGATTGGAAAAGTTGCTCGATATAATTTCTATATCTTTGACTTTGTAAAGGCTTGTTTTGTGTCCTGTCATGTGGTCAGCCTTTGAAGATGTTCCTTGGGGGGGGGGTGAGAAAAATGTGTATTTTGTGGTAGTTGGATGAAATATTCTGTAGATGTCTATTAAATTCGTTTCATGTATGATATAATTTAGATCTTGCATCTATTTATTTTCTGTCTAGATGATCTGTCCAGAGGAGTCAGTGGGATGTCAAGGTTTCCTACAATTAATGTATTACAATCTCTCCCTTAAGATCTAACAGTCTCTCTTTTGACATATTTAGGTGCTCCAGTGTTGGGTGCACAGATATTTACAAGTTTTAGATCTTCGTGGTGAACACGTCCTTTTAGTACTATATAATGTCCTCCTTTGTCTCTTGTTACATCTTTCATCTTAAAGTCTATTTTTTCTCATACCAGTATTGCTACTTCAGTCTTTTTTTGGTTTCCATTTACATGGATTATCTTTTTCTAGCCCTTCACTTTCAGTCTACATTTGCCTTTATCAGTGTGGTGCGTTTCTTGTAAGCAGCTTATAGATACTTTCTGTTTTTTTTTTTTTTTTTTTTTTTTGGGGGTTTTTCCTAAAAGGTGGGAGGGCTCCCCCGA
>NW_006159824.1:1946265-1957633 GCF_000334495.1 Tupaia belangeri chinensis | reverse complement strand
AGAGACAGAAAGCGAGAAATCACCCCCCAGGGGGGATGGTCACACCGCAATCCCTTCTCCTCCATTCTCCTCTCGGGATCTTGGGCACGCACGCACACGCGCCCGGCGTGAGTTTTAAGCCACCGGGTCTGGGACGCGAACCGTGGTCGACTACGTGGGAGTCCAGCGACATAGCCATTACGCTAACTGCTGGTTCCCGATGCCTTCTGTTTTTGTGTCCATTCAACCAGTCTGTGTCTTTTAATGGGAGAATTTAATCCATTAACAGTCAACTTTATTACTGATTATTTGCAGATTTATCCCTATCATTTTGTTTGCCAGTTCCTCAGTTGTTTCCTGTTCCTGTATTTCCTTTTGTCTCTACTTAGTTATCCTGATACACACTCCCCTCAGTACTTCCTGTAGAGCTGGCCTATTATTGGTGAATTCTTTCAGTTTTTGTTTATCTGAGAATACTTTCATTTGTTCTTCCCATTTGAAGGATAATCTTGCTGGATATCGTATTCTTGGTTGAAATGGTCTTTCTTTTAATGTTTTGAATACATCTTCCCATTCTTTCCTTGCCTGCAGTGTTTCAGTTGAGATGTTTGATATTAGTCTAATGGAATAAATTTCATAAGTAGCTAGACATTTTTCCCTTGCCATTTTTAGAATATTGTCTTTGTCTTGAATTTTTACCAGTATTGCCAGGGAGAGGATCTTTTTTTGTTTTTTTGAGAGATCTTCGCTATAGGGCGCATGCACTCGCCAGACAGACAGAGAGAGACAGAGAGACAGAAAGCGAGAAATCACCCCCCAGGGGGGATGGTCACGCAGCAATCCCTTTTCCTCCATTCTCCTCTCGGGATCTTGGGCACGCACGCACACGCGCCCAGCGTGAGTTTTAAGCCACCGTGTCCGGGACGTGAACCGCGGTCGACTATGTGGGAGTCCAGCGACATAGCTATTATGCTAACTGCTGGTTCCTGAGAGAATATTTTTTAAAAACAATTATTTTATTGGGACCAGCAGTTAGCGTAATGGCTATGTCGTTGGCCTCCCATGTAGTCGCCCGCGGTTCTCGACCCGGATCCAGTGGCTTAAAACTCATGCTGGGTACGTGTGCATGCGTGCCCAAGATCCTGAGAGGAGAATGGAGGAGAAGGGATTGCGGCATGGCCATCCCCCCGGGGAGTGATTTCTTGCTGTCTCTCTGTCTCTCTCTGTCTGTCTGGCGAGCACACGCGCCCTATAGCAAAAACCTCTCCAAAAAAAAAATTATTTTATTTATTTATTTTAATTCGATCACAGAAAGACAGAGTGAGAGAGAAAGAGAGAGAGAGATAAAGTGAGAAAGCAAGCTGCCATGTCTGGGACTTGAACTGCTGTTGGCCACGTAGGAGTCTGGTGCCCTTAACTGACATGCCACTTGCTGGTCCTAGCCAGGGAGGGAATCTTTTAATTTTTACTTTATTTGGGGTCCTTTTTATGTCTTGGGTTTGAATTTCTCCATGTTTCTCTATATTTTGAAAATTCTCAGATAATAGTAGTAGAAAGAGGTTTTATATGCCTTTAGCAGATTCTTCACTTTCTGGAAAGCCCAGATATATACAGATTTTGGATGTTTCAGGGCATCTAGAATTTCCCATATGTTGTACTAATTTTTTTTGTTGTTTTTTTCTTTCTTTTTGGTGATTTGGTCTATGTTGGAGACTGTCTTCAAGGTCAGAAATTCCTTCATCTGCATGGTCCAATCTACTGTTATGCTTTCTAGGGAGACTTAAATTTTTTCTTCATTTCCAGAAGTTTTATTTGATTCTTTTTTAGGGTGTTTATTTATGAAATTTCTCTTTCATGTCCTGAAATAATTTTCTGACTTCCTATAAATGATTGTCTATTTTCTCTTGCGTCTCATTCAGTTTGTCACTATGAACTTTTGGAATTCTTTTTCTGACATTTCTATGTATTTCTGTGTTATTCACTGATCATAAAGGGCTACTACTTCACCTGGAGAAGAGTTACCACCCTGTTTTTTCATGTTTCTTTGAGATTTGTGGTGGTTTCTAGTCATCTGATGCAGTATATACGCCTCCCTCCCCTCCCCCCCCATTTATTGGACTGGATTCTGTAGTACTGGTAGAGAAAATTTCACCCTTAGTTCCCGGGTATGTTCTTACTGGAGAGCTCTGTGTCCAGGGTCAGAGCAGTCTGGGATAACTACAGGTGCTTGGCTCCTCTGCAAAATATTCAGCTCTTGATGAGGTGATAGCAAGCCAAGGAGATGTAGCTCAGTGAAGAGGGTCAAGCTGCATGCTGTGCACATGGGTTGGTGTACCAGAAGTCCCAATATACCTCCCAAGGCCCAAGGGTGGACTTACCCAAGGAGTTATGCCCAGATCAGGCTTAAATATCCCAGTTGGTGGCAGGCAGGGAGAGCCCAGGCTGGAACAATTGACGATGGTGTGCATGAAGTCCCAAAGTCGCTCCCAAGCCTCTGGGAGGCCTTAGTAATATCCAGTTTCATTGACAAAAGTGCAGGGTGCTTGGTGAGGACAAGGAAAATGGAACTGCAGAAATATTGCAGGTCCTCTCCTCCCACACACCTCTAACACTTAGAATTAATTCCAAGAAAGTAATATATAATAAGAAGTAACATAAAATCCATCAGATGACCAGAAATCACTGCAGAAGCACAAGAAATATGGGCAACCAAGAAAATATCTCTCCCCCAAGGGGAAAGAGCAGCTTTTCATCCTCTACAGATTGTACAATGGAACTTGTGGAAATGTCAGATAAAGAATTTCAAATATTCATAGTGACAAAGCTAACAGAGATCCAAGAGAAGAGAGACAACAAACTCCAGAAGATGCAGGAGGAAAGAGACAACATGTTCCAGGAGGTGAGGAAGTTCTTCCTCGATCTGAAAGAGGAAATATACACCATAAAAAAAGAATCAAACAGAACTGTTAAGAGATGAAGGCTGTAATACAGCAGGAAGTCAAAACCTCCCTGGAAAGTATTAAAAGCAGACTAGATCATAAAGAAGATTGAATGTCAGATGTAGAAGACAGAACCTCTGACCTAGAAAAATTCACCAAAAAGACTGAGAAAATGACTCAAAAAATGAGAATAATATATGAGTAATACTAGATATTATTTGACACCCAAGCATCCAGATAATCTGGAAGGTGAAAAAACTAATCAGGGCATTGATAACCTATTCCATGAAATCCTGGAAGAAAACTTCCCAAACCTAGAGAGGCAGTTAAAGACCCAGACCCAAGAAATAAAAAGGACCCACATAGAATCAACCCAAGAATATCTTCTCCAAGGTATGTCATAGTCATATTGACCAAAACCATGGACAGAGACAAGATACTAAAATTGGCAAGAGAGAAATGTCAGGTTACTTTCAAAGGATATTCCATCAGGCTAACATTGGGCCTCTTACCAGAAACACTGTGAGCAAGGAATGAATGGGAAAATGTATTCAAAGTATTAAAGTGAAAAACAATTTCAGCCAAGAATACTATACCCAGCAAGATTATCCCTCATATGGGAAGAAAAGCCCAAAACATTATCAGATAAACCTGAAAGAATTTACCAACACCAGACCAGTTTTTTGAGATGTTCTGAAGAGAGTGCCACACTAGGAAAACTAAAGACAGACAAAAATAAGAAAGTAAGAAAACGACCAAGAAAAAGGTCAACTTAATGGTAAGGACAAGTCCAGAAATATCAAGAAAGTTCAGGGATGTAACCATTTTGCCACTTGCTGGTCCCTCATGAACTCCTTTATTTCCATTTGGCCAGTTATGAAACCTCTGTAATTGCTCTGTAATTATGAGATACTGACTTGCTTTGTTAGTAGTATTAAAGACACACACACAGGGACCAGCAGTTAGCATAATGGCGATGTTGCTGGACTCCCATGTAGCCGACCGCGGTTCGCATCTCGGACCCAGTGGCTTAAAACTCACGCTGGGCGCATGTGCGTGCGTGCCCACGATCCCGAGAGGAGAATGGAGGAGAAGGGATTGTGGCGTGGCCATCCCTCCTGGGGGGTGACTTCTCGCTTTCTGTCTCTCTGTCTCTCTGTCTGTCTGGCGAGCGCACACGCCCTAAAGCAAAAACCTCTCCAAAAAAATAAATAAAGACACACACGCACACACACACACACACACACACACACACACACTGTTAATGTGTTCTTACGATTAAGGGGGCATCTAGTGGATTCATCTCCTGGGAGAAAAGGACTATGTGCGCTTGGCACTTCTCTTCACATCCGGCTAACTCAACATCTCAGGACCCACTTTCTCTTTGGTCACGGAGTGAAAGCTCCAGTGTAGGTTTGCTGTTCAGACCTTTCTACCTGGCTATCTTGTGTAGCCACATGTCCTTCCTCTTCTTGGAACAGTTTCTATTTTCTTCCAGAATTGTTTCACGTACAATTTCCCATTTTTTTTGAAATCTTTTTTTTTTTACTTTCTAATAGAAATAAGTTTATAACTACTCATTATAAACAGATGCATAATTAGAAGAAACGCATATAGTCACTTATAATAACATTATTTTATTTATTTATTTTAAAAATTTAACAGAGGATACCTGCACTTGCCAAAAAGAGGGAGAGAGAGCAAGTGAGAAATCACTCCCCACACTGCAATTCCTGCTCCTCGACTTCTCCCTCCTTCCAGGATTTTGTACATGCATAAACATGCAGCTGGAGTGTTTTTCAAGTTGCCAGGTTCAGACTTGAATCATGCTGGTGGTCATATGGAATCCAGCACCCTTACCCACCAGGTCATGGGCTGGCCCATAACATCCTTTTTCTTATTTTTCTTTTTCATTCACTCCTTTCCTTCATATGAGGGGTAACAAATCCAACAGGGTTATCATACTGTGATCAACCATTAGTCTCAGCCAGTCTAGATCACAGGCATGTACATGTCCCTAGTGTGCTCAGGTAGATCCTGAGAGGTGAACCAGGACCTTTCCCATGGGGGTCCAACTGTTACTACAGCAACCTTCCCCTCTCCCAAGTTTATTAATTTATTTCCACTGAGAGAGAGACAGAGAGAGAAAGGGAAAGATTTTTTTTAAATTAGAATCTATAAAGTATGCTGACCCATAATGCAGTGATTAGGTGCTGCTCAGAGGAAGTTGGATTCCACATGGTTGACCAGGATTTGGATTTTGGCTCCATAGGCTTGGAAAACATCCCAGACGTGAGAGTGTGCCCACAATCCTGATGGAATACAGAACTGTAGGAAAAAATCATTGCAGCATGACCAGATCCCACTGTGGGGCACTTTCTGTCTCTCATGTGTATGCACGTGCTGTGTGGCATTACACAAAACCCCCAAATCCCACTCTCTTTTGTATCATAATGCCTTTTAATATCATTTATAGTTACTGTTCTTTTTGAATATTAGTATGAATTTAAGCCTCTCACAAACTAAATGTAGCAGACACTCTAGGGTACCTACCTCCTAACTCATTAGCTCATCATTGCTTATTGGTGAAGCCCCACCTATGTTTGGGTGTCCATCCTTGCTATGTAACTTGGGGGTAAATAATTCTGATAATTATCGTGGTTCCATTTATCTTCCATTTTGAAAAAGTGCCTGGGGGTGCATGTGCTCACTAGAAAGACATTAAGAGCGAGAGAGAAAAAGAGAGAGACAATTACCTTCCTTCCAAAGGGCCATGGTCATCTCTCAATCCCTTCTCCTTCATTTCTCCATCCTGTTGGAATTTTGGGCATGCAGAGAGAGCCTGGCTTTATTTATTTATTTATTTATTTATTTATTTATTTATTTATTGCTATAGGGCATGTGTACGTGCCAGAGGCAGAGATAGAAAGAGAGACAGAGAGAGAGAGAGAGAAAGAAAGTGAGAAAGCACCCTCCCAGAGGGATGGCTATACAGCAATCTCTTCTCCATTCTCCTCTCTTTATTTTGGGAAGGCACACACAGTGCCTGGCATGTTTCTCAAGCTGCCAAGTCCAGGACTCGAACCATGCAGTTGGCCAAGTGGGAGCCAGCTGCCTTAACCTCCATGCCATGTGCAGGCCACCTGGTGTGTTTTTCAAGCCATAGGGACTGTGATTCAAACCATGGTTGGCCATGTGGGATCCAGCTTCATTAACCGCTCAGCTATGGGGCTGGCTCACAGTGGTTCCATTTCTCCTGCTCATTTAAAAGTTCAGTGTTGGCACTCAGTTTGGCCAAAAAGGGATAAAAGAAAGCCATTTGATGGTTTCTGAAAAAGCTTTCCCTGGTCTCAAAAAGAGAGTCACAAGAAGAAATGATCCCTTTTTTCCCACTGGATATTGCACATCATAATGGAATTACTGGAGTGGTAGCCATTTCACTACCACTGTGGAAGTCGCTTGGAACCCACTGAGGAACTAACTCAGGAAGGATGGCAGAGCAGAAGCTGGAAAAAGCCCCAAAAGAGATCTCTTAAAAGATCCTAGGTGATGTTCTTGACCTAATCTCCTCAGAGTCAGTCTACTCCGTGGGCTTCTTGTTTGTTGAGGTAATTTTCCCCTATTGTTTGAACCCTTTGGAATTGTTTTTCCTCTGTGGCTTTTTTCTTTTTTAATTAACATGAAGGATCATATGCACAGGAGAGAGAAAGCGAAAGATACCCTTTATAAGAATTGGTCCCATGGGATCCTCTTCCTTCTGCCCTCTGTCACGCCAGGATTTTGAGCACGCTTCCCCTCACCCATCAGACTGACTGGTTCAAGGATTTGACCACAGTAAGCTTGTTGTTTCCAGCCCCCGTGTCCCTTAAACTATCGGCTGCACTATAGAAGTGGGATGGAGTTGGTTTTTTGATAACTTGCGACAGAGCTAATTTTAACTTACACATTTATTTATTTTGTAGAGTTTTTTTTGTTTCAATGATGTATTTTGATTAACTCTACCTACTGTTTTGCTTTTGCTACATAAAACATCACAGCATAGCCAGTGGGAACCATCTAATTAGACATCTTGACCTCTCAGTGCTGCCTGTGACTTCCTTGAGAGCACTTGTGCTCCTTCAGCAACAACGCTAGTACCAGGTTTAGCCTGTGTTTTACCTGCCCCTACTCCAGTGATCCAGACATCCTTTAACAAAGAGGAATATGGAGATCAAAATCTGGGCTCTAAAGAGTTGCTGTAGGTAAAAAGAACTGTGGTGACTGATGGCCCCCTTTCAGCAGTGACAGCCTTAGACAAGGGCTAATTTGCCTCATATGTAATAGCATCTACAGATCAATAAGAAAAAGACTGAAACCCAATAGAAAAACAGAATAATTAAGTTACGTAAAAAGAAGTACAAATAGTTCCTGCAAACAAAACAAATAAACAAGAAAGCTCAGTATTAAGCATAAGATGAGAAATGCAAATTAAGGTTCAAACAAGGGTTCCATTGTTCACCTATGAGAGGTAAAGATGGTAGTTAACACACTCTGGCAAGAGTCAGGGAGAACACTCGCATTCCTACTCCACAGGCGGAAGTGTAAATTGCTACAACTTTTTATAAAGGGCAATTTAGCAACCTCTGCTAAAATTACACGTGGTTTCAGATACTGTAATACAAGTATACTTGCAAGGTCCTATTTAATAAAATGCTCCTGAGCACCATTTGGCATTGCTCCAGGCCTGAGAAGGAACTAAGGTGGAATTTCTGCATAACTGGTCTTGGCAGGGGCCCACACGTCAAGTGCAAAATTGCACTGACCCAGGAAGTAACAGATAAAGACCCAAAACCAGTATTGGGATGTCGAACTCCCTAGGATGGATCAAAAAGACCCACCAAATATTTCATGTGTGCTTATCCCACCTAGCCTAACGCCCCTACATACCAGTCAGTCGTGCATATATGTCTCCCATAATAGCTCAATTACTCTATAATAGGAGCCCTCTCCTGCCTAGCAGGTGGGCTGAAGCACTTCCAGCTTCGGACCCCAGGATGCTCTTTCAATAGATTTCTATTAAAAATTCTATTGTATTTCTTGAGATGATATCTCTTGAATCTTACTGCAGACTGTGACAATACTTACAGATGACCAGAGATGTACACCCTGGGCTATTTCCTTCAGGAAAAAAAAAAGATCTGTAGTTGCCAAAGATTGTCAAGAATCTGGGACCAGCAGTTGGTGTAATGGCTGTGTTGGGGGACTCCCATGTAGTCGACCACGGTTTGAGTCCCGGACCCGGTGGCTTAAACTCACGCCGGGCACATGTGCATGTGTGCCTGAGATTCCGAGAGGAGAATGGAGGAGAAGGGATTGCGGCATGGCCATCCACCCTGGGGGGGGGGGCGATGATTTCTCGCTTTCTGTCTGTCTTTCTGGCAAGCTCAGGAACCCTATAACAAAAAACCTCTCCAAAATAAAAAAAAAAAAAGATTGCCAAGAATCTGAACATCGACTCACCAGGGATTGGTAGAACAAACCAAACAATCACACCTTAACAAAGAACAAAGAATCTCTTTATGTAGTGATATGGAGTGGTTTTCTGATTTATGTGACAGTACAGGGGCAGAACAGTGTGTAAATACACTGCCATGTACAGGAAGGGGACAAGAAGGGTAGGCATGCGTTTGCTTGGGAAGAGACTCGTGATGGCTGAGGGTAGAGGAGGTGGGTGGTTTGCAACCAAGAAGGAGGGAGAAACTAGTGAATACCACTTTGTACCTTTCAAATTTTGAGTCACCTGAATGTACTTCCTGCTTAAAAAAAAAAAAGCAAAAAAGACATAAAACAACCATTACAAACATATTCTTATTCATTTTTTTTAAAGGCTAAACCATAAGGCATGTGCATTTATTGGAGAGAGACACAGACAGTGAGAGGGAAAGTGAGAAATCATCCCCTGGGTGTGGTGGGGGTGCATGGCAAGTTACAATCTTCTTCTCCATTCTCCTAGGATTTGGGATACACATGCACAACTTCCCAGCATGGGTTCCACGTTGCCAGGTCTGTGACCCGAACTACCACGTGTGGGAGTCCAGTCCCTTCACCGTTACACTACCTGTGGCCCTGACTTCATGTGTTTGATCAGGCTTAAAGTACCCCATGCCATGTGGCCCCAGAGATGACTTTACTATTTGTTTATTGCAGTGGTGCCCCTGAATCTGTGGTTTTAGTTACTCAGGGTCAACTGTGGGTAACTAAATGGAATATTAATATTAAGTGGAAAATTCCAGAAACAAAACATTTATGTTTTATATTGGGAGCTGTTCTGAGTAGCGTGATGATAAAAGCCACAGTCCTGGCTGGGAGTGAATTACCCTTCCGTCCAGTGTACTCACTACCAACCTGATAGTCACAAAGCAGCCGTCTTGCTTATCCGATGGACAAATCATATAGCATATACAGGGTCCTGGTATGATCCTTGGCTTCAGGCTTCCACTGGGGGTCTTGAACACCCCAATTGACCAGAGAGACACAGAGAGAGGGAAACTGAAAATGCAAGCTGTCAGGTCCGGGACTCGAAACACAATCCACGGGGGACTCCAGCTCCCTTAACCACTATGCCGCCTACCAGCCCCAAAGACAGCATTTTCAATAACAAGCCCTGACACAGTAAAATCCAGGGGACCGAAGTGTTAAATCATGCTGAGAAGGTGGTCCTTGCCCAGGAGGCGCTCCCATTCCTGGGGGATACAGACAGGCACTATAGAGGGATCAATGGCAGAAGTATGGCAAGGGGGAGTAGCAGAGAGGAAAGCTGCTTAGCCGTGTGTGGAGGAAATGGCAGACGTGGAAATGCCAGGGAAGACGTCACTGGAAAACTGGAGTTTTCAGAGGTGAGGAGGATAAACAGAAATTTCCAGGAGTGCATTCTTCTCACTAAGAACAAACATAGTGGTTCTGGGGAGCTCGTGGCTCCAGCTCAGGATGGAGGGGTGGGATAAGAGGATGGGGCGCAGTGGCATGAGGGGGAGAGGAGGAGGGCAGGTCAGGCTAGCAAGGGCTTTGAATGCCAAGAAGTTTGGATTTTTCTTCTGCAGGCAAAAAAGGAATGAGCCCAGAGCCTGGCACAGGGAAGGCAAGTGTGTGAAGTCGGTAAATGAAATCGGTGGTCTGAATGTGCTCTCTGCAAATGCTGCCTCAGACTGGGTCTCCCCGGCCACTTTACCCTCCCTGCAACCTCAAGGTGACCTCTGGCAGGGGGGAATAAACTTGTGAGGCATGTGCGTGTGCGTGTCTGTGTGCGTGTGTGTGTGCACGCGCGTGTGTGTGTGGAGCAGGGCTTTCACCCATCCATCCGTGCTTTCCCCAGAGACTGCCAACCAGCCCCTGACCCTGCTCTCTCATTAGGTGCCTATTTCCTGCCTAAATCCCCACTTACTACCCCTCCCACTGAGATCATGGTTTGTAATCCTTGTCTCCGCTAGGGCCTCGCCATTTGGGTGGGGGCTGAGGTCTGGGCTGGGTGGAGCTGGGGGCCCTAGCGAGAGCCCAGGCGGGGCTGGTTGGAGACTTGTCCCCACAACCCAGGCCCCCTGAAAACACTCCCTAGAAGGCGGAGTTTCGGACTTCGTTATTAGACGAGTCTCGCCTCCTTCCTGCTCAGACAGCGCTAAGCGTCTTTGAGCAAGATGGTTCTCTACCGCATCCGTGTCTCCACCGGGTCTTCCTGCTACGCGGGCTCCAAAAACCAGGTGCACCTGTCGCTGGTCGGCCAGCACGGGGAGGCGGCTCTCGGGTGGCGCCTCCGGCCGGCGCGGGGCAAGGTGAGCTGTGCGGAGCTGCGCGGGGTGGGCGGCTCCCTGTTCCCCAGTTTGTCGGATACCTGGGAAGAGGCGCCCCAGCTCTTTCTGCTGCTGAGAGTCACGCAGCAGCCAAAAGAGCACAGGCGCTACTCAGAAGGGGCTTAGGGGTGATAGCAGCAGGGGAAGCGCTCAGTGAATGTTCAGCGCTTGGTGCAAAGACAGCGGGGAGTGGAGGAAGGAGCGCAGGTTCTCCTCTGTCCTGACCCTCTCTCTCACTCTGGCTTAAGGTCCTTGACCCAGAACGGGGTGGTGGGCCACCTGCGCGGTGTGCACTCACTCCCTTTTTTCTTCCTGGCTCTCTTCAGGCCGCTCTCCCAGAAACCAAGCAAAGGGACATGGGGGTGGGGGTGGGGGGAGCTGGGTTCAGGCTGCTACCCCTTCTGCCTGCCCATCCAGGCTGAGCCTCCTGTCCTCCGCAGGTGGAGGAATTCCAGGTGGACGTGCAGGAGTACCTGGGCCCGCTGCTGTTTGTGAAACTACGCAAATGGCACCTTCTTCAGGATGATGCCTGGTTCTGCAACTGGATCTCTGTGCAGGGCCCTGGGGCCAGTGGGGATGAGGTCAGGTTCCCTTTTTACCGCTGGGTGGAGGGCAAGGACATACTGA